>NC_080201.1:6976854-7279435 GCF_030028045.1 Hippopotamus amphibius kiboko | reverse complement strand
TATGAATAAGTGATATTACGTGGCAAAGGGACTTTATAGATGTAATTATGGTTACTAGTCATTTGACCCAAAGGTAGGGAAATTATCTTGGTTTCTCGGGGTGGGCCTAATCTAATGATATGAGCCCTATAAGAGCAGAGAGTTTTCTCTGGCTAGCAGCAGGAGCAGCAGCGCCAGAGGTCAGAGCACTGGAGGAACTTGAGGCACCTTACTGGCTTTGAAGAGTGCCGACACTCTCCTTTCTTTTTCCCATCATCTTTGCCACATATTTACTACAAATGCCTTAACCTGGATTCCTATACTTAGTTGACATATTCTTGATCAACTAATGATGAGAGGGAATATTGATGGGCCAAAAGAGGTGCAAAGCCCAGAGTGTTTAAGTCAAAAGCAGGTTGTTTCTGTCAAAAGCAGGCTGTGATTTCCTCAAAACTCTTTACCACCTCCCTGGCTCTATGCCATGCCCCCACACCTACCCCCACTTTCCTAGAAGTTTCAGGTTTAAAAGAATCTTGAATCTATGTCAGAATTTCAGCCAGGGAAAGACCGGTTTCTGGCGGCCTCACTTGGCATTCTGAACGGCTATCCCTGTGGACTCATCAACAGGTGTTGAATAGAGAAATCAAAGAATACAAACACTCTTAGCCATGGTGGAAGTTTAGTTTCTTACTACGCAGCATGCAGTAAGTTTCATGCATATGACCTGGTTACATAGGTCTTGAAGATGGGCCTGGGCATGATGATCACTGGCAACATAGCTTCTAAAGGAAAATGACACTGGGACTCCAATCTAACTTACAGTCTGGGAACACAGCTTGGCAGTTGAAACTTTGCCTCAAAGGTTGCACCACCCATTTTGAACAATTTGTTCACATTTTCAAGAGCATACATTCTATCTCCCCATGTTAATTATCTGTGCTTTATGCTTCTTATACGCCCACAGAGCACAGCAGCTTCGATTATTCATAGAATGATTCCTAGGAGCACGGTTTCTGCAACCATCCTTCCCTACCACAACAGTTCTACTCCAATCCCAGTCTCCAACTCTTCTGCTTTTTCCAGTCACATTCTTTATTCATTAAGTGCCTATTAGATGCCTGGCACTGGTAGTAAAATGGTAAAGCCACGCCGGTCTTGCCAGCTCTCACGCAGCACACAATGTACAGGCACGTTCAAGTCTTCATACGCACACTCACTCCACCTGTCGCTCGTAAAGCCCAGGCACTTGACAACCGGCTCCTCTCTTTCCTCTAGTAGCCCCACCCCTTCCCCGCAGGCTCCTCCCCTTCTTCCACAAGCCTTCTTTCTTCCCTATCTAGCTCCTCCCCTTCTTCCCGCAGTTATTACCGTGCCAAAAAAATGCCTCCCCTTCTTTCAATAGCTGTGCGCTCCAGCAAAGCGCCCCTGCTTGCCCCACAAAGCCCCGCCCCTTCCTCCACTGGCTCCTCCCTCACAGGGCCCCGCCCCTTCCGCGGCTCCTCCCACTGCCCCACCCATTCCGCGCCCTCCTACCCAGGCCCTGCCCACTCTTACTCCAGCCCCGGTCAGCACGACCTCTCCCTTGCGCCTCCCGACCTCAGAGGGCTGCT
This sequence comes from Hippopotamus amphibius kiboko, assembly GCF_030028045.1. Lineage (NCBI taxonomy): Eukaryota > Metazoa > Chordata > Mammalia > Artiodactyla > Hippopotamidae > Hippopotamus > Hippopotamus amphibius. The sequence continues at coordinate 7,277,846 of NC_080201.1, read as the reverse complement.
TCTTTCCGAACCCGGCGGGGCGTCTGGCTCTGCCGCCCGTGGAGTGGTCTGGGGCCTTGCCCCGGAGGCGGGGAAGCGGCTGCTGCCGCTTACACCCTCCTGTGGGGCCAGCGGGGTGGAAGGCCCACCGGGGCAGCTCAGTCCCCAGCGGGCGACGGCGACAGTTGCCCTGGGTTACGGACGCTCAGGGGGCGGGGCGGTGGGCGGGCTTGCGGGGAATTCGCGGCGGAAGTGACGTATACTCGCCTCGCGCAACAAAGCTGAGCGCGGGAGGAGACGCTGCCTGAGCGCGGTGGGCGCGTGCTCCCGGCAGGCTGTGCGCGGCCGCGAACCTTCCACCCGCCGCGCGTGAGGCGCTCCCGGCCGCGGAGAGCGCGAGAGGCCGCGTCGCGAGGTACTGTGTAGCCTTAAGTGCCAGTCAGGGAAACACACGGGGGGGGGGGGGGCTGGGTGCCCGTGGGACCCTGGAGTTAGAAAGCGAGGGCTCTGGGACCACCTTCCCCTCAGAGACCCAGGACCGCTCCCTCCACATTGCTGCCCTTGGCGCGGATCGTCCTGTGGTGGGGGGCGGCTGGCAGCGTCCCCGGCCTCTACCCACTGGATGTCAGGCGACCGAAAATGTCCCCAGACTTTGCCACCTGGCCCCAAGTCGCCCCTCCCCGGTAAGAACTGGGCCTAGCTGGTGCAGGCCAGAAGCGTCATAGCAGGTCTTTAAGCTGCTCCGTTTGAACCCACTGTCGCGTCGCCGCGCAGCCTGTGAAGTGGGCTTTGGCGTCTTTCATGCACATGTAGAAAAGTGGCCGCACCTCGTCCCATCAGCTGAGGAACTCGTTGAGGACAGTGAAAGGTCAGCCCTCTCCTCCCCTCCCACCTTTGGGGCTGGTACTTTCGAGCATCCCGAGGTGCAGCCTGGGGTGGGACCCTGTGCCTGGAGTCAGGCATTCGTGGTAGATTCCAACTCAGGTATGGCTCCAAAGCCCTTCTGCTCTCTGCTTTAGAAAGTGTGAATGTTTCTGCCGGAAAAAAAATATTATAAGCCTTTTATACCACTGTGATTAAAAGCCATTTGGAGGGACCTCCCTGGCGGTCCAGCCATTAAACCTTTGCTTTCCAATGCAGGGGGTGTGGGTTCCATCCCTGGTCTGGGAGCTAAGATCCCACGTGCCTTGTGGCTGCAAAACCAAAGCATAAAACAGAAGCAATATTGTAACAGATTCAATAAAGACTTTAAAATGGTCCACATTTAAAAAAAATTTTTTTAAATAAAAAGCCTTATGGATAGGTATTACTGTTTTTTTATAGACGGCATGGTATTAATTAGAAAGCCTGTCACTTCTATGGAAAGACCTTTTTTTTTTTTTTTTTGTATTGACCCAGGAGGAAAGTTATGTATTTAAACTTTTTTCATTAAAAAAAAATTGTGGACTGATTATACATCTGAAAAATTACAAGAGTAATTTGTGGCTGCAGAAAAAAACACAAAAGTCTTCTTATGAGAATCACTTTAAAGTTATAATGTAAATACATTTTTTAAATTTAAAAAGACAAAATCTCCTTTATAGACAACTTCTCATTTACCTACCATGTAATGTCAAATGTGCCTTTAATCCCATAAAATAAGTATGATTCTTACGAGAGAACAGAACCAGATCAAATGTAACATTACGAAAAAACATGCATGCTAGACTATGAATTCCACTGAGAACAAAGGCCATTATTTTAAATACTTTTAAATTCCCCAGTTCCTGATAGGGTTCTCAGAACAGTTTCTTGATTAATGAACAGCAAATTGATTTATTGGTTAAATTAGCAACTATGAAGCTTCCTGACAACAAGATAAAATTAGTGGATAATTTACCAGAAACTGGCTTCTAGATTTTCACTTTAATTACTACTTTGAAACAACATTATTTAGTACCAACTGTTTAAACACTCAACATAATTGCTAGACTATGAAATCAGCATTATTTGTATCTCATCAGCTATACAAAACTCATCAATTTTTCTTTTGAAAATGGCAGTAGAAATCCTGAAGAATAAGGGAGAGACTGCTCATTAAAGGTCATGTTTACTAATCTAGCACCATAATTCCATTCTCAGGACCTCCCAAGTGGCTGGAAGGAGGAAGGGAAGAAGTGAGGATGTTGGAAAAGTATGGGCTGTTCTTTACTTGTGGCTCCATTTGTGCTGCAAGGCAATGCAGGGTCTAGCAAAGAAGAAAACTGCTGAGGCTGGAGATTAAAACAAAAGCTTTTGGTTCAGATGGTAAAGGAGGCCCTCAAGAACAGGAGAATCAGTTTATCCAGAAGGCAGTCCTGGAGTCGGCCTCATGAACTAGGGGGTTTCTTCTTGGCATCCACGTCCTTTCTAATTTCTTCAAGCTTTTTAGCCAGGTTTGGTATGTCATAGTTCTGAGCCAGATACATTCCCACCACGTTGCCAAGAGTAAATCCAAGCAGGAACTGGAGCATGGCGTCGGCAAGGAGGGAGAGAAGGGCGGCTGCAGCTCCGCGGGCCGTCCGAGCCTGCCTCCTGGAAAGACCATTTTTAAATGATCTATATATTACATTATTCTGAGACGTTAGAACAAAGTACTTTTCTAGAGTATGACTGATTACTTTTTAAGGTATTCTTTACTTAAAAATACACATTGTGGGATCTTTTGTATTTCACAACCTGGAATTAATAGTATACCTGCATACTTCTAAAAAGAATTGTACAAAACTGCATACCTTACTCCACTTTTTTGTGTTAAAACATAAAATTTTGAATCATAATTTTTTTTTCTTTTTTTGGCTGTGCCATGCTGCTTGTGACGTCTCAGTTCCCCAACTAGCGACTGAACCTGGGCCCTGGCAGTGAAAGCCCAGAATCCTAACCACTGGGCCACCAGGAAATTCCCAATCGTCAGTTTTAAAGGATGTACCATCTAGGTGATCATAAATGTTGGCATTTTAAAATGTCACATCACTCTTAAAAGCATTGAAAGAAATCTAAATTTAATACCAATTTGATACCCGTAAACATCTATTTAAAAATTACATGAATAAACTAAAAAATTGAAAAATTTTTTGCTTTCTCCTTAAATTCATATTTTATTCTACTTTCTCCACAGAATCTCATTCTAATATATATATGATATATATATGACATATATGATCAAAAACTTTTGAGTAGTCTTATCATTTTTCTGTGCAACACAAATATAATTTGAAAATGAAATTCAAAAAATTCTAAGACTGTAAAGCTAAATTTGTTTCCAGATTTAGAATTACCTTTATTTCTAGTCACTTGGCAAACAACAGGAATATATTTCATGCGTTTATAAATAGTAAACAAAAGAATGTTACTGGAAGTCTATAGAATGAAAGAGATGGGGCTGTTCCTCCCCTCTTGCTAATTCATGTATCTATGGGTAAATATTACATATTGCCAGAATGAGACAGATTCAGTCCCAATTTTATTCATTTTTTTTTCAGATGTAAGCTGAGTGAGATACCTTGTTCACAGGAAGATGCACATGAAAGAGGTTTTGTCATTACAATGTCTCAACTTTTTAAACTCCTTTCCACACCAGAAATCACATAGTAAGCAACAAAATTTTTTTTAATTATCAGCTCACAGTTTGGTTAGGAAGGCAGAAAATTTAAAACCACCCAACTAGCAGGATTTGTTAGCCAAGTCATTAAAGCTATGTTCTGTTTCTGGGAAGTATACCAAAGTCTTAACTAAGATTTAGTGACTATTAAACTTCTTGACTGAAAGCATGTTCTCCTAAGTACATGTGAGGTTGGAAGATCTGGCACATGATTTGCTTCACGCTAATTGTGCCTGCATACCTATTTTAACTGGGCTTGTAATCACTGTTGAAACTTAGCAGGTAAAAGCCTGATAGCATGACTGAACAGAAATGTGTTTGGCTAATCATGTTTATAAAAAGCCAGAGATGGAATCCAGATACAAAAGCTCTAATAGAATAAGATCTCAGAGTTGGCAAAGGGGTGTTTTTAAAACACCAAGATGGGGGCTGCTCAATTTTGAACCTAAATCTATTCTCTAAAAATGTCTATTTAAAAGGGGGAGGGGGGAGACTGATGGGGATAGGTGGTCAATACTAAAGCCATGTTGCTGGGAAGAAAAAAGAATGTAACCACTGAGAAAGATGCATGATTAGGTCTAAAATAATACAGTGATTGTTGAGAAGTAATGAAGGCAGTTATAGTTAACATAATTTTAAAAACTGAAGGTGGGTGGTACTCTGACATTTTAGCAGCCCCAGAAAAGTTGCAGAAATTCAGAAAAACTCATAAATTGATTTGCTTGAGAGTTGATCTGAAATACCAGCCTCATTTTCATACTAGCATGCCTATACAGAGCCCTCTAGTGGTTTCTGTATTAAAACTTAATGCTGTCAACTTCTTTATCTGGGAGGTGATGTGAAAAAATTTTTTAAACACTTCCAGGGTTACCTGTTCCATTTCTTGAATTTTAAATTATTAGACAGTATTATTCAAAACTTATTATTAAGCTTTTCTATTAAGACCAAAACCATTCAAAAGAATATGAGGTCTGAGAAATTGAATTCTGTTGATTTAGTCCATTTGAAGGGCCATTCAACACCTATTATTTTCAGCAGCACTATAATAGAAATGAGGGTTGAATTGGCTCTATATTTTAAACAGTGAAAAAGAGCAGGTTGTCGTAAAGTTCTGCTCTTTGATCCTCCCCCAACCACCCAGATTCCCATTTAAATATATATATATTTTTTGACCATGTAACGCATCTTGTGGGATCTTACTTCCCTGACCAGGGATTGAACCTGGGCCCTGGCAATGAAAGCACTGAATCCTAACCACTGGACCACCAGGGAATTTCCTTAAGTATTTTTATAGTAACTTACATTTGCTAAGGAACTGATGAAGAGTGAGCCAGGGAGTGTGAAAATCCTAACCATAACTGCCCAGCTCTTATCCTCTCCATCACCTTATCTGTGAAATGGTGGTAGTTATGGATATGCCCTACCTACTCTGGCTATTGTTGTAAAGAACAAAGAAGGTAATACATGAAAGTACCTTTAAAACAAGATTTAATTATTTAGATTTTTAGATGAGCAATTATTACTCACTCCTTTCTATTTCCAAAGCAGATAGTCAAGTTAATTAACCTGATTAATAACAGACACAGCTCAGCAGTGATATGGCCACTGGCACAGTCCTAGAAAGAATGCATTCTTTCTGCAGAGGAATAGGAAGGACTTGTATGTTATTTATCTACCTACATACTCGAGATTCTTGTGTTTGCTCTTTATCAGAAGATAGTGTCTAAATACTTCCTTTTTCCTCTAGTAACTGGAAAAATGGTAGGAGTTTGTTCCTGCTGTGTGTGTATCTGTGTGCACTTATATATGTACTACCCCCATCCCCATATCAGCATACTACAGTACTATTGTTGGCTCAATTAGAAAGTATGCTATGTTGGCCACTGTGTCCACTTCTATTCCCATTACTTAAGTAGAAACCTTATGTGAATGTGGTTTAGCTTTCTTAAGGATGTCAAAATTTCACCTTTCCTTGTTTTTACTCCTATCATCTTCTAACTTAGCATGATAGAAAAACAGTCAGTGATTTCTTTTTCATTATATTAAAGATGACCAAAAAAATAGTACTTGATGCTATCAGGCAATTAGATCTCTGCTTAAGAAAAGCCAGATCTGTGACTAAAAGGAAACATTTTCTTGGAACTTTTGTTAGGGCTTAAAATTCTTTAAAAAAAAAATAACTTTCCATAAATTAAAATTAGCATCTTTACAAATACCAGCAGAATCACTAAATGAAATATTAACAGCAAAACAAAAAACATGGTTAATTATGAAGGTAAAGATTTTATTATTAAACTGTTTATTTTCCTGCAAGGCTGTTGCTTCACTGTATAAAAATAGCACCAGCAAACACAGTATATTGTAAAATTAAGATAGTAATGTTCGTCATCGGACACTATACAACTAACAAACTCTTCTCCACTGCCAGTTATTTCCAGTGGGAAGATCACTGAGTATTTTGACCCAAATCCAGGGATGGCTGTAAGCAAGTTACAATATTATACATAAGGCTTAAGATAACACTGTTATCCTTAAATTACATAATTTTTATAACTAGTTTTACCACAGATAATTTCAGGAATTCTGAATATTATAACTGGAGCCTAGCCTAAAAATCATAGGTTGCTGTGAAAAAGATGCATAGTGTTTATCTCAAATCATTAGGAAGTTAAGGGGTAATTTTCTTTAGGAAACATTATTGCAAGTAGTTTCTTTTGCTAAAAGTTGCTTTTTAAAAATCTATCCACCACTAATTTAAGACAACTATGCTAGATTAAGTTGTTTCAAACTAGTTTATTTAGCAGTTCCATTTTCATTCCTCAATAGATTTTATGTATTTCTCATATGCTTCTTCACTCATTAGTTCATCTAGTTCTGAAGGGTTACTGAGTGTCATCTTGATCAGCCAACCTGCAACCAAAAAAAAAGTAACTTATATTCCAAATCACCTTTTTAAAGAGAAAGTCAAATTCATTCAAAATGTAAATTTTGAGTGCCTCAAAATTAACCTAGTATTCTTTATATAAATCACTCATTATTTGTTCAAAGAGCTTTAAATTTTAGCCTTAAGAATTAAATTAATATTCCTTACACATCAACTGAAAAGAATCTGAAGAAATTCTACCATCATGGATTAAGAACTCTTAGGCTGTAATAAGCACCAATGACTTCACACAGGGATCCAAATATACAAGGTCAGGCATATCTTTAACAAAAGAAACACCAACACTGTAATTACTGAGATTAATGGCAGTGGAAAGCATTAGTAGAGAGAAGAAGTAGGTGATAGGAAACAGAACTACACCCTAATGCTAGTTTTGCATTTTGTTGGCTGTGTACCTTAGCAGAGAAATCCTTTGGGGCCTCACTTCATCTACAAAGTGGAAAAAATTGCTGCTAGCTTACCTTACTACATTATTAAAGATAAAAATATGAGACAACTGAAAATTAATGTAATAAATGTTATTCTATTACCACCTACATCATACAATGTGATTAGATGCTTTATGACTGAAGAGGTAAATACTTTGAAGTGTTTACAATGAGTCTACAACTATGACACTAAGAACTGTATAAAATAAGGCAATGCTTTTATTGACAGAGATCTTAAACAATCAGCTTAACTGTTTTCCCTTTTTAAAGCACTCTATTTAGTACCAAGAAGTGCAAAAAGAAGTCACAATCAGCTAAAGACTGCTTTAAATTCTAGATTAAATGTTAACTGTAGCAAACAATCCTTAAAAATATTTCTAGCAACAACTTACCATCTTCATAACAAGATTTGTTGACAAGTCCTGGATTTTCTGCTAGAGCTTCATTAATTTCAGTTACTTCTCCTGATAGAGGAGAATAGAGTTCACTAGCAGCTTTCACACTTTCCAAAGCACCAAATTCCTCTATATTGAGAAAATTAAAGAAAATATTAAATGTTAAGTTAGTGACCCCAAAACACAAAATATGGAGAAATGATCACCTCTAATATAGTCATGATAGAAAGTTCTAAATATCTTTAATAAAACCATAGGTTTTATCATGTCAGATCTTCATTTACACAGTTTGTAGCCTGACAAGACTGCCCCATCCAAAAAGCACAATGTAACTAGAACCCAAGTAGAAAACCATAGTCTTATTTGCTCAAGGGGTCAGAGGATGGAGTGTGGGGCTGCCAAGGTGCCTGGAAATTGACAATTGAAATTCTAGAAAGAAAAGAGCCATAGTTTATAGAAAAAGTAGTCAATATGATCCATAGAACCACATGTTGGAATTAGCAGAGAACCTTCAAATAGCTACTATAAATATGTTCAAACATGAAAACAAACAAACAAAAAAACAGTGAATATAAGGGGAAATACTTGCAAAGAAATAATTTTTAAAATGGACATTCTAGAACTGGAAAGCATAATATCTAAAATAAAACATTTACTAAACAGCATCAACAGTAGACTGGATACTGAAGAAGAAAGGGTCAGTGAACATGAAGAAAGATCATCTGAAATTAACCAATCTGAAGAACAGAGTAAAAAAAAAAAAGATCAAAAATTAACACAGCCCTCCTCACCTATAGGACAAAACCTTCCTACAAAGATCTGAACTGACTGTGAATACAACATACCAGTTTGTGGGGGTAGAGCTAAAATAGTGCTTAGAAGGAAGTAATATCTTTAGGTGTTACACCATAGCTATTGAAGAGTGAGCTGGGAAATCTCAATAAGGATAGACTAAAAGGAGAGCCCCAAATTCTGTGTTTAAATTCTGTCCAGGTCTCTGAATGATCCCTGAATCATATGTGCAGAGGGAAGACTCCAACTGTCCTAGATAAGGCTAAAAGAATCAAACTAAGATTCCAGCCGCTACTCACTGCAAGGGAGACAGCATTTTACAGTATGGATAAAAAAGTCAAGTAAAAAATCCTGAAACCCAACAAAACCACAAGTTTCCAGAAGCTAGAAAAAGCAAATTAAATCTAAGTAAGTTAGAGGAAGAAAATAAAGATATGAAAGAACAAATGAAATGGAAAATAAGAGAAAATTTAACATAGTAATTTGGTTCTTTCAAAAGATTGATAACATTGATAAAGAGCTAGCAAGACTGACTGAGAAAATTACCACAAATATGAAGGAATGAAAAAGGAGTCCTTACTACAGATTGTATGGATATAAAACGATAATAAATGAAAAATATGAGCATCTTTATGCTGAATATAACATGAAAAGGAAAAGTTTCTCAAAACCAGTGTAAGATAACAGAAAATCTGAATATATATTAAAGAAATTAAATTTGTATCAAAAACCTTCCTACAAAGAAATCTGGCTCATATTCCACCAGTTAATTCTATCAAACATTTAAAGAAGAAACAACACTAATCTTGCACATTCTTTCAGAAAAAGAAAAGAAGTGGGAACGTTTCTAAACTTATTCTGTGAGGTCTATATAACAGATTCCAAAAGTTGACAAGGCCATTATAAGAAATGACCAATCTCTCTCATGAACATAATGTACAAATCAGCAAATCAAATCCAGCAGTATGTTTTTAGAGATAATTTTTGTATCATGACTACCAAGAATGCAAGGCTGGTTAAACATTCAAAAATGAATTACCATTCATCACATTAACAAAACCCTTCGACCATGTCAATAGATGAAGAAAATGAATTTGACAAAAATTCAGCATACAAATGATAATTCTCAGCAAGCTAGACATAGAACAGAACTGCTTCATCTGATAATGGGCACCTATGAAAAACCCTACAGCTAAATATCATACCTAATGATGAAATATTATATCTCTGCGAACCTTGATATGGACCAGAGTTGCTCACTTTCTCAGTTCACAGTGCCCTTAGTGTCTCAGTAAGGTTTTGTGGTAATCTCCAGACCAAAACAAATACCTAATCTTTCAATTTATTAAGAGGTTAGGTCCAAACTACTTACAAAGTTTTTATATCCTAACAACTGAGTAGCAGTTTGAAAAGATTAATACACATAAATTGAACAAAAGAATTTTCATTTTTAATTACAATTTATAAATATACATGTGTCTGTTGCATACCGTATAAGTTCTCCATCAGAGAATCAGGTCACATCAACCATTGCCCTACCTGATGTTCCATGCCAATTGTGCAGTACTTGCTTCAAAGATACACTATTATCCAAAGTAATATAGTAAGATCCAAACTGAAATTGTTAACTCCTTTATTATTAGTTTGTGCTGTGTACAACTGTTAAAAAATAAAAATATCCCACAGCACCTTATGACACTCTGGGGTATGTGGTCTGGGAACTATGAAGATGGACAAAGATTTCTTAGAGAAGACACAATGTTTTATACATAAATATGACAAAATATTCATAAAATACATATCTGAAAAAGGATTTGTATGTAGAATTTATCAATGATGCCTAAAAATCAATGGTAGAAAGATAACCCAAATAAAACACTAGAGACTTCATGAAAAAAGATGAGTGGCAAAAAGCACATGAAAAGGTGAATAATCTGTCACTAGGGAAATGCAAGTTAAAACCACAATGAGATATGCAGCACCTGGAACTCTCTCGTAACTGTTGGTAAGAATGTAAAATGGTACAACCACTTCGGCAAACACAATGGGACTTTCCAGTATAAAAAAGCAAACTACTGATCGCTTAATATGAATGAATCTCAAAATCATGACATTAGACAAATGAAGCCAGACTAATACATGTTGTCTGATTCCTTTTAAATAAAGTTAAAGAATAGGCAAAACTAATCTATGGTGACAGAAATCAAAGAGGCTGTCTATTGAGAAAGGTAAGGTTTACACTGTGTAAACACAGCTGTCAAAAATCTGAATTATACAATTAAGATCCATGCATTTTCACTGTATGTAAATTTTATATCAATTTCAAAAACACCTTTAGCAGAAAGTTTAAAGAAGGCATTCATTAATTTAAGGATATTACTTAACATTTATATTAATAGAATTTTAAAAATTAAGCACAAAAAGTAGGTTTATGCTCCAAGAGATGTTCAGAAATTTCTGATTGGCTTGAGAACATCAGAGTGCATACATAGTAAATAGAACATGATTAAAGAAAACAACTGATGTACAGAAAAAAAAAAGTTTAAACAAGATAAATGATAGGGGAAGTTTAAGCAGAAAAAGATATGGCTGATCTTGTCAAAGATATTTAGAAAACAGATACTCATGAGCCCATGTTCTATCCTGATATTCTTTACTGCCTCCAAAAAAAACAGATTTTATTTTTTAAACTTAAGAGACCTCAGCTATATTATACTACATCAACGTATGGCAGCGGGGGCTAAGAGCCATTTCCCTCTACTTCCTACCTTACATTAATGTCTGAAAATGCTCTCTGTTCTCACCATCATTCCTTACAGCTAGAGACGGCAATACGACCCAGACGTGGCTAAACTGATCAAAGCAAAGGTGAACTGAGAGGTTTCTGGTTGAGATATTCTTTCCCAATAAAGAGAGAAGAGAGCCTGTCCTTCTCCTCTACTTTTGGATACTGTCATGTGAGAACATCATGCTTGAAGGTTCTGCTGCCATTCTGTGACCTCTGATATGCTGAGGCAGAAAAAGGACCCAAGAGGTTGTGTCCTTGATAATCTTCCCTGAGCCACTGAGTCAATCCTGTATCCACCTGTTTCCTAGATTGCTTGTATGAGATATAATAAACCCCTGTTGGTTAAACTACTCTTATTTAAGTTTCCTGTTACTTGATGAAAAAGTACTCTAAAATGATCCTGGGTACAAACAAGTTCCTATCCAAGATAAAGAAACTTCATGGCACGAATCATGACATACCAAGATGAGAAAAACACTCACCTTGTTTGTTCAATTTTGTCCCAACTTCAGGCAGACTACAGTAAACAACATCTCCCAAAGCTTCCTTTAAAAAACAAAGACAAAAAACCAAACCTCTAAGACATCAAATTAAACCTAGAAAATAGGAACAAGCGAACACTGAATCCCTCTAATTCAAACAGTACATACTTTACACTTGAGGGGCCAAATTCTTTGGTTTTTCTTATAACCCTTTAAAAATGCAAAATTATTCTTACCTCAGGACCTGCAAGAAAACAGGCGACCAGCTGGGTTTCCCACAGATGGCAGTGACACCTGTCACAAACCATATGCCCCCTAAAAGATTACTAGCTCCCCTAAGAACACACTTTGTGCTTTTCCACCTCTGCAGTTTTACTGAGGCCATTTCCCCTACTGCATTTGCTGACTAATAAGTAGTGATCTCTGCATCAGGTGAGAGGGTTACAACCCCTCGTACTACTCAGGTCATCCATCACATAACGTTTTGTATGTCGTTTCCATGTAGTTGATTCCCCCTCATAAACTCCAGGAGGGGAGGACAATACTTAATGCAATTATTTCACAAAGCATTCTATACTGGGCCTCAGTAGATACACAGATGTGCCAATGAAGATATAGTAGTCACTGATCCTCAGTACCTGAGATCCCAACATTTCTGAAGAATACTATATACTCCCATCAGTTAACATCCCCCTGCCCCCTCTCCCCACCTCACCCAGAGATCCAGCTGAAAATCACTGACCCAAGCTGCTATTTGGCTTCTCAAGTTTTCTTTTACACAATATCTCAATATGAGGTCAGCAGCAATAAGGGAATCAGTAGAGACAAACTCTACATAAAAGGTTTATCTTTGTGTAATCTGTGCCAATCCAGGTGTTCCCTCTTCAAGTCCCTAGGTCATGTGTATATCACTGTTACCCAGAAAACACTGTCAACACTCCTGCCCTTTCGCTTGCTCTGCTTCTTTCCTTAACTGTCCCAATATGAAAACATTTCTTTCGAATTTAATTTTTAATTTTAAGTGTTAACCTTTCAATAATATCTCTTAAAACACTATACACTGCCCTAACTAAACCATGTTTTACTTTTTCCACGTATGACTGATGTTCTTCTAAAGGCCTTTAAAGGGCCCAAAATACTAAGGGGCAGAATAAACAATTTTTAAAAGGTAAAGAGAATTTAATTTAGGTGAAAGCAGACTGATTTAAATATTTCAAGACAATCCAATACCTGTGCAAAATTGCTGATTCCCACTGTTCCAACACCGTTTTCTGTTGTTACCCATTCATGTTTGTCTGTGAATTTACGCACTAAAATAGAAGACCAATATTTCAGAAAAGCAGTGGCATCACTTCTTAAAAAGCATTTTTTTTCATATCAGTGCTGTAAAAGGCAAGACCTTTCCAGTATTTGTGTTTGACTTACCGGCATTGCCATTCAACAGTATACTTACTGCCCAGGACAAAACAGATCATGTGAAAAGACACATCTCAATAGTAGTATCATTTAGGCAAAGATGGCCTGATGTGAACACTTTTGCATCTTTTGGAAATCTGATTATTTGCGCTTAACATTACTCAGTCTAAATCACACACACAAATTCTGGAGCACATTTCAAATGTATACTTATCTATTACTGGTCTATCTTACAAAAAGAAGTCTGTCCATCTGAAGAAAGAGCGGTGACGTTTTGGGAGGAGCATAAAGACTACTCATAAACCTAAAAAATAATATGCCTCTTTAGGATAGAACTGTGTGGAATCTTAACAGGAATAAAACTGACCGGGAACAATTATAGCTTGACAAAGTTCCTGATTCCACTTTAACTGAATTCAAGTCTGCCCTTGAGGAAAGTGGCTACCGTCATTTAAAGAAGCAAACTATACTATCAGAACTCAATAGTCACCTCAGAGCTAAGACATTAACTGATAGAAAGGCAAGCTCTGCTTGACATTCATTGGACAGGTTAGCCCTTGGCTTTATGAGCTGCTCCTCCTCAAATACATGGATGGCCAATCTACTCAAGCATTCCTGGAAGAAAGACCTACCAAAGTTCAAGTGACATGAAAAGAATTACTTAGGATTTAATGTCAAAAGTACTTGCTTAAAACAATACATTAAAAAAAAAAAACTTATCTTCTTAAATATATACCACATTCTGAAGTGAAGTAGTATTTTTCAAAAAAATAATACATCGGAAGTTATTAAGAAAATGGCTCATCAATACTGTTTTAAAATAAGCATTGCTGGTTTACTCTTACCCCTTACCCAAAAGATAATTATACTTAAAACATTAAACTGCCTTGACTACACAGCTCTGATCACAGCAGAATGCACATGAGTATTTCTTTTCCCCCAATCATTAAAAACTTTAATGTCATGCTCCTCAGTGGAAGAGGTTGTAAAATCTGTCAAAGTAACTTGCTTTGCTTCACTCCCCTTCAAATTACTGAATGCTTCAGGTCAATGTGTTGTTTCCCTAAGGTTAAGGTTTGTACTTTGTGTTCTGACTGCAACCCACTCTCCCTACCACCTTACCAGAAGCCTTATGTAGCCCTCCAAGCCTGGGTTCCTGGGCCATCCAACCTGCTCCATCCAACAAACTCTGCCCCACTCTCCCACTCTGTCCCCCCAACACACTCACAGCACTTAACATGCTACAGATATAGCCCTTTTGTCAGTTTCCCCCAGGCAGTAGACCAAGTAAAGCAAGCAAGAGTAGGGTTTATCTCATTTGTATTCCCAGTTCTAAACAGTGCTTGGCATATAGTAGGCACTCAAAAGTTAGAGTGAAGTAAATTTTTTTCTTTAAAGTTTAGAGGATTCTCAGCAAAACATCTACTATATAATTATTTGGCTACAGGACTCAATTCTCCCTAACATTCTGTTACAACTCTAAAACTGGCTGTTTAAATCTAATATACCTTTTTAAAGTAAGGACTGGACAACCATAAACATATGACTTCTCTGAAATTACTGTCCTGACTTTGGTCTTGCCATCCTGCCTAACTGTAAAGATAATCTTAGGAGTAAGGGTGCTCTCACATTCAATTCAGCAACTGAGCAATCACAAGTTTAGAGGAAAAGGCAGCAACGTTACTAAGCTAGATGCCGGTACGGCCACTTTTTTTTTTTTTTTTTTGCAGGTACGTCCACTTGACTTCAAAGGCCATTAAGTCTTTGTACTAGGCCATGCAATTTAGGCAAAAGACAATTCTCCTTTAACCCTTGGCCCAACAGGAAAAAAGTGAACAGATTAGGTAAATAATTACTTTTCTTCTGAGTCTTGAAAAACATGGGTTTTGGCCCCCAGAAAATTAGGTGTTTTGAGTAATTTATGAAAAGTTTGCATTTTCCTCCCTTCAAAGTCACTGAGTCAAAATACATTAACACTTGGTCAATTTTCTGCTATGTAATTGATTCTATACACTAATGTTTAATAAGTAACATTTATCAAGTATTTACTATGTATCAAGCTATATGTACAGGAGTTACAGTTATTTCAATTCACCCAACAAGTCCTAAAATAGGGATTATCATTTCCGTTTTTCTGATGAGGGAGAGAAGTTAAGTGACTATCCAAGATGTCACAGCTCATAAGTGGCAGAGCCAAAATTTGCAACTGGGTCTCTTTAGTATTAAAAACGTAGGTGTTCAACCAGATCATGGGTATTGCTATCTTGGGCAATATTTAACTAGATAACAGGAAAATACAAAAAGCTATATAGTGATAGTGTAACACTTAATAACCAAAAGACATAGGCTTGAAATTCAATTCTTATCTGAGAAATGCTCTTTCCTTATATTCAAATTAGAAATGTATTGATATGTGGCACCAACAGAGCTGAGAGATTATAATGGGGTGCGGGGGGAGATAAGCTTCATTTTGTTTGACTTTGGACTAAATTTATCAACTTTTCTAGTCCCAAACAGGTTTTTAAAACAACGAACTTAATGAGACAACAGCCACCACAGACCTGTGCTCCATAAGCAAGAAGCCTGAGTTCCCGCAGGTGCCGTCAGTGGCTCAAGTATTGGTGCATGAGGTAAAACGGTTTTTCCTCTGCGATAACGTGTGCTAAAGTGGCACGGATGGCCAGGACATTTACGGGCAGATCCCCCAGTTACTTCAAGTCCGGTACTTCAAGTCAGCGTTAAGTGACGCTTGTTTCAGCCCAACGCACCTTCACGACTCAACACAGACTTCGGCAGAACGTCTTCTGTGGAGTCCAGGAGACGATCTCACTTCTTTAGGAAGAACCTGTCTCCAAAGTTATGCTAGCTTTAGCTGTTAAAAATCTAGCCCCAAGGCTTTAAACTTCAATACATGCTCCTGCTTGACTTTTACTTCAGAACTCACAGTGACGACCCGTGTAGCAAAGCCAAGCCTACTATGTGTCTTCACTCTTAGGTTCCGCGATGCTCAAAAATGCAAGAAACCTAAGGTCAGGAAGGAGCTCGGCGACGCTCGCCCGGGTCTCCAGCAGCCGGAACGCGGCGGCCGCGCGTGTGCTCCAGGCCTCCCCTCCCCCTCCCCCCGGCTCCCGACCCGCAGGACAAAGGCTGCGGGGTCGTCCAAGCCACTCAGAGAGGGAGCAGCGGCCTCGCAACACGGGGTCCCGGCAACGAAAAGCGTGCGAAAGGGTCGCCTCAGTGACCCGGGCGGCCCGCGACGGGGAGCCGAGGTAAGGCTCGCGGCCCCGGCCCTTCCCCCGAGGCAGCCCGGCTCGCCCCACGTGCCCGCCCGCACTTACCCGAGAGCAGAGCGGGGCCGGTGCGCAGCGCCCGGACGGCGCCGGCCCGCAGTCCCCAGGGCCGCGGCGGGCAGGGCGCGTTGGGCGCAGAGATGGCGCGCAGGCTGTACACCGCAGCCCGCACGCTTCGCGCCGCTCGCAGCGCCATATTCGCAGGGATGCGGAGGGTCTCCGCGCAGCACCGAGAGCACCCCGGCCGGTGAGGGCGGGCGGGGGCGGCCCCGGGCCGGAGCAAGCCGGAGCGAGCAGGCTGGGCCGGGGCGCGGGGGCAGGGCCCCGGGAGGGGCGGGGCCTGATCGAGCGGGCACGCGGGAGGGGCGGGGACACTCGGAAGGCCCTGTGGCCCGGAAGGGGCGGTGGCGAGGGGCGGGGACTAGTACGGCTATACGGGGAGGGGGGCGGGCCGGACAGGGGCGGGGGCGGGCCGGACAGGGGCGGGGGCGGGCCGGACAGGGGCGGGGGCGGGCCGGACAGGGGCGGGGGCGGGCCGGACAGGGGCGGGGGCGGGGCCTCCCGGGAGGGGTGGAGCCACGCCTCCAGGCGTTGCTTCTGGGCGAGTGAAAGCGCTCGGTCATCCCGTCTTTTCTCCTCCACCCACCTGGGCGGTGAGAAGGGCTGCAGGCAGGGCTGGTACTGCTGGGCCAGCGCATTCCAGTGCCCTTGGGCCCTGGGGAAAGCAGGGTGCTCCCAATCCTGTTAAAAGGTGCGGTCCCAGCCTTCTACAGAGGATCAAGGTCACCCAGAGCAGGATTCATAGTAGGTCCAATCATTCCAGTCAAAGATGGTTGTTGGGCATTGGCCAAAGGCGCGCTGACACAAATGCAGTTTCTCTTTGGCTTTTTGAAATAGTGAAAACAGCCCAGGAACCCACTTTATTACTTTACAGATCCCAAAAGGCCCACGGTCCCCAAAGAGGGGACAGACAATCATATAATTCATAGAGGGGCAAGGACTTGTTCAAGGGTCAGGAATGGCTTCTTGGTGGAGTCTGGACTGCGAGAGGTACTGCAGGAGCAAGCAAAAGGCAGAGAGTTGAGACCCAGCATGGTCAGTTCCTTACTTAAGCAGAAGACGTGTCCACCCAATAAAAGGAGGCAGGAAATAATTAGGTTCGGGGAAAGACCTCGCCTTTAACACAGATTTTATGAAGTGGGCATGAAACAGCAAAGAAACACGGGAGTGAAAAACACCTCAATCTCCACACCTTTGGTATTACAGGATGAGTACCTCGAAGTGTGTGTGTGCGTGTGTGTGTTTGGGAGACCCAAATGTTGCACTGAGATTCTCATTTATAAAGTTGGGGGGTGTCCGCACAGCTGTGTAGTGGCTTGCAAGGGCTGTTGTGCCCCATTTTCCTCTGAGTAAATCATAACCGTTTATTGATCCCTTGTTATGTGCCTGGGACTGTGCAGATATTATCTTTGTAATCTTCTCCAAACTCCTTCTGGTAGATATTATACTCACTTTGTAGTTGGAGAGCTGGAGGCTCAGAAAGGTTAACTAACTATCCCAGGAGTGAAATGAGGAAGGCATTTTATGGCTTAAGCAGTTACTAGGTGGCAGTAGCAGAACTTGCCCTCTGGTCTGATTCACAAATCAACTCCTCTTAAGCTCTGTTCTATTTGCCAATGTTTGGGATGCTGACTGGCTCACAGTGGTCTACTCCAAGCTCCAGATCTTGGCTGGTTTCCATAATGTCAGTGTTCTGTTGTTATTGTTTTGTTACAAACCACTGCACCATAATGCAAGCTGTGCCCTAAGATATTTATTCCCAGCTCCACCAACTCATTTGGTATGAAGAACAAGATCACACATCAGTGTGCAGGCTACATCATGGGTCCTTACGCCAAAGCAATAGGAAGTGTGTCTTTTTTTTTTTTAATGTAACAAGCATAGAGGATTTAAAAAAAATTTTTTTTTCCATCTGATTATCTTTGTAACATCCATGGCTTGAGATGTAAAAGGTCATCTCATTGCACAGTTGGTACAGGCACCTGAAAATGCAGGTGGTCATTTCTTTCAGATGTCTCAGAGGGGCCTACTCATCTCTTTGAGTGTATATATATTTTTTCTCTCACAACAGTACAATGGAAGAAGTTTCCAATTTGATGTTTATAGTCAATAGACAAGTGGAGAGTAGATGGGAAAGAGAAATGAAAAATTTACATCTCCAGATCTTAGAACTTTTTCTATTTAAGACAAACAGACTGTATATGTCTGGGTAGATTTCTGTACCAGACTTTCAGGAGACATGTGTGTGCTTTGCTATCAGTTGGTTGATGAGTATTTGCTTATATAGCTCATGTTTATACCTGACACAATACAGAATGGATGATGGCCTTTGGGGTGGATAGAAGGTAAGTCCCCAAGGTATTATATGTATTGCCAAGTTATGTGTCTCTGTTTATAAAGGATCCTGGCTTTCGATTGTCAGGGTAGTAGGGTGGGATCCTGGTTCAGCCATCATAAAAGGATATTTAAGCTCTCATCCAGATAGAAGGCTGGCAGTAGTTCAGCTTCACGGTTAAACTAGCTGTTTAAAGACCTCATCAAATATGCATGTTCCTCTCATCTTTCTGCTCTGCCGTCTTCAGATTGTTCCCCATGGTATCAAGGTAGCTGTCAGAGTTCCAGAAGTCTTACTCAGACCAGACGATGTCCAGCAGCACTAGAGCCCATCTCTTTATGAGCAAACTGACCTTTCCCGAAAGTGTCCTAGAGACCTCTTTTCATTTTTCATTGGCCAGACTGGGTCATGTGACCACCCTAAACAGCGCATTGTCAAGGGCTATTACTAAACAAATCAAGATTTACTTGGAAGTGGCTACAGGATCACCTTACCATGAGTCGTGTGGGGTAGGGGTAGGGGCTACCTGAACAAATCAGGATTCTAATAGCAAGGAGGAAAGCACGGAATGGATTTGGGGCAGGCAACCTAGAGTGTGCTACAATGCGTGTGTGAGGAGGAGAGACAAGACAGGGTGAATTGGAGAGGATTCGTGAGGTGCTTCCCTTGCATAGGAGGGGGGAAATGTGCGCTTATTCACACAGTCACCCGAAGACTTTTACTATCTAGGTCTGTGATTCTCAGAATTTAAAGCATGTTTATCAAGTCTGACTGCACGTTGGAATCACCTGGGGGGGCTTAAAAAATATTTATGCCTGGGACCCAGAGATTCTGATAAATTGGGATGAATTCTGGGGTTCCTAGCATGTGGCCAAGATTGAGAACCACTGGTGTAGATCCACAGTTCCCAGCGTGTTGCCTAAGGAACACTAGCCCTGACTGAAGCGCTGCAGTTGCAAAAGCCTTGGTCCTAGGGGTTTGGGAACCATTACACACTATCGCTTGCACTCATCTCACCCCAGGAGAGCCACAGCGCACATGCAGCACAGCGAAAGCTCTAGCAACTCCCACGCTAAAGAACTTGTGTATCCAGTGTTCCCCACATTGGATCTAGAAAAGTTGGGGGGAGGATGACACCTCTTATGAGTTGAATTGTGTCCCCTAAAGAGATAGGTTGAAGTCTAACCCCCCATACTGGGGAGAAGGCCGTGTGACAGCAGAGGTAGAGGTTAGAATGATGCATCCACAAACCAAGGAACGCCAGGGATTGCTGGCACACACTAGAACCTAAAAGAGAAGATTCCTCCATAGGGCCTTCCAAGGGAGCATGGCCCTGTTGACACCTTGACTTCGGACTTCTATCCTCCAGAGCTGTGGAGCAATAAACTTATGTTGTTTTAAGCTACCCAATTTGTGGTACTTTGTTCTGGCAGCCCTAGCAAACTAATATGACGCTCTGGGACTTCCTTGGTGATCCAGTGGTTGAGAATCCACCTTCTAATGCAGGCGACATGGGTTCGATTCCTGGTCCGGGAATTAAGATCCCACATGCTTTGGGGCAACTAAGCCCACAAGCTGCAACTACTGAGCCCACGCACCACAACTAGAGAGAGAAGCCTGCGAGTCGCAACGAAGAATCCAGCACACTACAACGAAGATCCCATGTGCTGCAACTAAGACCCAATGCAGCCAAAAAATAAAATAAATTTATTGAAAACAAAAATCTGGGGACTTCCCTGGTGGTGCAGTGGTTAAGAATCTGCCTGCCATTGCAGGGGTCACGGGTTCGATCCCTGGTCTGGGAAGATCTCACATGCCACAGAGCAGCTAAGCCTGTGTACCACAACTACTGAGCCTGTGCTCTAGAGCCTGTGAGCCACAACTGTTGATCCCATGTGCTACAACTACTGAAGCTCCCGTGCCTAGAGCCCGTGTTCCACAACAAGAGAAGCCACTGCAGTGAGAAGCCAGCACACTGCAATGAAGAGTAGCCCCCACTCACCACAACTAGAGAAAGCCCATGCAGCAACGAAGACACAATGCAGCCAATAAATAAATAAATTAAATCAAACAAACAAACAAAAACTAACATGACACCCATTAGCATCTCTTGGATACAGTTTGGGAAACCCTGAACTAGAATCATTCAAAGGCAACTCCTGACTGACCAAGAAGATGAAATAGTCTGTAAAGGGGATTTTTTCCCCCTGAACTCCAGACAATATTTGTATATTTATTTTATTTCTAGGAGGAAATGTATTTGAACAAACAATTTATCACAGTTGTGGCAACTGTATGTAGGTATGTGTGTATTTTTCTTTTCTTTTCTTTTTTTTTTTTTTTTTTTTGTGCTTGCCAGGCTTGGTAACTCTTCTATGGACACACAAAAATATTACCTGGACAGATTATAGAATCACTGGTGTGTGTAGGCCTGAGGTGCTGGCCTTCCCCTACTCTACATATGATTGTGTCTGGACCAAGAGCTTAAATTTGGGGCACAGTTGGTACAGGTTGAGGGGGCCAGGCCTCTGACAGCAACTTGGGCTGCTCACTGCTACTTCCAGGCTCCTGTCTTTCACATTTAATGCCCAGGAAACTGAGTATCTTCATCAGTAGCAAATCGACGATCTCTCCTTCCTCCGACAGCTGCAGAGGGAAAAAGAACCGTGCAACTTAGGTAGAGCCATTCTTTTGGGGGGCTTTTCTTTCTAAGGGGAAACCATGGTTTTGTTGTCCAGTTTGGTCCCTGCCAAAGTCACTTCACTGTTTAGAGTTGCTTTTCTGTTGGAATTGACCTCCTTCTAGGAATCCCAAGGATGTTCAGTCCTATCTTTATCCCCAGGGGGTTTCTTCTTTATCCCTAGGGGGTTCCTTCTTCCCCTCCATTGAGAATGA
Organism: Hippopotamus amphibius kiboko; assembly: GCF_030028045.1. Taxonomy (NCBI): domain Eukaryota; kingdom Metazoa; phylum Chordata; class Mammalia; order Artiodactyla; family Hippopotamidae; genus Hippopotamus; species Hippopotamus amphibius. Next base: position 7,256,423 of record NC_080201.1, on the reverse strand, counting down.
CAAGATGCCTCCACCACTTCCCACAAAGGCTGTTAGGAATTTGTGTAGAAAGACCCTCATGTGTTATTGCTAAGAATGTGAAATGGAAAACAGTTTGGTGGTTTCTCAAAATTTAAACCAAGTTTGCCATATGACATCTTGAAATAAATTTCTGGGCCCAAGATGGAGCTGCTCCTGCCCAGGGTGCCATGTCAGCAAACTGAAACTTGGATAACTTCTGTGTCCCTGTAAAGGGCCCCCTGACCAGAAATGCAGTATATCCAGTCAGCCAACCCCCAAACACCAGGCCAACTCCAGGCTCTATACTTCTTTCCTCTTCTTTCTCACCCCGAACACAGTTGACTCTGTGGGCCTGGCAAATCAGATATTTTCTGTTTTCCCCTTTTCTGTCTTTATTCTTTATTGTATGAAAGCTTCCTGCCTCCCACCCCATTTTGCAGGTCTCCAGATGGAGACAGTCCACTTCATGAAATGTTAAAGTTTGTCATCACCTAAATTGTCTTCTTTAGTCATTTTTCCAATGGGTTCTCAATCTTGGCTGTATATGCAAACCAGAAACAGGAGATTTCAAGAATACCAGTGCTTGGATCCAGCTCCCAGGGATTCTGTTTTTATTGGTCTCAGGTGCAGCAGCAGGCATATTCAAAAGCCTCCAGGTGATACAATCAGGGCTGAAAATCACTGGTAATGAACAGAGTCCCACACTAGGAATCAGGAGACCTGATTCTCATCTGCCCTTCATTTGCCATGATCTTGGGGAATTTAATTTCCTGCTTCTGGGCCTCAGTTTCCCCTCCTGTGAAATGGGGGCCTTGAGCTACAGTGGTCCCTCAAGTCCTCCTAATGTCTGATGCTGCTCAGCCAGCCTTTTCTTATTTGAAGGTCAATGACTTTTGAAGACCAAGCCAACAGGGACTCACCTGGCAGTATTTTTGCTCCTCATTGAAAGCCACCAGGATGACAGAGATAAATAGATTCAGGACCACAAATGTCATGAAAACGATGCAGGACCCAATTAGGAAGGAGCCAAGCACTGGGCTGTAGTCCAGGACCTGTCAGGAAGAAAACCAGAGTCATCCCTGGGGGTCCTGTGTCCTAGTGGACACCTCCCTCACTAGGCACACTCAGAGGGAAAACTGGTCCTCAGAGCTAGGCAGATCCTGAGGCCAGGAAGTTTCCCTTCTGCCTGGGGGCTAAGAGTGTAGGCAGTGCTCTCAAGAGCTGCCAGAAGAGGGGAAGGGCAGCACCCCTACTCCCCACTGCTGCCATTTCCAATATAGGCGTCATTTCTGGCTAGGGCCAGGAGCATACCCTTCCAGACAACCCCTAGCACAGCCCTCCCCTGAGTAACCAGTACCTGATGTTCTTCTATAAGCAGGGGTCCCCAGGGAGAGCTGTGGGAACCTTTTTATTTGTGCATAGTTGCCCTGTGCTTGCCAGGCCATGGACCCAAGGGCTGACATCCACTGGGGAGTGCTTTTCCTAATGTTCGTAAAGGTTTGTTGCCGATGGCAGTGTCCATGTCCCCCCCCCCAACCTCACCCCATTACCTCCTCATAGTTGAAGATTCCCAGCTGAAGGCTGATCATTGTTTCTGCCGCATCAAAGAGGGTTTTGTAGGAACGGAGTTTCCAACCAAATACTAAGTTTGACTGTTATGGAAAGAGTCATGAACAAGGAAAGAAACCATGTATCCCCCCCCCCCCCCCCCAAGGCCTGTTGTTTGACAGTAGAGTCAGTGGTCTGGGTCAGCCACATCCTTAGCCTGGCAGGGCTGTCTATACCCATAAGGGTCTTCAGATGGGTGCGGTAAACACTCAGTTCTGTAGGGGATACACGTGCACTTCTGGGGCTCAGACACCAACCACTAGGTCACTACTGTGCTCTCCCAGATGGTCACTCTACGACTCAGTAATGATACTGGGCTCTCTGAGGCCCCAGCCCCTTTGCTCTGGGGGAGTTGAGTTGGATGAACAACAGGCTTCTGCGTGGGCAGGACTGGCCCCCACACCGTATTTCCTCTCACCACAGTAACCTCCCCCCTCAAAGATTTCCCCAAGACTGTTGCATCAGAGGGAAGCCCAGAAGTCCCTTGGCCCTGAGTTAGTGACTCCTGGTCCCACAGGACCCTGCAGTGTCCTTGCCGCCCATGCACTGCAGATGGAGGACTGAATAAATCCACATGAGTTAAGGGGTCAGATGGGGGTCCTTTTGACAAAGCGAGACTCCAGCTTCTCAGCAGACACCCTCCATCACTTAATCAGTGCCCTCCATCCCATTTCTGAGGGTGGAAGAGGAAGATGGGGTAGGGTCAAGGATGAAGTGGGGGCCAGGGTTGGGGTGAAAGGGGCAGTGAAAAGGTTAGAAATGGAGTGAAGACTAGGATAAGATGGACTGCTGGATGGTATGGACATGAGGGGGATGGCAGAGGTGAGGACTGGGAAAGGGGGCTGGTGTGGGGAGTGGATCAGGACTGGGTGAAGGGTCACCAAGGAGTGGGAGCTTGGGTTACAGTGGGAATCAAGGACTTGGAGAGGATGGGGGTGGAGCATATTTAGACGGAGATCAGGATGTGGCAGAGGGTTTTGGTTTCTCACATTACTTGATAATAAAAAAGCATTGATAGTTCAAAAAAATTTTTTTAGTCACATAAGAGATGTGACTGTCAGCATGCTGTCAGTGTTAAGGGGCTAAATGAAATGGTTTTGGCCCTTCTGAGTTCATACCTCATGTGTAGGGCATCAGGCACTGACATGGCCTGCAAGCATGTCCATCCTCACTCCCCTGTCTCTGCCCCAGCTCGGGGACAGGGACTGCCCAATCCATCTGTGTTCCCTGACACAGAGGGAGGGCTCTGTGCATGTCTGAGTAATTGGGATGTCAGGAGAGCTCGCACATTCAGGCAGACTCTGGGTACAGAAAGGGGTCCTTTGTTGGAGATAGTTGGTCCTTTCAGTCTTAGACACTCTACCTCCTCTCTCTTACCCAGCTGAGGTCTCCAGCCTCCATTCGGGGTGACCAGTTCATGAGCTACCAGCTGAAAGGCCCCAGACTCAGAAAAATCCACCATCTCCCTCAGGTTCCCAGGGTTTTCCTAAGCCCTCAACCCTCTGCCACCTAGAAGCCTTTACTTCCAAGGAGACCAGCCCAGAAGGTTTTCCCAAAGGAGCCACTCACTGCAACGGAGTAAGCCAGGAGCATGATAAGGATGACGAGGATAAAGCCCGAAATGTCCCCCCAGGCACGACGCAGGGCTGATGTGATCATGTTCATTTTGGGGTTCAACCTGAGCAGATGCCAAAACTTCACTGTGGACAGGAGTACCAGGAAGGCAATGATGTAGCCAAGGGCAGCATCAGCCACTGCAGTCTCACTGAAACTGATCCCCCTGTGGGACCAAATGGGGAGATTGAGTCTCAGAGATGGTGAGAACCTCAGCCAGAGCTCATTTGGGCTCAGTTTGGCCCAGAAGCAAGATTAGCCTTATCATGATATCAGAGGCCACTGCTTCCTGCAACAGGTCTGGGAGAGAGAGCTGTCCTAATTCCCCCAGCCAGGAGATGATGGGATCATCATGGTCATGGTGAAGGCGAGGGTCCTGGTTATGAAGCATAGGATGATAGTGGTGATGGTGGCCATCAGCAGCTAGTTCATAGGGCCATTACCTGATACTCTTGGTTAATGGCTACAGAGCTACAGAAGAATGACAAAGGAGGAATCCTCCCAGGGTCAAGAGGATGGAGGTGAGGGAGTTCCATGAGCCTCCCCACCTGGTTTGGGGGTCACTGGATGCCACCTCCTCCTGCACACTTGTCTGAGATATATTCCACCCTCTCCTTACATTTGAAGGAATGATGGAAGTACCATCCAGTTGCTGTGCTTAAGAACCTCAATTGCATTATCTCATTTGACCTTCAGGACCACTGGACAAGGTAAGTATCACATCTCCATTTTACAGATAAGGACAGAGGATTGGCACAACCTCACATAGCTAGTGAGATAGTGACATAACTAGTGGTGGAAGAATGAGAGTTGGAATCCATGTGTGTCTCATTCCAAAGTCCAGGTTCTTCCCGCCATCCCACCCTGCCCTTCATGCCCCTCTTGTGCCTTTCTCTGCAAGTTAAATTCAGTCTTAATGCTGGTATGGTATCAAGTAGGACATACCTGTATCTGTTGATATGGATAGAGAGCAGATTATAGAACAAAATTATATGATCTCAAGTTTGTAAATGCATGTAATATGCATATATAATGCCTGAGTAAAAGCCGCCCATCTACCTAATCTCCTGCCTTCTAAAAAATCTTACTCCCCTTTGAGCAGATCAGGGCTGCCAGTGTGTCTGGTAGTTTCCTCCTTCGGCTCCTGCAGCACCTTTTTCCTGCCTCTTTTCAAATACCTAACCCTCTCTCATGTGATTTAGTTGCTCATATGTGGAAATAATAACATTAAGCCCTCCTTTATGTTGGCAATTAGCTCCAGTTAAAGCATAATTCTCAACTCAGCTGCATGTCAGAATAACCAAGGGAACATTAAAAATACTTGTGCCAGGACCCTGTCCCCAACATCCTGATTTAGCTAGTCTGAGATGTGGCCTGAGTGATTCTGCTGAAGAGCCAGCCTGAGAACCACAGGGTTAAAGGGAGTCTATGAAGCAAATAATTTGGTCTTAAAAAGTGCTTTTGGAATTCAAGATCTGGCTATGAAAGGGCTTATCTGTTCCTACAAGGAAACAAAATCTACAGGTTTCTGAAGTAAACATAAACTAAGTTAACTTTGGTTTATTGAGTAATCAAATTCAATAATTTGTTTCACTTAATACTAAACTGAAATTCCCTGGTGGGGGACTTCCCTGGTGGCACAGTGGATAAGACTCTGTGCTCCCAATGCAGGGGGCCTGGGTTCAACCCCTGGCTGGGGAACTAGATCCCATATTCCTCAACTAAGAGTTTGAATGCCACAGCTAAGGAGCCTGTGAGCTGCAACTAAGACCTTGTGCAACCAAGTAAATAAATATTTAAAAAAATAAATAAACTTAACTATGCTCAGGTTTCTATCGGAAGTGGCAGATTCCTGACTCTCAGTCTAAAAAGAGACTCTCTTACTGTAAAATTGTTTTATTACCTATCTAAGCAAGAAGCCCGTCTGTTTGGGTGTCAAGAATCTAACATGTTTGAGGTCACTGTAAGGAATCCTAAAGCGTGGCTGGTGTGGGGATAGTGATAGTTCAGAAATCACGCCAGCTGTCAGTGATCTCTCACATATGACCTAAAACAAACTCACTGTTCTTCCTTCCTAGAACTTTAGCCTTTGTTTTCTAAGCAAGAGTTGACACAGTTTTTCTGTAAGGAGCCAGATGGCCTATATTTGAGGCTCTGTAGGCCGGACAGTTTCTGTCCTGACTCAGCTCTGCAGTTGTAAGGGAAAGCAGCCATAGACAATTCGTAAAGGAAAGAGTGAGGAGGTGTTCCAATAAACTTTATTTAGAAAAACAGGTGGTGGGCTGGATTTGGCTCCCAACTCATCTTTTGCAGACCCTTTCAAGAGCTAAAAGATCTTTACATTTTAAAAATAACTGTTCTGGGAATTCCCTGGCAGTGCAGTGGTTAGGACGCCCTGCTTTCACTGCTGAGGGTATGGGTTTGATCCCTGTTGGGGGAAATAAGACCCTGTAAGCTACACAGAGCAGCGGAAGGAAGGAAGGAAGGAAGGAAGGAAAGGAAAGAAATGGTCTTGCATAAGGTTTGCAATAAGCTTAAATAAAAATAAAAGTTCTGGGCTTCCTAGGTGGCGCAGTGGTTAAGAATCCGCCTGCCAATGCAGAGATCACGGGTTCGATCCCAGCTCCAGGAAGATCCCACATGCTGCAGAGCAACTAAGCCCGTGTGCCAAAAATAAACAAAAATAAAATAAAATAAATAAAAGTTCTGTTTATTTCTGAACTCAAGGAACTCAATTGATAGACATTTCTTTGGAAGGGGGCCTCTAGAGAGGGTGGAGTTTATGTCATGTATTTGGTGTGGCAACATGGGTGTGACACAAAGGAGAGCTCAATGCCAGTTTGTTGAATGAATGAGACAGTCTAGGCTGGAGTGCAGAGTTCAGATTCTAAGCCTTACATTTCCTTGCTGTGTGACCTTGCACAGGCACCCTCTCTGAGCCTCAATTGCCTTATCTGTAGAAAAGGGGTAATATTATCTCTTAGAAGTTCCGGGAAGATTAAAGTGTATGAGATAATGCTTTTAAAGTGGTGTAAGTTATCCAGCAATGACACAGCAATAAATGTTAGCTGTAAACATAAAATCAGTGAGTCAGTCAAGAAACATAGTGGTTCAAAGTAAGTACTAGGATCCTGGAGACACACAAGCTAGATTTGAATTATTTCTCTGCCACTTTTTAGCTGTGTGGCCTTGGGGAAGTCACATTACCTCTCTAATTTCTTTATTTGTAAACTGGCATAATGATAACATTTACCTCCATTGGTTCTTATGAGGATCTGATGGGTTAGTGCATCTTGTGTAGCACAGAGTGGACACTTGGTAAATAGTAGCAGACGTGGGTTGACTGGGCACTAATACTTGCAAAGACCATGCCCAAAAGGCTGGGAGGGACCTTAACAGAGTGTCACATGGTCCTATGCTTTGGTTAGATTTGCAAAAGATAATTGTTCTATTTTGTCTTAAAGAGTCCTCTCCAATTGTGTATGCTTCAGGCCCCAAACCTGAATCTAAGCGCTATAGCTAGTTATTTTTTAAAAGAATGACCCTGGATCCTCTGAGGGCCAAGATTTCAAAAGCTTCCCTCTGACCTCTGGGCCAAACAGAGCTGGAGGAAGCAGGGTCATTGGTGAAAAGGGAGCTGGGGGCTGAGGCAGAGCCACTTACTCCTTCCCATGTTTCTGGTAGTGCTGGATGTCACGCTCCACCAGGATGGCCCTCTTCACAAACACTGCCAGGGCACTCCAGCTGGCCAGGATGATGGCCAACTCCAGAAAGTTCCACTTGCTGCAGAAATAGCGCCACTTTTGCTTCCTCATGAGCTTGCCCTGGGAAAGGAGCCAGAGGTTCTCCCAAAGGCTGTGGCCCCCCCACCTACCCCCATGGTGGCCACATCACCACCCAGGATGACCTTCTGGGAGGGGGTTACCAGATCCTGGAGGTTTCTCAAAGCCCTGGCTCCACGTGCATAGAGCACCAGGGGCCTGTCCCCAGCCCTGTGCACAGACCCCACCTGCTCCCATCATCAGTCAGCGCTGCAGGATTCGGGAGTGTGTGAGAGAAAGTGCAGCATCTGATACGAAAGGCATTTAATTCTCTCTGGTGTAAAAGAGGGGTAGGGGAGGAGGAAGAAAACCTCCGCCAAGAGCATTTACTTTAGAACACTTGTAATTGTGAATTCTCTGCCTCTTTGAGATGTATGTGTATCTTTTCAAAAGCTAAAGAAGCCTCTTGCCCCAGTGTTACAGATCAGGAATTTTTTTCTCAAGAACCAGGGAGCCATCTCTGAAATGTAATCATCAAGGAAGATAGAGCCCCCATCTCCCAGTTTTCCTGGTAGGTTAGGAGCCAAACCACCTGGCTACAAGTTGCAAAATTACCTCCTGTTGTAAACATAGGAGAAGTCTATTTTTTCATTTGGTAAAGGCAGTTAGCAAACTCAGGTGGCCACGGCAATTAGCAGGTGAATTTAGGATGGGCTAGTGGGATAAATGGTGCTGTAAGTCCTCTTAAAGATTAATTAACATGTATCTTAAGAATGGGTATGTAGGGACTTCCCTGATGGTCCAGTGGCTAAGTCTCCATGCTCCCAATGCAGGGGGCCGAGGTTCAATCCCACATGCCACAACAAAGATCCTTTGTGCTGCAACTAAGACCTGGTGCAGCCAAATAAATATTTTTTTCAAAAAGGAAAGGGACTTCCCTGGTGGCGCAGTGGTTAAGAATCTGCCTGCCAATGTTGGTTACATGGTTTCAAGCCCTGGTCCGGGAGGATCCCACATGCCACAGAGCAACTAAGCCCGGGCACCACAACTACTGAGACGTGCTCTAGAGCCTGCGAGCCACAACTGCTGAGCCCTCGTGCCACAACTACTGAAGCCCTGTGAGCCCAGAGCCTGTGCTCCACAACAAGAGAGGCCACCACAATGAGAAGCCCGCGCACTGCAATGAAGAGTAGCCCCCACTCACCACAACTAGAGAAAGCCCTCACGCATCTCCCAACAGCCAATAAAAAATAAATAAATAAATAAATAAATAAAAAAGGAAAGAATGGGTATGTAATGGGTTGTATCTGCCTGAAGCTATGCAAGGGTGAAGTTTCTCCGTCTCTGCAACCTCTTTATCAGATTGCCTGGGATGAGCATCGCATTCTGGTTTAATGCTTATTCAAAAAAAAGTTGTTTTTTTAGGGGGAATGGGGAGTTATTGTTGAATGGGAACAGTTGCAGTTTTGCAAGAGGAAAAAAGTTCTGGAGATGAATGATGGTGATGGTTGCACAATAATATGAATGTACTTAATACCAATGAACTGTACATTTAAAGATGGTTAAAATGGTAACTTTTATGTTTATTTACCACAGTTAAAAATAATTTTGTTAAAGTTTTTTTTTCTCCCTACCTCTGTGGAGAGGTTTTCTGGATTGGCAGGAGACTTTTGTTTGTTTGTTTTTGTTTGTTTTAATAAATTTATTTATTTATTTATTGTGTTGGGTCTTCATTGCTGCATACAGGCTTTCTGTAGTTGCGGTGAACGGGGGCTACTCTTCGTTGCGGTGCGCGGGCTCCTCATTGCCGTGGCCTCTTGTTGCAGAACATGGGTTCTAGGCGTGTGGGCTTCAGTAGTTGCGGCACATAGGCTCAATAGTTGTGGCTCACAGGCTCTAGAGCGCGTGCTCAATAGTTGTGGCACAGAGGCTTACTTGGTCCGCAGCATTTGGAATCTTCCTGGAGCAGGGATCGAACCCATGTCTCCTGCATTGGCAGGTGGATTCTTAACCACTGCGCCACCTAGGAAGTCCGAGCCTTTGGTCTTAATTCTATTTCCCAACAAGTGTCACAAGTTGAAAAGAATTATCAGGGACTTCCTAGGTGGCACAGTGGGTAAGAATCCGCCTGCCAATGTAGGGGACATGGGTTCGATCCCTGCCCCAGGAAGGTACCACATGCCGCGGAGCAACTAAGTCCGTGCGCCACAACTATTGAGCCTGCGCTCTAGAGCCCGTGAGCCACAACTATTGAGCCCATGTGCAGCAACCACTGAAGCCCACGTGCCTAGAGCCCATGCTCTGCAACAAGAGAGGCCACCGCAATGAGAAGCCCATGCACCACAATGAAGAGTAGCCCCCACACGGTGCAACTAGAGAAAGCCTGTGTGCAGCAACAAAGACCCAACACAGCCAATAAAATAAATAAATAAATAAATAATAAATTTATTAAAAAAAGAAAGAAAGAAAAGAATTATCTGTGCTTGTCCTCGGCCTCCCTCCTGACCTTTTCCCTTCCACTCAAGAGAATCTTTTGTTGTCTGTTCCATTTCCCTCCTCTCACCCACTCGTACCGAAGAAGTACATGTGTTTGGTTGATAAGAGGCTAAGTTCACCTCCATTATAAAGGGATGGACGGAGGGGGGAGATGCTCAAGCAGCATAATGAGAAGGATTTAAGGGTTTTAGAGAGAGGCTTTCTGAAGCAGCAGCAGGCAGAGTGTGAGGGTGATGGAGAAGAGAGGAAATAGCTCAGAGGTGGGTGGTAGTTGGACCTCCTTTGATGTAGTTAGAGAAATGCAAGGACTTGAGTTGCTATAACAGTTGGCTGGTGGTTTTGAATGGTGGTGCTTAGAGACCCTCTGGGATCCAGGTTTATGGCTAATGTGGCATAGGGGCTGAGTGTGAAGGTCAGGGTTCAGGCCTCTGGATTCAATTCTGACTCTGGATAAATTACTTAACATCTCTGGACTTCAGCTTTGTGAACTGGAGCCAACAGAACCTTTCTCCTGGTGTTAAAGGAGAAAATCCTCATAAGGTTCTTAGCACAGTGCCTGCTATGTAGTAAGCACTCAAAGTATCATCCTTACTTTAAAGTGATTGTTGAGCAGGGGATGGGGGTAAGATGCCCCTCAAAGGTATCTGATTTGCCTTCGGGGGAGGAGCAGGACTTATAAGGAAATTTAGATGAGTTCCCGGCATCCTCAAGCTATCCTCATTATCAGCGTCTGTACTTTCATTGTGCAACATGGTGGTAAATGTGGCAAAGGGGATTTTTCCTAATTCCTAGGGCCACCCAGGAAGGACTGTCATCCAAGTCTCAGTTCCTGAGAGATGCCTGAGCCCAGTCTCTGAGCTGGGTCACCCCTCGGGCCCGCAGGGGACAAGAAAGATTGCCGTGGCGCACAGGTAAACAGAACATTTTCCTCTCTCTTCTTCAGGCCCCCTCCAGGGAGGAGGGAAGGGATGGGAGAAGAAACAGGCACACGACCACCTCCATCCTTGCCCATGGAACCACATGTCTGCCCCTCACCTGCACGATCATGTAGTAGAGGAGGAACAGGAAGTAGATGATCTCTGCCGCTACCACAAAGGGGTGCCAGCCGTCAGTAAAGGGGTACAGGCGCAGGCTCTGCAGGTGCGCGTGTGCAAAGAAGGTTCCTGCAAAGCAGAGCATGTTCTGCTCACCCACACCCACACAACCCACTCAGAGCCACCACCTCTGACCGGAAGTCATCAGTGACATGAAGCAAACTCAAACCCTTCTGAGGGCTGGCCAGGGGCAGAAGAGAAGGTAAAGGTCCTTCAGACCCACAGACCCAAGGGACTCAATGGGGACACGTGGTGCAGGCTGGAAACAATGGCCAAACTGCAGGGACAAAGGGAGCTGCAGTGGAAGACCTGCCCCCTGCCCTCTGCATGAGTGTGGGCTGTAGTGCACATCACCTCCAACCACAGCACACCCACCCGCTTAACATCAATTTACTCCAAGCTGGCTCCCACTTCATCTAAAGAGATCACTGGAGATCAATCAGCTGTTGACCAATATGCTTAAAATGTAGACTTTTCAATTATCATTCATCCATTTGTGTCTTTTCCTATTTTGGTTTTTGTGTTTTTTGTGTGGGGTTTTTTTTTGTTTTTTTTTTTTGGTATTGTAATGACTTTTTAGTAATAATTTTTTTAAACCAATTTGAGTAACAAGGCTACGGCCTACAAAGACAAAGCCAAACCAAAAAATGGCAGAATGGGGAGGTACTAACAGCCTGGGTCTTTGCTGACATCAGTGGGCTGCTGAATCAACCAGACAGGAAACCTACACCACGATTCTCGTTTGTAGAAATAAATAAATTAATCAGATGTGTTTGGGGACAAGTTCAAGAGATCTTTAAACAGCCAAAAAGATGGCAAAAAGAAATAGGAAATTGGGGCTTCCTAGGTGGCGCAATGGTTAAGAATCTGCCTGCCAATGCAGAGGTCACGGGTTCGATCCCAGCTCCAGGAAGATCCCACATGCCACGGAGCAACTAAGCCCGTGTGCCAAAAAAAAAAAAAAAAAAAAAAAAAAAGAAATAGGAAATTACAAAAAGTACAAACATATCCTCCAAAAAGGATTTGAAAGAAACTTTTGACAGTGGGGAATGATGTGGAAGTTGAAAGCCTTTTCACTTTACACAGTCCTGAAATTTTTTAAAAACTGCAAATATTACTTTTATAAAATATGTAGGGCTTCCTAGGTGGCACAGTGGTTAAGAATCCGCCTGCCAATGCAGAGGTCACGGGTTCGATCCCAGCTCCAGGAAGATCCCACATGCCACGGAGCAACTAAGCCCGTATGCCAAAAAAAAAAAAAAAAAAATGTAATTTAGGGAATTCCCTGGTGGTCCAGTGGTTAGGACTCTACACTTCCCTGCAGGGGGCCTGAGTTCAATCCCTGGTCCGGGAACTAAGATCCCGCAAGCCATGTGCCTCTGCCAAAAAATAATGTTTAAAAAGTTTCATTTTTAAGAGAGACGTAGTTGGGTGGTTGGGAAAATTGATTATTAGCCAAAGAGGCCTTAGGTCAGTGTTTTTAGTAGTTGTGATTAGCATTAAAAGAGAGTGGAAAGCAGGGAGTGGGGAGAAAATAGAACACAAAATGAGCGCATTACATGTAGTTAGGGGAATTATTTTTGAAGCCTCTGTCTCAGTTATGTATATTTGTGTGTATGTGTTAGAGTATGATGTAAAATGAACTTGCAATGCAGATTGAGGTACTACAAGTTGTAAAATACTGCTTTAGGTAAAGTTATCTGTTACCAGATCACCACTTCCCCAGCCCTTCACTGCCAGCCCTCCACCCCCAACCCAAGTAGAGTGGGAAGCTCAAGAATATGAGCTGCCTTCAGACCCCAGCTGTCTCCCAGACTTGTGAGGCAGGACAGGGAGAAGTGCAGGCAGCCAGGAATAAGGCTGGAGCAGCCCTGAAGCCTTGCCTTTAGGGGCCAAAACCCACCCCTGAATTTCCCAAACAACCATTTGCCCTGGAGCTCTGGCCTGGGGGTGGCCAGGCCCAGCCGGGTCAGGAGCCCTAGCCCAGAGGGAGGGGTTTCTATCATCTAGCACATGCAGACTGGTTCACAGGCAAGCCTGCCCACCAAGGGCACTGGTTTCCAGAGTCAGAGTGACAATGCAGAACAGGTTGACGTTGGCGTTGTAGACCGTGAACTCCACAAACACGGCTCTGGTCAGGCTGTCCAGCCAGGTGTTGTCAAAGAGATACTGGAGAGTTCTGTGGAAAGAGGAGCATTTAGGGGTGTCTCTATCCACAGGGGATCCTTGCCCCCTCAGCCCAGGGAGGAGCCCAAGGCTTACTGTCAAAATTTCTCCCTCTGCCTCTGTTCTGCGACCCAGGCCACAGGGCCTTAGGGCTGCTTCTGGGAGTGGTCAGTTTCTCATCCCATGTGCAAAGGTCTCCTGGCCATTAAAGCAGAGGTTCTGAAAGTGTGGTTCCCAGACTGGTAGCATCACATCATCTGGAAACTTGTTAGAAATGCAGATTCTCAAGTTTCACCCCAGATCTCCCCAGGCAGAAACTCTGGGGATGGGACCTGAGAATTTGTGTTTTGATGAGCCATCCAAGGGATTATGATGTGGTTTTTAAAATTTGTTTTAAACATTATCTCTATCTATCTATCTATAGTCAGTTTACAATGTTAGTTTCAGCCGTACAGCATAGTGATTCAGTATTTTTAGAGGTTTTACTCCATTAAAAGTTATTACAGAGACTTCCCTGGTGGTCCAGTGGTTAAGATTCCATGCTCCCAATGCAGGGGGCCCAGGTTCGATCCCTGGTCAGGGAATTAGATCTCACATGCCGCAACTAAAAGATCCCACGTGCCACAATTAAGACCCAGTGCAGCCAAATAAATAAATAAATATTTTTTTAAAAATTATGGGACTGGGACTTTGGTGGCGCAGTGGTTAAGAATCTGCCTGCCAGTGCAGGGGACATGGGTTCTATCCCTGGTCCAGGAAGACCCCACATGCCACGGAACAATTAAGCTCATGTGCCACAACTACTGAAGCCCACGCACCTAGAGCCCATGCTCCACAATAAGAGAAGCCACTGCAATGAGAAGCCCTCGCACCACAATGAAGAGTAGCCCCCACTCGCCACAACTAGAGAAAGCCCACGTGTAGCAATGAAGGCCCAACACAGCCAAAAAGAACTAAAAAAAATAAAGTTATTACAGAATAAGGGCTATAAATTCCCTGTGCTGTACAATATATCCTTATTGCTTGTCTATTTCATTTCATTTCCTTTTTTTTTTTTTTGGCCATGCCGCACGGCATTAGGGAATCTTAGTTCCCCAACCAGGGATCGAACCCGTGCCCCCTGCAGTGGAATCTCAAAGTCTTAACCACTGGATCACTAGGGAAGTCCTGATTTTGTGCATAGTACTTTGTTTAGGATGCGGTTTAAAATTTGAGGGCCACAGTGTTAGAGGAGCCACATAGAACATCAGGGGCTTAGGAAGGCAGCAGCTGCAGCTGTCGTGGTCCCCCTGGGCTGGCAGTTCACAGGACCAGTTCCTGGAGTGGTGCTGTGGAAAGAGCATGTGCCAGAGGGGCCTGGGTTCAAATCTTGCTGCCTTGTGGGCAAGCTGATAACGTCTCCAGGCCTGAGTTTCCTCATCTGCAATGGTGTTGACACCAGTGCCTCAGGATCATTGTGAAGAGAAAATAGAAGTGTGTGTATGATTAGTAATAATAGCTGTTATTTCTTAAAGCAGTAATGGGGCTTCCTAGGTGGCACAGTGGTTGAGAATCCTCCTGCCAGTGCAGGGGACACGGATTCAATCCCTGCTCCAGGAAGATCCCACATGCTGCAGAGCAACTAAGCCTGTGCACCACAAGTATTGAGCCTGCGCTTTAGAGCCCGTGAGCCACAACTATTGAGCCCATGTGCTGCAACTACTGAAGCCCATGTGCCTAGAGCCCGTGCTCCACAACAAGAGAAGCCACAGCAATGAGGAGCCCGCGCATCACAACAAAGAGTAGCCCCCACTCACCACAACTAAAAAGAAAGCCCGTGTGCAGCAAAAAAGACCCAACACAGCCAATAAAATAAATAAGTAAATTTATAAAAAAAAAAAAAAGCAGTAATGATGGGCCAGTTTTAAAGTATGCCCTGTCCCTGGTGGGTCTGCATCCTGCTTTAATGCATAGAAGCAGAGGGAGAGTGTCAGTTGTTCCAAGTGGCAGGAAAACACCTCTTACGTGGAAACAGCCTGTTCCTAGCCTGTCCTTAATCCCCTGCCAGGTGTTTTCCTTTGGGGTTTGTTACCTGTGTTCCTCACTAACTCACCTGGGACTACACAGCTAACAAGAGCAGTGCCAGGATTTCAAACCCAGGTCTCTCTGACTCTAGAGCATGCTAGGAGAGGCAGTGTGTGGGGGCCCTTAGTGTCCCTGCCCATTTGTGCTAGGTATTCCAGAAATGCAAGGCTCTGGCTGGGCTTTACCCAGGCCACATCTCAGGGCTGAGTTTGCAGTGAGCTGCCTTAAGGGATGAGGTGACATCCTCCTTCAGACAAAGAGTAAGCTTCCTTCTGCCACTATAGAAACAGTGGATGCTCTAAGCTCAGTGTTGCTCCTTGGTACTGTGACTCACTGCGTGGGCAAGCATCTATCATGGCCCTTCCTGGGGAACTGGCTCCAGCCACCATGAAGCTCTGCTACTGCTTTTACTGTGAATAATGAAATCCTTTATCTCTGACCTAGGAGTCTTGTGTCTTCTGCCAGCATCCATGAAACAGGCTAGTGTGTTAGCTTATGAGTATGGTAAAACCTCAGACCCTACATAATTCTTGGTTAAGGTTAAGAGCCTTCACCGCTTCCTACTTGCCTAGTAGTGGACTCTTTGTGTGCTACTGAGTTCCCCATCCCTGTATTGGCTCTAGCAAAGGCCACTAGACTTGGTGCACCAGGCTGAGAATGCTGGAAGGAGAATTTCCCTTCCAATTCTGAGATTGCACAGTTTCCAGGGGCCTGAAAATATGACATGAATGCCTCTGAATCCCCCAGCCCCTCCCCACAATGATATAATGACCTTGGCTCAGCCCTGTTTTGAAAGCTGCACCCACCAATCAGACCTGGACTCGAGCAAATGTCTTTCCTCTGCTGCACATGAATCAAGTGACCCTTACCTTGATGCATTTTGACGATCAGTCCCCAAGGGAATGACGTAACCTCCTCCCCGGTACACAGTGAGTTTGCCCCAGATGGGATACCCTCCACGCTGGCTCTGGCTCTGGTACCGCCAAGCCTGGGGAAAGTCATTGCTGTTATTGAGGATGGAGGCGTTCCAGCCTTCCCCATAGTCTGACAGGTCTTCTGCATCCAGGGAATATGGCGCACGACATCCAACAAGAGAAGCCTGCAGCTGCGGGGCAAGAGGGCACGAGCTTTCCTGGACCCTCACTTGGCGAATCTGGGCACTGCCAACCAGCTTGGAGTTCCCATCAGTGATAAAGCCTGGAGAGGAGAAACCAGTGGGTAAA
The DNA here is from genome assembly GCF_030028045.1 of Hippopotamus amphibius kiboko. NCBI lineage: Eukaryota > Metazoa > Chordata > Mammalia > Artiodactyla > Hippopotamidae > Hippopotamus > Hippopotamus amphibius. The sequence goes on along the minus strand of NC_080201.1, from coordinate 7,240,397 downwards.
TCTAGCCATCAACATCATCTTAACGCATCCCAAGCTTTCTGGCCTGGATGCTGACATGAATTTCAGTGTACCCATTGTAGAATCAGCCAAGAGAAGTTCACGGCCAACCACAGACTACGTTCAACCATTCATCACCATCTCCCCACCTTGGACCTGGTCTACTTCTTGCATAAGTTCTCTTGGGGAATGGCACCCTCTACCCCATCATCAACTTAGAGATCATTTATGTCCTTTCCCTCAATGCCCACATCCTAAGGGTCAACAAGGCCCACCAGAGTACCTCTTCAATGTTGTCTGCACCCATCCCCATCTCTCCATCACCCCTCATCCCTACATCCATCCCATCATTTCTCCCCAGCATCCTAACCTACTTACTCTCTACCCCAACTTCAAGGTGCTGCATATACCACAGATTTGATTATGTTACTGCCTCACTGAGCAGCTGTCAATGGCTCCTCATTTCCTTAAGCATAAACTATGAGCTTCCAGAGCCTTCATGATCTGGCCCCTGCTCCTCTCCCCTGCTTTGCTTCTCATGGGTCCTCAACTCCTACCCTACACTGCAGCCACACTCAGTGCTCTGTAGTTCCAGGAATTGTGGTGCCTCGTTGTTTCAGGCTTGCCTTTCTCCTGTTGTCCCTTTGGCCTGGCACACCATTTCTGCCTGGCGGATTCCTGCTCAGTTATCTAGGAAGGAGGTTCTCTGCTCTGCATCCAGGGACGTCTAGGGGCCCTCAAAGGGTCTCTCCTTCAAAGCATATGGTTCTGTGGCTGTTGGTTCTCTGTAAAGCTGTTGTTGACAGTGACCCACAGCTGTTCCCAAAAAGGAGCTGACACACATCCTGTGGTGGAGGGGAGGGAAAGTACCTGGGTGATGACTGTACAGGTTGCTCACGAGGGTGGTGTTGGCCCACGTGAAGAACTCCTGGAAGCCCATCACGGCGGAAAAGCCTTGGGTGAAGCTGTGCTTGAGGTGTCTGTTGAAATGGTAGGCACTGGGGTCCCTCTGCCCGTAGGCCACCAGCAGCAGCATCCACAGGAAGCCCAGGTACGCTGGGAAGGGAGGCACAGCCCCCGGTCAGGCAGAGGACCCAACTCCCACCAAGTCCAGAGCACGAAATGGAAAGGTACATGACTCAGAACACTTGAGGTCTTGTAGACCAGCCACTTGCCCCTCTGGTGACAAAGGAACCAGTCCTTATAGGGACAGCAGAAAGGGGTAAAGTCCACAGGACATGAGCCTACTGCCTGGGTTCAAATCTCAGCTCTGCCACTTCCTAGCCGCGTATCCTTTGCAAGTGACTTAATCCTTCTGTGCCTCCCCTCGTCTGTGAAGTGGGGATAATTCTGTCACACAGGGTTGTGATGAGGGAGTCAATAGATTAATATTTATAAAGCACTTAACATAGTGCCTGCACGGACTTCGTGCTGTATGAATGTTTCTTAAATAGAATTTTTTTAAAAATGGGGCTCTGGGAAATTCCCTGGTGGTCCAGTGGTTAGGTCTCAGCGCTTCCACTGCAGGGGACACAGGTTCTATCCCTGACTGGGGAGCTAAGATCCCACATGCTGCATGGTGCGGCCAAAACAAAACAAAACAAAAACCACGAAGGGGGCTCTGCTACGTTGCAGTGCTGAGGATAGAGCAATAAAGATGACGGACGTGTTCCCTGCCCTCATGCAGTCACCTATAGACAGGTGAGTGTGACCTAAGGGCACATTAGGTACAAAGATTTAGTTTAGGAGGCCCGACATCAGAATCACGTGGGGGATGCAGAACTATACTGAACCAGAATCTTTGGGCCATGGCCTGGGAATATGCATTCTGGCAACCCCACCCCCACCCCACCCCCGCCCTGAGATGACTTGTTGGGGTTCTGCCCACACCCCTCTTGTTCTTCATTCTGTACATGCAAGTCCTGTGCAAGCTCCCCTACTCTGTGCTTTGGCCATATGTGCTCGACCAGTGGGAGGGCAGGCCAGGGCTTCTGCAGGGTCAGCGCCCTCAGAAGCAGCCCTCACCAGCGACCTGCTGGGTGGCAACTAAGGGGTGTGAACTACATGTGCCCCCTCCCAAGGTCTCAGCCCCCCAGTTGCCCACACGGAACCCACTCATCAACCATCTTCCATCGGCTCCCTTCTCTTTCCCTGCACTTTTTCCTACCAGTGCTTCCCAGGATGGCCTCCCAAACCAGCGACTTGTACCCAGATCTGCCTGTGGGGGAACCCAGATTAAGACACACAGTGAGGTTTGAAAGCCCCTGGTCAGCGGGCCGGGGAGCCTCTCTGGCGACACAGCCTTTGGGCTGAGAATTGAAGAATAAGAGGAATTAGCCAGAGGAAAAGGCAGGAAGGAGGGTGAGCACATTCCAGGCAGACTAGATGCCACAGGGCCTGCGTCAGGAGCTGCAGGATGCAGTGTCACTGGAGCTCAGGGTACAAGGGGCTGAGAGAGGTGACCCAAGTGGGTGGAGTCACAGCAGAGAGTTTGGACATTATCTAGGGGCCATGAGGGGCCATGGAAGGATTTTAAGTGTAGGGGAGCAGTGGGGGCAAGTTGATATCTAGGGCGATGGGCCCCGAAGCAGTGTGGACCTGTCAGGGAATGCACCACGTCTGCTGAAGCCTGTGTTGAGAACTAGCAAGTGGGTGATATTGGGTGCCTACCCAAGATCTCTCTGATTAAGGCAAATGCTTTGTGTTCCTTGAGGTGGGTGGTTTTCATCTTCTCAATGTCAGAGGCCAGAGGCGGCTTGTAGATGTCCCTTCTGCTATTTCTTCGTGCTCGGAACAAGGCAGAGGGGTCTGTGAAAGCAAGGGCACAAGGACAGTCCCCCAAATGGGCAGTAGGACCAGGTTGTACATTTGCAACCAAGAGACTCCCTTCACCAGGTACAACGGGCTCCACCATCCCTCCTCCTGGGGAGCCATTTCCCAACGTTGCCCTCCATGCCTCTGCCTGTGCTATCCCAGGGCCCAGAATTCCATCCCCTCTCTCCAGGCACAGATGCCTTCCCCTCCTGGAGTCTTACTGATTCCTGGATGCGGTCTTCCTGTGCTCCTGAACTCTAAGATGGATCCCAATGCTTCCAAAACTTTGAAGGATGAACGGATGAGGGTCTCTAATATCTCAAAGTCCTGTTGTATCTAATTCCAAGTATCTTCCTTTCCAAACCACTTTATTGAGCTATAATTTTCATAAATTTACACATTGGAAGCCTACAATTCATTGACGTTAGTAAATTTATCACCACAACCAAGTTTTAGAACGTTTCTGTCACCCCTAAAAGTTCCCTGATGTCCCTGAAGTTGCTCTCTACTCCCACTCTATCCCCACCCGCAGCCCCATTAATTTGCCCTCTGTCTCCATAGTTTTTTTTTTTTTCTGGACTTTTCATATAAACAGAATGATATGTACATAGTTTCTTGTATCTGGCATCTTTCACTTAGCATAATGGTTTGGTGTTCATCCGTGTTGTGTGTATTAGTAGTTAATTTCTTTTTGTTTTCCTTTCTTTCTTTTTTTATTTTATTTTTTCCCTGTGCCATGTGGCTTGCAGGATCTTAGTTCCCTAACCAGGGATCGCACCTGGGCCCCCTGCAGTGGAAGTGTGGAGTCCTAACCACTGGACCGCCAGGGAATCCCCTGTAGTTAGTTTCTTTTTATCATTGAGTAATATTCCATTGTATGGACATACTCCCTTTTGTTTATCCATTCACCTACTGATGGACATTTGGATTACTCCTAGTTTGGGCTGTTAAGAATAATGCTGCTATGAATGTGTTGTGTGGACATATATTTTCATTTCTCATGGGTAGATTCCTAGGAGTGGCTAAATCTCTTTTGGCTATTACAAATGAAGCTGCTGTGAACATTTATATATAAGTTTCTGTATGAAAATTAGTCTTCATTTCTTTGGGATAAATGCCCAAGAGTGTAATTTCTGTGGCGTAAGTAAGCCTATTTTTAGTTGTGAAAGGAACTGCCAAACTGTTTTCCAGAGTGGCCGTACTATTTTACATTCTCACCAGCTCCAGTTTCTCTGCATCCTTGTCAACATTTGGTGTTATCACTGTTTTTAGCCAGTCTGATAGGGAGTGTATTTACCCAACTCTTCTTTGGATCCACGCCTCTCTATCCACTCCCACTGCTAATGCATGCCATCTCTATTCTGGACCATTTCAGTAGTCTTCACTTCTGCTTTTGACCCAATACCTGTGGTCTCCAAGAGCAGCCACAATAATCTTCCTAAAATCACAAATCCAATCATGCTGCTCTCCTATTTGAAACATTTCAAAACCCAGTATTGCCCGAGGCCCTATAGTGCCCTGCGGTGACCTACTCCCCACCCACCTCTCTGCACTCATCTTGAACCATTCCTTCCATGCACACACAGCTCCCCATGCTCTGGCCACCCTGTCAGTAATTGCTATAAAATGACAAGTTCTTGTTTCACCTCAGGGCCTTTGCACATGCCCAGTGATCAGACCTTCCCTCTCCCATCCTCTAGGAGCCAGCTGAGGTACCACTTCAGCAGAGAGGCCTGCACCCTCTTATTCTACCCCCTTGTTCTCTCTTACAAGTTGTTTTGTGCATTTATGTGTTTAATGTGTCTCCCCAAATGGGCTGTTCATTCCAAGAGCAGCAACCTGTTCCCTCCAGGTGGTGCTGTGTTGCCAGGGCTGAGGGTGGAGTGGGGATTGACTTCAAACAGGCAAGAGGGAACTTTGGGGGTAATGCAGCCGTTCTAAATCTGAATTGTAGAGATAGTGGCACAACTCTATAAATTTACTAAAATCAATGAGTTATACACTTACAATGACTGGATTTTATGTAAGTCGTGTTCCCAAGCCGTTGTGCTGCCTGGTACACAGCAAGTACTCCCTGGATAGTTGCCAAGGGAATGACTGAATGAGTATTTAATTGGTCAGGAGGCTGTCATCTCACTGGAGAAAAATTAATCTTTTGACTTGGGAAGATGGTTTTAATGGACTCTGGACCTGCAAAGCCAAATCCTTACTGTAGGGCAGAAGAATATAGGCCCATGAGGAGGTCACCCCATTGCATGTTGTTGCAGGGATGTGGGCTTTTGTTTGTTCCTGTTTTATTTTCCCTGAAAGTCAAAATCTCTGCATAGACTATTAGAGTGTTGAGTCTGTTCTGTTTGCTTGTTTGTTTCTTGTAATTCTCATATTGTAGGCAGCCTCAGGAGTTTTGGCTGGAAAGTGAGAAATCAGGTTGGGGGAAAAAGGACTGGTCATGGGCTCCTCCGACCGGAGTCAGCATGGCTGTGTTCCACTAAAACTCTTTAAAAAAACAGGCACTGGGCTAGATTTGGCCCCCGGCTGATGTTTGCAGACCCTTGTCTTAGAGCCCTAATTACAGCTCCCTCACCCCCCAATCACACCTCCCACCCCTGCAAGCTTGTTTTTTGGTTCTCTGATGACCTGAACCCTGGAGAAGAAAGCTGCTTGCTTGGAATTACACAGAGGATGTTGGCCCATGCAGAGCACAGACCCCACAGTGCCTCTTCATGCCAGCGTGTCAGCAGGAAAGGCTCGGTAGGGGAGGAATGAGGTTGCTCAAGAGACGGTGAAGATCTGAGGCCAAGACCTCCCAGCAGCTGGGCTCTGTGGGGCTTTCTCAGCCTTGTCAGGTTCCATGCCCCTGCCTGCACCCGGGCACCATTACCTGGGCGAGAGAGACATCCCGGGAGGGGGGCCACAGTCTCCTCCTCGTCCTCCACTCTCTTCAACACCAGTGCAAAGAAAGCAGCGAACCCCAGCACCTGAAAAACACCCACTGTAAACCCCAAGCCTGCATTGGAAACTCTCTATCATTTCCTGGTCTGAGCTGGGGTGGAATGGGAACCACACTTGTGTCCTGGGTGCAGGAGCCATGCTCTGGGGAAGCCAGGCAGGAACCAGCCCATCCTCTGCAGAGAGGGGACGTGGTCATGAAGGGTGAGGGGCAGGGCTTGCACGCCTGGCCACCAACCAGGCAGATCCTTGACCTCACCCTGCTTCCAGCATTCCCTGAGCCCTCCCACCTGCTGCTCTCCTGCGCTCAGCCTTTCTTTTACCTCTCAGCCTGGTGAATTACTCCTCACTTGGTACCTCTAGCATAGAAAGTTATTACACCTGCCTCCTCCTTCCGTCCCTCCTTCCTTTCTTTCTGTATTAAGCAATTCCTTCCATTACATTGTCTCTGCACCTCCAGTGCACAAGCATAGTAGGACTCTGTGGTTTAGTTGGGGAACAAAAATGCTCAGGACTCGGACCCTGTTCTTAGTATTTTCAGACTTGATCGGGGAAGGTGTCAGGAGCTGTTTAAGTCTCTGATAAAGGCTGTTCAGGGCAGATTCAGGGTGGGGGATTCCCTCGTAGGTGAAAGGATTCTCTCTAAATGTTCCCTCATTTCTATAGCTCCCCCCCCACCCCCCAATATTCCTACCAGCTGGCTTCTTCCAGGCGGCACTCAGGGTCTCTGACTCTGCTCTCTTGCCTAATTTTACGTTTTCAGAAATAGGAGCGTATTTCCAGTTCATGGACACATTTAATGACTTGGTTTTTTTTTGTTTTTTGTTTTTTTCTGAAGGTAAAGTTCCTGTAAGTTGCTGGCCCATCTCACAATCAAAAGCATCCTAGACCTGAGAAAATATGGTATCATTCCTATTTATACATGTGACCTATGGCAAGATTTTTTTGTGACCTTATCCTCTTAACCTCAGGTTTTCTCATCTGTAAAATGGACTTGAGGCCCCTCCTAAGAGTGACTGTGATGATGAAACATCAGCATCTGGCCCTGAGGGTTATCCTGGTAATTACCAGAAGTGGTGCTCCATGTGGGTTTGTTGAATGAATGTTGAAGGAACTGCTGAAGGCTAAGGGTGGGGCAGCTGGCAGGAGGGCAGCATGGGCGGAGGGGAGGAGGGCAGGAGGGCAGCCACACAGGGGTCCTGACCTTCAGGGGCTGGGTGACAAACACGCTCTCCACGAAGGAGACAGCCATGGAGATGAGCCACTTGAGGGAGCTGGCCTGCCCGTAGTGTAGGCCATAGAGCATGGTGAAGAAGGCTGCTACTCCGCTGCTGGCTGCCACCAGGAGCCAGCCCACCAGGACACACCACCAGGGCAGGCCTCGAGGGGGCTTTCTCGCCTGCACAGAGCTTCAAGAGAGGGTGGATATAATCAGGGTGGCACCATTTGGGCTCAAGTTCAAATCCTGCCCCACCCCCACCAGCTGAGTGACCTTGGCCAAGCTCCTTGACTCCTCAGACCCTCAGCATTCTCCTCTGTCCTATTCTGTATTCTATCCGGTTTACATACCTATACTCCACTGAGGTCACTTTATTCAGTGCTTACTAGAGCCAGTCCTCATGCAAACTGCTTTATACAGGTTTTCTCTGTTATTCCTCATGGCAAGCCTAGAAGTCTGGTACTATATAATCAAGTTTTTATTATGAAAATTTCCCATTATACAAAAACCAGTGAGTACAGTGAACCCTTATCAACTGCTTTCAACAACCATCACTTCCTTGTCAAATGTCTATCACCTATCTCCACAGGCTTTTTTTTTTTTTTTCTGGAATATTTAAAAGTAAATTCCATACATAATATAAAATCATCACCAATTGCAATACATCTCAAAAAATTGTCATTTTCTCACTGAATTATGGTGCTGTTGTTGGGGGAAAATAATTTACCCTTTCTAGATTCTTCAGGATTGTGTAAATTAAATTGACATGAGACAGATTCACAGGAAAAAAAACAAATTTCATTACATATGTATAGGGGCTCCAGAAGAATATAAGGCCCAAGGACAAGTTAGGCAATTGAGGGTTGTGTGGCATCTGAGAGAAGTGGGTAGAGGTTTGGGACCTCAAAGGCGAGGAAGGCAGTTCACAGGGAGATGAGAGCAAATGTTTGGTAAACAGATGTTTGTTATGCTAGCAGTGACAGTGGGACCCTGGAGAGGACTTTGGTCTCCAGGTCCTACCATACCCAGCCCATACTCTTTGTAGATATCTTGGGTGATACTGCTCTTCATGGACCAGGCCCTTTTAAATTCTTTTTAAGTTTGAACCAGGAGATAGGTATTATCATTCCCATATCACAGATAAGGACACTGTGGCTCAGAGAACTGGAGGGGCTTGTCCAAGAGTGTGCAACTAGGAAACACCCACATGAAAATAGTTATAAACTGTTAAGTGCTGTACAAAGGGCTCTAACTGTCATCTGGCAAAATCACCCTGTTCAAAGGCCTCTTCCCTGAATTAGTACAGGAATCCAGAATCACTGCTTCTTGGGGAGATCTGGATGAATAAGCTTCCGAGGTTGACCAGGATGCCCTCTCCCTGCAGGGCCCAGGCTGGGAGCACCCAAGGGAGCGGATTACCTGGAGGGTGCTGGGGGTGGTGTTCCGGGCTGTCCCCCCAGGCAGCCCTTCAGGGTCTGCAGCTGCCCCAGTGCCTGGGTGTGGCTCCGGTACTGGGAGAAGCCCTGGGGCTGCAGCAGCAGCAGCGCTTGCTCCAGGTGCTCCAGCTGAAGGTAGAGACACCGCCTGTAGGCACGGTCCTTCCAGTCGTCACTTGGGCCCGCCTCAGGCCTGGGGCGTTGCATTTTTTCTGGAGGACAAAGGAGAGAAAGAGTATCGCTGGTGCTAAATGACAGAGCAGGCTGCCTACAATAGAAACAGAAGTATTAGTAACGGCTTTCTTATATCAAGCGCTGACTATGTGCCAAGACATGAGAAATATGAGGTTCAGAAAGATGGGGCACTTGGCTCATATGGTCAGTTAGGATTTGAATGTTCTTCTTTTAGTCTTTTATCGAGAGGATTTTCAAAATTTCCTTACACATAGAAGAGACAAGAATAGTATACCTATTGCCCTCCTGCCCCAGTTACCCACATTTGTCTTGTCTCTGCCCTCCAATCTGTTTTTCTTTTTTTTTTCTGGAGTACCTTAAGCAAATCCTAGACATAGTGTTGTATCATCAGCAAATATTTTAGTACATAGACGATTTGAATTTGAACCCAAGTTTGCCTGTTAATGAAGATGGTATAAGTCTTAATCTTTTGTTTTTAACTTTTTATTATGAAAAATTTAAATTACAAAAATAAAGAGAATGATGAGATGAACCTGTACCCATTGCTCAAAGTTATCACCTCATGGCCAATCCTGTTTCACCTGCACCCCACTCACTCTCTCCATGTGGATTTTTTTTTTTTTTTTTAAGAAGCAAATCCCTCAGAAAGAGGACAAATATTGTATGCTAACTCACATATACGGAATCTAAAAATGGTACTGATGAACTCAGTGACAAGAACAAGGATGCAGATACAGAGAATGGACTGGAGAACTCGAGGTATGGGAGGGGGCGGGGGGTGAAGGGGAAACTGAGACGAAGCGAGAGAGTAGCACAGACATATATATATACTACCAACTGTAAAATAGTCAGTGGGAAGTTGTTGTATAACAAAGGGAGCCCAACTCGAGGATGGAAGATGCCTTAGAGGACTGGGGCGGGGAGGGTGGGGGGGACTCGAGATGGGGGGAGTCAAGGAAGGGAGGGAATACGGGGATACGTGTATGAAAACAGATGATTGAACCTGGTGTACCCCCAAAAAAATAAAAAATAAATTAAAAAAAAAAAAAAGAAGCAAATCCAGGAGATGCTACTATTTATTTATGAATTTTTGACTGCACTGAGTCTTCGTTGCTGTGTGCGGGTTTTCTCTAGTTGTGGCAAGCTGGGGCTGCTCTTCCTTGCAGTAGGCAGTCTTCTCATTGCGGTGTCTTCTCTTGTTGCAGCACATGGGCTCTAGGGCACGCAGGCTTCAGTAGTTATGGTGGACAGGCTCAGTAGTTGTGGCTCTAGGGCTTAGTTGGTCCTCGGCATGTGGGATCTTCCTGGACCAGGGATCAAACCCGTGTCCCCTGCATTGGCAGGCAGATTCTTAACTACTGTGCCACCAGGGAAGTCCTCCATGTGGATTCTTCTGAAGTAAATTCCAAGCCCCATGTCCTGATACTAAATATTTTAATATGCCTTTATGGAAGAAAAGGACTCCTTTTAAAAACAAAACCACAGTGTCATTATCAATCTTTAAAATAGTTAATGATAATCCTTTAACAGCATGAAACAGCCAGTCAGTGGAGGTTTCTCGCAGTTATCTCTGAATGTTTTTCTACAATTCATTTGTTCAAATTTCAGTTTCCTAAAAAGTTTTTTTAAGATGTTTTTTTGTTTTAAATTACAGAGGTAATACATATTCACTGCAAGAAAAAAACCAAATTTGAACCTTAAAACAAATTTGAGCCTTCTAAGGGAAGCTTGGCCTGGCCAGGTGGAACCAGGCCTGGGTCCCTGGAGCCTGTGCTGGGAGGCTGGTGCCCAGGGGCACATTCTTCTGGGGCAGGAAGGGCCCAGGTCTGGACCAGTGGTTATCTTCACAAGGGGTTCATGAGACTGGATCTAGAACATGGCAAAATGGAGCACCCTGGTCCCAGGACCCTCCCCAGTCACCAATAAGAAGTGAATGAGAAAATAACAAGTGATGTGGAGAAGGCTGTGGCTCAGACCCGATGTTGGTAAAGGCCTGGCAACATGGACTCCAAATCCTTCTGAATCAGGCCTCCTACCTCCCCCCTCCTTCTTCGGCCTCCCTCACTGAAGCCGACATTAAAGTTTCCAGCATCAACAGCCTTCGTGTTGCAAGCGTTCTGGCAGTGTTTCTGGAAGATAGCATCACTCCCAATCATAACCACTTACTGAATCCCTGCTTTGTGTCAGCCTTGGGTCTACACGGTTCATGTGTCCTATGATCTCATTCAGTCCTCAAAACAAGCCAAAGAGCTGGGTGGATCAGCACTTCCAGTTTGTAGGGGCGGAAACAGTCTCAGAGAGGTTGAGCAACTATCCAAATTTGCACAGATGTTCTTGCATCTGGGAAAGCTCCAGGTCTGGCCAACTCCAGAGTCCTTGTTCTAAGGCCCATGCTGTGAATGCCTAAGCCCCCCAAACCCCAAAGACCCCAGGTAGGGCCAAGTATCCAGCGCAGGCATCAGTAGAGCTCCTGCAGGGACGACCTTCACGGGCAGCCCAAGCCTAGCTCCCTGGGGCTAATCCTCCAGAATGGCTGGAACACAGGGCTCAAAGTGGGGCTGACCATGAGGTCAGCATAGGCCTGGTCAGGAGGACTTTGAGTGCTACCGTAAGGAGTTGGGACCTCGTCTTGAGGGCAGTGGCTCTCAACATTGAGTGTGCATAATAGTCACAAAAGTGGCTGGTTCAAAAATGCAGATTCCTGGCCTCACCCTAGAAAATTTAATTCACTATATCAGAGGTGGGGTCAAGAGTTATGAATTCAAGCTCCCCAATCTGTAGACCCCATTTTGGTATTCTAAACAAGGTTTACACAGTGACCAGACTTGTGTTTTAAAAATGGCAGCATAGGGGCTTCCTAGGTGGCGCAGTGGTTAAGAATCTGCCTGCCAATGCAGAGGACATGGGTTCGATCCCTGCTCCAGGAAGATTCCACATGCCACGGAGCAACTAAGCCCGTGTGCCAAAAAAAAAAAAAAAAAAAAATTAAAAAAAAAAAAAAATGGCAGCATACTTAAGCCACACCACCCAATATGGCAGCCACTTGCCACATGTGAGTATTTAAAATTAGTTAAAATTAAAAATTTAGTTCCCTAGTCACACTAGCCACATTTCAAGTGTCAATAGCTACATGTGGCCAGTGGCTGCCATATTGGTCAGTGCAGATATAGACCATTTCTGTCATTGTGGGACGTTCTATTGGACAACCTGGTCTAAACAATGAAGACAGTGATTTGGGTGGAAGATGGACAGGAAAGGGGCAAGAGGGGAGTCAGAGAGACTAGTTCAAACGAGAATAATGTGCGATACATGTGTGCAACTCTTCACGCAATTCATGATTTGGCAATAAGCAATGTAAAAGCAGTGCAAAAGATGCTTAGGGGCTAAAGAGCACGTGGCTGGAGACCCTATTGGGGGCTGGGGGGTCGAGTTGTTCCCCTGAGGAAGGGACATGTCAGCCAAGAATAAAGGCTGCATAGGCATTGCCCAAGTGAAAAGAGAAGAAAGAACATTCTAGATCAGAGGACCAGCAGATGTGCGGGCCTTTGTGGGAAGGCAGCTTGGCATTGTGAGGAGAGCAGGATGCCTGCAGTATAGCGAGGGAGGTGGTGGTGAGTGGTTGGAGTGACGGCTGGTGAGGGAGACCCCCGGTAGGACTTCTTGACCCCAGTGATTACAGATGTGGCCCTCAGTCCTGCCTCCACCTAGCCCCCTGTCTCGGCCCAGAAGTGTCAGGACTCACCTTTCACTTGTACAGACCCAAGAGTGAGTGTTAAAGGGCCCCCTGTCTGTCTGGCTTCCTCCCAGAGCACCTTCCCTGCTTTGTTCTGCCAACAGACAACGTCTTCCACCAAGGCCAGCAGCTGGTTGACGTCCATCGAGTTCGAGGAGTCCCAGCCTGAGCAAGGGGGTGGCACCTTCAGAGCTTTAAACAAGGAGCTGACGAGTCTCCACAAATCCTGCAAGTCACCCAGTGGGAAGGGGACGTGAGCTACAGGTAAGGGGACAGCAGAGTGGTCAAGAGCACAAACCCGGGGGCTGGACAGTCTGGGTCTGAATCCCAGCTCTGCCTACTGAGACGTGACGTTGGACCACCCTGAACTTCCGTTTTGTCCCCCATAAAATCCCTCTTCTAGGATTTCAACTGACACATTCCAGGCTGTAGTCCTCAAATGTGGCACACAGTAGGTGCTCAATAAATGCTTAATGAGTGTATGAATGCAGAGGGAATTCTTTCTGTGTGCTTCCAGTCTACAATCTGTAGTGAAAGTAGATTTTGTACTTAGTGGGTACTGAAAAAGTGTGTGTGTGCATGTGTGTGTATGTTGTAGATGTCTGCGTAAATGTCTGTGTGCACGTGTGTAAACATGTACATGTGTGTGCAGGTGTGCGTGCAGGCATGTGCATGTGTGTATATATGTGTACATGTGCATGTGTGTACATGCTGTAGGTGTGTGGTGGATGTGTGTGGATGTGTGTACATGTGGCGTGTGTGTATGCATGCATGTGTAGGTGTGTATGCACATGTGTGTGCTGTGTGGGTGTATGTATGAATATGTATATATACATGCACATGTGTACATGCTGTAGGTGTGTGTGGTGGATGTGTGTGGATGTGAGCATGTGTGGCGTGTGTGTGTGCATGCACGTGTAGGTGTGTGTGTGTACATGTGTGTATGCATATGCATGTATGTGCATGTGTATGCAGTTGACAAATATTGGTGACTGATGCTGTCAGACAACATGGGTTTCAGGCCTCAAACCCCAGTCCCCACCCCCACTTCTGCCCAGGCTAGAGCTCCCCCACACTGCCAAGGTTGAGGACCTGCCTTGGTCACTGCTTCAGGCGTCAGAAAGCCATCCTCCACAGGCTGCACTGAAGGGGCCAGGCTGAGGGTCCCCCCGTCCCATTTCCCAGCGTCCTGTTCCTTGGTTACCCGAGGACGGGTGTTCCGAAAGATCTGAACGATCAGGAGGTTGATGGGGAACATGAGAAGCGAGCTCTCCAGCCCAATCATCACTTCTTGCCAAGTGAATTCGATTTTACCTGGGGCAGATGGAGGGAAGGGTCAAGGGGAGAGTCCCCTCCACCCCTTCCAGAAGGTGGCTGTGCAGTAAGGGTTAACCTTGCCCAAAGAGAGGACTGCCCCTTGAGTGGCTCCTGGGAGGTGACCACTAAGCCCTCGGGATGTCCTGCCTGTTGGGTATGCCTTTGTTCACCCGGGATCTTGGGCCACACAGTATAGTCTAGGCTAACAATGTGATTTATGGTAGGGTCTTGGTTGCACCTTTTCACCTCAACCTCTGGAGGGGCTGGAGGCTAAGGTCAGCCATACATGGGTCAGCCATGTCCATGTGAGTGTGCCCCGATAAAAACTTTGGACACCAAGGCTCAGGCGAGCATCCCTGGTTGGTATCACTCTGTGCGTGCTGTCACACATCATTGTAGGAGGAGTGAGTGCTGTCCAGGCTCCACTGGGAGAACATAACTGAAAGCTCCATGCTTGGTCTCCGGTGGACCCTGCCCCAAGTGCCTCTTCCTTTTCCTGACTTTGATCTGTATCTTTTCTTTAATAATTATGAGTATATGGCATTTCTGACCTCTGTGAGTCCTTCTAATGAATTATTGAACCTGAGGGTGATCTTGGAACCTCTGGAATTGCATGGCATTTCTGGGACAGTGATAGCTCATGTCCACCAGCCACTAGCCCTGGTGGCCATGACAGTGGGAGTTACCCAAGTCCATCTTTTGCTCAGCTGGGTCCTTGGGGACACCCCAGAACATGATGCTGGTCAGCATGGTGCAGAGGAGCAGTGAGAAGCAGCAGGACACCCTCTGGACACGGGTGAAGTTGCTCCGAGCTGAGCTGCTGAAGATGGAGTACCAAATGTGGCCATCCTGGAAGCCTGTGGAGGTCTTCATGAAAAACAGGTGGCTGTGGACAGGTCGGAGAAGAGGGACAGGCATTTAGGGAGACAGGAATGGGGAGAAGCCTGGTCTCTTAAGAGCAATCGTGGGATGAGAGGGAAGGATTTGTTTCTAAAATTCATCACCTGTTTTTTCTGTTGTAGAAGAAATATAGCATCATAGTAGCATCACTTAGAGTTAATGATGGGGACTCGGAACAGAGTGGTTGGAACCCTAGACGACCCTCTTACTACTGTGTGACCTCAGGCAAGTTACTTTACTCTTTGTACCTCAGTTTACTCATCTGTAAAATGGGGGTAATAACAGAACCTGCCCCACTGAATTGTTGAAAGGATTAAAAGTGATAATTTTTGTAAAGCATTTGGCAAAGTAGCTGGCATACAGGTGAGTGCTCATCAGTGTTAGCAATAATTTTTGTTATAATTTCATATAACTCTAATACTATTTGTTTTGTTATAATTGGGGTATTAGAGAATAGTGGTTAAAAATCCCAGGCTTTGGATTGAGACTCAGTTTGAGAGAATAAAAATTTTCTGAAAAATGGCACCACATTCTCCTAAAGAATCTGTATTATTTCCCTCTGAGTAGAATGTAGTTTAACCACGGGAGCTGTTCAAGGGCCCAGATTCTGCTAAGAGTGTCCATAACAGAGATTCCCAGATGCTACTTGTCCTGACTGGTCAATGTCAGCACCCTCCAGGGTTGTACAATACTTTGACTGTCACTCGGGGCGGGGGAGGGGTGCGAGTGGCCTGGACTCAGAGTAAAGGTGCAGAAAGAGAGAGGTCAGTAGCCGACAACAGTAATTGTCCATGTTATTTGTCTTATTCAGCAAATATTTGATGCCCCTGGCGCTGTGTCCCAGGCTCTCTGCTGGGCACCAGGGATTCACAGGAGGGATGAGGAACTTTTGCCTTCAAAGAGCTCCTTGCCCAGTTTCTTGGCATCACATGTGCTGATGCACTTGGAGGTAACACCTGCTCCTGGAATTGAGTACTTAGTCTGAGCCACATAGTGTGCCAAGCACATTACTACGTCATTTCATGGGACCTGGGGCCCCCTATGGGGTAGGCACGTTGAACTTGTCATTTTTCAGATGCGGAAGCTGATACCTGGAGAGGCGTGGTGACTTATCCAAGGTCACACAGCAAGTCAATGGCAGGCATGTGGGACTTTGTGATTGTGCCCACGTCTGTGTTATACCTCTGTTGGGGTCCGAGTCTCTGTGATTCAGACTTTTTCCCCCTTGGAGGCTGAGCTGCTCACAGTGGCAGCTGGGAGGAAAAGTCGGCTTTCAGTAAATGCGCTAGAAGCAGACTGAATGCCCATCCATAGGTGAATGGTTGTGGGACATCCACTCTGTGGACTATCACACAGCTGATGAGGCAAATTTGACCCAAACATACCCTCCTGAAAGGATGTGCGTGATAGTAAAGGAAAAAGGCAACATCTTCAGAGTAACATGCCACTCTAAAAGATGTAAAACAATCTGTGGTGTCGTGTGTGTGTGCGCGTGCGCGTACATCTGTATCTGCTTATATGTGTTTGGGGGCGGGTGTGGAAGGATGCACGGCAGGAAAGGGGGTGAGGGGTGAGTAAAGCAAGGGGAAACATGCTGGAAAATGCATCTGGGGTAAAACAACATGAAGAAGCAGCTCCAGTGGCCAGACATTGAATACATTGAATTGCCACTCAGATCAGTCTATTCTCACATATGAACACTATTATTCTGTGACATCTGTAAGGAAATATGGATAAGTTTCCCATAACTGTTATCACCACCTGAAGAAAATTCTGTCTCAGAGGGTCCATGTCCCTCCAGGGAAAAACTGATTGGTTACTAATGTCACACTCTCAGAGCTACCCCAGCCTGCTAGCTGAAACGTGCTTTTATTTGGCTGTGAATGAATTATGACACAACTTCCCTGGAGATGAAAGAACAAAGTAAAGAGCATTTCCTTAAAAAGAAAAAAAAAATACCTGAATTGTTTCCTGTCCTGCTCTGTGGCCACCGGAAATATCTTGTCGAGGACACAGTCTCCGACATCGATGGACAGCCAGGAGTTGCAGAGGAAGTACCACTTCCGGTCCATTGCCAGGTCATGCACCAGCACCCGGCTCACGTACCTGGAAGGGACCCACACTTTTGAGGATAACGTTGAGGGGGGTCGGGATGAGACTTCTTCAGACCCCACGAAGGTAACACATTGTAAACCTGAGCCCAAGAATGAGAATTCCTGGAAAGAGGCTTTGTATTTTTCTTCATTGCTCTTGGTGCCTTGTTCAAAATGCCCCAATCAATGAGTGAATTTGGCCTCATGTGGGGAATTCAGCTAGTGTAGACCGCCAGCTTGGAGCTTGCCAGGTTTTCACAGATATGCTGCAAGAGTGTGCATTCTGAAACTGTGAACACTCATGCCCAGCAGCAAGCCCATGGTCACCATCCTGATACAAGTGAGGAAAGCCAAGTTGTCTAGGTTGTGTGTGTTCAGGGAGGTGCAGGCTTGAGCTCACAAAAGCTGGTCCTCCTGTGGGCTTCCATCCATTCAGCACTTCATGGGGATCATCAAACCTGATTTAGGTCTTTGAGGGCCAGGGAAGAAATGAGATCATCTTACCTCTGCTGGGAGGTCAGATCCGGCAGAAGTTGCTTTACAGGGAATGAGAGTAAAGATAACAACAGGCACTCTTTATTGAGCATTTACTGCACAGTGGGGACTATGCTAAGAAGCTCTCGTCATGCATTTTCTCCTTTCAGGGAGGACAGTCCCATCAGGCATGCAAGAGCCACTTCTGTTGAGGTCATACACCCTCCTAGGGAGGCTGACCTCCAGTGACCTTTGGGTACAGTGCCTGGGTGTGACCAACACCCAGGCATCTCAGCCCGACTCAGCACAGCTCCAGAGCTCCCTGTGTGGTCAGCTGAGCTGTCTTTGGGCTGCATCAAAGCTCTTCTCCTCTGCCCATCCTGCCTCCTTCCCTCCCTGCCCAGGGGCTGATCCCAGGCACTCCTTGGGTAAACAGCCTCCATATTCAACTCCATCTCAGAGTCTGCTTCCCAGGAACCAACCCTACAGCTGAGGGTCTTAAAGCATTAATGCATTAATGTTTAATGCCTTAGATGAGTCAAGGTCAGTGGTCTAAATGCTGTGTTTTCTTAAAGCTGCCAGCCACTGATGAGCGTTCAGGCTGGAGACCACTCATCAGGGTCACTAGTTTTGACCTCAGACAGAATGGGGAGGAGTCTTGGCTCTGAGCTTGCCAGCTGCATGACCTTGGGCAAGTCAGTTATCTTTCCCAAGCTTAGATTTTCCTACTACAAAACACGGTAATAACAGCACTTGTCCCAGAGGGTCACTGTGAGCATCCAGTGAGGAGAGCGCAGGAAGGCTTAACTTAGTGCTCCACAGTAGAGCTGTTCTTATGTCTTGTACTGGAGAATCAGCCCAATGTCTCATCTACTCTCCTCCTATTTGTCAGGGTTTGTCTTTGCAATAGGCATCTATCCCCAGTTTCCCTCAGGGGAAACTGAGGCCTGAATGACAGGTTGATGCTGCAGATATGTCAAGGGAGGGACTAGCATTGTGTGTGACCTGTGGACTGTTGGGCCTCGCTGACCCTTGATTTCCTTATCTATGAAATGGAAATCCATTCTATGTGCCTTACTGAGGCTCGTGAGGATCAGCAAAGCAGCAAGTGCACAGTGCCCAGGCTTAGACTGGTGCTTAGCAGGTCCTTGTGGCTTCCCCACCCCTGACTCACCAGGATGGCCGGTCCCCTGAGTTGTCATGCCATAGCCGCAGGCTCCTCAGCTCCCCCAGGGGAAACAGGGTGGAGAGTAAGAAGACATCCACTCCTCCCCGCTCAAAAACCGGGATGTCGGGGTCTGACAGGTGGTGGGGCTCACTCTCTCCATCCAGGCCATATAGGGTGACAGTCACCTGAAATCCAGAGAGCAGGAGTGGCCAACTCCACATGGTAACTGAGCCCCGTGTTTCACGGGAGGTGTCCAAAAACCAATGAAACCCAATGAAGCATGGCCCTTTTCACCTCCTCTCCTCCCATCTTGGACCTGCCCAAGTTATTTTTCAGTTGTGTGAAGATTTGGGATGACACTATCTGCATTCACATCTTTCAGATGAATTATACTCATAAAATGTTTCCTGAAGACCTTTTCCAACTTCCCGTATATTTGTTTGAGAGGGCTGTCGAGCAAGAACTGGTTTTTCTCCCTAATGATTATATTCTTAGTGCCTCCCGGAATTCCCTGCATTGAGGCAGGAATGAATGACTGCCTACTACTTTGAAAATACATATTCCCAGGACCTACTCCAGACCTACCAAGAGTATTGGGCACAGAGCTCAAGAATCTGTATTTTTCTGAAACCATCCAGGTGATGTTGGTGGCCATGCCTGATTTCCTGTACCAAAACTAACTACAGCAGATGCCACCTATGCTCCACTGACATCCATCCCTCAGCCTCACCATATCCCATATCCAACTGCCAGAGGCTGTGTCTCTTTCCCTGGGGGTTTCTTTGGCTGTTAGTGCAGCAGGTTGAAGCTAGCAAAGAATTAATGGCCCCTGCAAGCCATTTTCCACCAGTGACTGGTTGGATTGGTGGATAAACAACCCAGTTCACTCAGTCCTCAGCTGGGATGACTTTGAGGCCCACGTTCCTCACTGTTTTCCAGAGTTCCCCAGTGGGATTGGGCTGCAGTTGCCCACAGGGGTAACGGGTTTGATTATGCATCCTTTATTTGTTCCTTCCCTTCCCTCTTGGCTTCCCGCTCCCCTAGGGGGTGTCCTGGGATCCCCTTTCAAATCAACTACTTGTGCTTGGATCCTTGTTTCAGAGTCAGCTTCTGCAGCAGAGTCTCCACTGTAGACCTTCTGGGTCAGATAATTCCTTGCTCTGGGGCTGTCCTGTGAGCTGCTGGATGTTTAGCACCATTCCTGGCCTCTACTCACTAGGTGCCAGTAGCATCTCGTCCCCTCCCAAGTTGTGACAAACAAAACCACTTCCAACATTGCCAGCCGTTCCTGGGGGCCAACCAGTTGAGAACCACTGTGCCAGGAGAACTGAACTAAGACAATATCAATTGAAAATAAGTCAACTTATTTTCAACTAATTGTTTCGTCAACTAAGACAATATCAATTGTGACTACAACTCTCCAGGAAGAGAAATGCCCTGTGGATCACAGGTTTTCACTCTTTCTTTCCTGGTAAGATCAACTCTTCAGTGTCAAATGAGAGTAAGGTGGATGTTTCATTAGATGGATGAAAGTGATTCCTGCATTTATTCAACAGATAGTTACTGAGCACTTATGCTGTGCTGGTTGAGGCCCTAAGATGCAGCAATAAAAGTTTTTTTTCAATTTAAACAAAAATAAATATATGCATAAATAAAAACAACAAGATTTAAATAAGATTTTAAAAATAAAAAGTAAAAAGTAAATGGCCACTCTCCTTGGTGTCATGGAGCCTAATGTCATTTTTTAAAAAACAATGGAGCTTTCTCCAGGACAGTACACACAGTGCCTGTGCTTCTCAAACTGTGTTCCATGGAGCACAGTTTCAGTAAAGGAAGCCTGGGGGCTGCTGCAAGGGATGGTGCATTCTGATGAGGGATATGGCCAGACTTAACTAAGGATGCTGAGGCATGACAGAAACAACCTGCTGGGTGCGCCACAGCCGAACTTAAGGATTTCAGAGAATCCATAAACAAATGTGATTGTGTCCTCATTACCTGGTCAGCCTTCTCAAGGACAGGTGGATGCCAGCTAATCAGTTTTCCTAAAAAATGTGATTCAAGGCTTGTTTTCAAATGGCTGCTGTTGTTTGTTTCTTTCGTTTCTTGCCTTTCTCTTAGATATTCTGTTTCCTCTTTATTCATTGATAACAGCCTACTGACTGCTCTTCATATGCGAGCACATTGCATGCAGGTAACCAGCTGTCGGAATTATTCTTTAGTGGGGTTAAATGAGAAGACCACTGAGTACAGTACCAGATCCTAACTCTCCCTTCATCCACTCCTCCTTTATAAATATTGGGGCTTAGGGTATTATTTTGTCTGGCAAAAAGATACCTTTCTCCAAAAAAAAAAAAAAAAAAAAAAGCAAAGAAAACCCTACAACAAAATCCACTGGGCTAAAGTAACTCAGTAGTGGACTGGCAAGTGCGCTTTGCTAGGTGGGACGTGCTGATCAACCAAGGGATCTTGCAGGTCAGGTACCTTTGAGGAAGTGGCTGCCCCTCTCCGGTGTCCGGTGTAGACTGTCACCAGGTAGTGGTACTGGGCAAAGGGGTCATTATCCTCCAGCACTGTGACCTTCACCTGGACAGAAGGATGGCATTAGGAGGGCTCTGCTTGCTGGGTTCATCCACCACACAGCAGCCAAGAGTGAGTTGGGCACTCATGACAATTGAAGGGGGAAAGCAAAATTTTGTATGCTATTGATTCATTCCATCAGGTGAGGACCGTTCTTTATAACAGCGGGATTTCAAGTGAAAACCAAAACTTTTAAAATAAAAACGTACATTGATTATTAAATACGACCCAAAGTAGTCAAATTGGAAATGAACTTGGAATTAAGCTGAAAATGTTTGATGCTTGAGATGATGAATACAAACTCTGTTCATAAATAATTTTTCATAACATTTGTAACCAGATTATGCCTGTAAGGGAATTTAAAAAGAATGAATGTTAAGTTGTTTTAGCAAAAAATAAATAGCTGGAGTTGGCCAGAGGCTGCAGAGGGTGCTGTGATGAGCAGCCTGGATCTCATGTCAGTGGAGGGCTGTTTTCCCAGTTTGCTGAGGTGGTGTTGTCAGATATGCAAGCGTCATCTCTTTCAAGGTCATGCCCCCTCCTGGGGAGGCCCATATGTGAGGACAGATTGATGCATTGCTCAAGATCAAGACCTGGGCTTCTCACCCCAACTCAGGACAGTTCCAGAGCTCCCCAACGGGTCACCCAGCTGTCGGTGGGCTGCATCCCAGCTTGACTTCTCCCCCTGCCCATCCTGCCTCCTTCCTGCCCTGCCTGGGGGCTGATCCCAGGCACTCCTTGATAAACACCCTGCATACTCAACTCCATCTCAGAGTCTGCTTCCCAGGAATCAACCTACAGCTGAGGGACTTAAAGTATGAATGTTAAATCCCTTGGGCAAATCAAAGACAGCAGTATAAATGGGGCAACTAATATCTTTTTAGTGTCTTAACATCCTGAGAGGTGTTGCTGCGTGAGGGAGGGTAGGGAATGTTGAAAGCTTCAGAGCTTTGTGACAGTGCACCCTTGTATTCACTTGTGTGCTCCGTCAGACATTCATGAATGTTTATTGAAGGCTACTATGTGTCAGATGTGATGTATGTATCAGAAAAATAATCAGAACTTTGTTGTCACACTTGGTTGCACAGTTGGTTATTGTTTTATCTCATTTCTATCCTCAGACCTGACTTATCATCAGGCAGATCTAGGTTTGAATTCTGGCTCCTGGGAGGGAGGTGGCTTTGGACTAGTTAATTGCATTCTCTGGTCCTTGCTTGCCTTCTCTGTAAAATGATAGAGGTATTTGCAGTAAAGGGTGAATCCTGAGGCTTGGGTTGTCCAAACCCCACACATTCCAAAGGAAAGACTGGTTTTGGCCAGCTCCTGGAAGATAACCTCTAAGTCCTTGAAATATCCCACATGACAGGAGTGTCTGACTACCTGGGGCCTTGGGCCACCCCAGGCAGTATGTGCTGACAATGTGATTTATGGTGAGTGCTTTGAGCCACACTCTGTCAGTCTGACCTGGGCAGGGATGAGGAGGCAGTGGTTGCTGGAGGCTAATTAAAGTCAGTCATGCAGGCTCCATACCTATGGAACTGACACCTGGGAAAACTCTGGGCACCAAGGCTCGGGGGAGCTTTCCTGCTTGGCAGTGCTTCGTATGTGCTGTCACACGTCACTGCTAGAAGAATTCCTCTGTCCGTAGGGCTCCACTGGGAGAGCACAATTAGAAGCTCTTGCCTGGTCTCTCCTAGACCCTTCCCTTTGCTGGTTTTAATCTGCACCCTTTCACCGTAGTAAACCATAATCGTTGAGGATAATAGCTTTTTTTAAGTTCTGTGAGTCCTTCTAGCAAATCACTGAACTCAAGAGTGGTCTTGGGATGTCTCAACACAGTACCTTCCCCTTGGGGCTGTTGTGAGCATTAAATGGGGGTAATACCTGGCACATAATAAATTCTCAAAAAGTGGTCAGTATCATACTCCTCCTGATAATTTGATGAACAAGGACATTTTATAGGTAAAGAGGCTGAGATAACTCACCTGAGATGACTCCAGGGGTCAAGGCCTAGATTTTCAGCTGGCCTCTCAGCTCCCCACCTGGACTCCATCCCCTGGAGCCCCTGCAAGGGGACACTCCTGTTCCTCCCTCCCGTTCCCGGGGACTGTGCAGCCTCACCTTGGCCTGATCCTGAGCATCCTTCCTCCTCGCCCAGATCACCACCAGCACATAGGCCACACAGAGGCAGCCCACGGTGGTCACAACCACAGGGTTGTCCTCAAAGGTGGCAAAGAGCTCAGCAGTCTGGCGGATGTCGACAGCATTGGGCATCACCAGGAATGTGCTTCCAAAGAAGGTGAGGTGGTTGCAGAGGCAGTGTGTCTGGGAGGGGGTGGTCCGTGGCCCCACCTGCAACCCCAAAGAGGCCCTGGTAGAAACATTCAGGGAGCACATCCCCACCCGCTTGAGCTCAAGGGGGGAGGACAGTGAGGGGTGGACGCTCTCCTGGGGAGGGGCTGGGGAGAATGCTGGGAGACCAGCTCCAAGATTCCCTTTAGGATTTTTTATGTAGTTAAAAATTAATTTTAAAACTCAGAGAATAATGTCTATAATAAGCATTTTTGCACCTGTCATTCTCAGAGAGCAACTGTACATCTTGCCAGTCTTCTTTGCCTTTTATTTATTTATTTATTTATTTATTTATTTATTTATTTATTTATTTATTGGCTGTGTTGGGTCTTCGTTGCTGCACACAGGCTTCCTCTAGTTGCGGTGAGTGGAGGCTACTCTCCATTGTGGTACCCAGGCCCCTCATTGCCGTGGCTTCTCTTGTTGCGGAGCATGGGCTCTAGGCACATGGGCTTCAGTAGTTGCGGCACATGGGCTCAATAGTTGTGGCTCATGAGCTCTAAAGCGCAGGCTCAATAGTTGTGGCACACGGGCTTCGTTGCTCCGTAGCATGTGGGATCTTCCTGGAGCAGGGATTGAACTCGTGTCCCCTGCATTGGCAGGCGGATTCTTAACCACTGTGCCACCTAGGAAGCCCGGCTTTGCCTTTTTGGATAAGAAGTATTACAGGTAAAATTGAAGTCCCCTCTGTCTCCCAGTCTCTCCAAAAGCAGCTGTTATCACACATCTGGTGTACACCCTTCCTGTACATTCTCCCACCTAGTGCTCATTCACTGGGCAGGTATTTGTTGGGTGCTACTTCCAGATCAGGCAATGGGCGAGGTGCTGAGAGGACATTCAGGATGACCAACTCGTCTCAGTTTGCCAGGGACTTTCCTGCTTCTCAACCTGAAAGTCTTGAATCCTGGGAGCCCCTTTAGTCCTGGGCAAACAGGGACAGTTGGTCATCTTACACTGAAGAGCAAAAAAAGACAGAGGTTGGGGAAACTATGCAAGGAAAGGGGAAGGACAAATACTTAAATCCTAAACTGGCATCTCAGCACCAGGAAAGAATTCTCTAAATTTTACCCACCTTAGATCTAGGCACCTGCGGGCCCTGTCCTGGGCTCATGCTTTGAAGGGTCACACTCTAGCTGTCCTCAGGCTGTACCCTTTTGCACAGAAGGAAGAGTCAGGGGCCAGGGGGGTGGGGGAGTGGGAGGCACGTCCACGCAGCACATACTACCCAGCCAGAACTAGGGCGAGGTCCTAGGTGACCCCGAGAAAGAGCCCCCCCTTAAATTTTGTACTCTAGGTGCCTCACTTGCCTTACTTAGTCCTGGCCCTGGGACCCCCACTTTTAGACTGTGATTTGGGGACCTAGACCTCAGAATTCCCTCTTACAGGGCCTGCCCAGACCCATTCCTCAGGACTGTTCCTCTGTGGAGGACTGGCTGCTGGTGTGGCCACCCCTGGGCACAAGGGTGGCAAAATGTGGGGAAACGGGGCGTACAGATGGAGCTTGGGCACGGGGTCCCTTGTGATGTGGAGAATAAGGTTGGGGGAGGCAGGAGACAGGAATGAAGCAGGGCAGAGCCCCCCATCTGCCTCTTAATTCATACTCTGCACTTAGGGGCAGGCCTTCCCTAAAGCCCTCAGCCAGCTTGCAATCCCCCCAGGGCCATTTGGAGGGTAAAGATTTAATTCAAACCCACAACCCAGCACTACCTTTTCATTCCAGAGTGCACCACGAGGTGGTAAGGTAGGAGGCAAAAGAAAACACTGGCATGCAGAAAGTCCTCTGCTGAATACCTGGTGAGGAAGACGCTGCGGCAGACCAACCATGCCCCAGCAGGTCATTCTTATCTCTTACTTTTGACGAGCCACCCAGAGAGGCTCACCCCTCCAACAGCTATGGTGTCAACTGTTTTATTGACGGATTTCATGTGGGCCTTAGTTCCGTGTTTGCTCGCTGTTTCCCAATCCTGGTCAGTGTTTGGCATGCAGCTGTGGGTCTTACGGGAACCCTTGGCACACCCAGGAGGGGTGGGGCTGTTGCAAAGAGGAACCCTAAGCCAGTACCTGTGACAAGACCATCTCGGCGCTGGAAGCCCAGGGATCAGAACTGATTTATGTGTAACATCTTTGCCCTCCAGGGTTTTCATAAAGGCTTGGAGGGCAGTGGCTTTCCCAATCTTTTCCAGCATGAGAGTCTTTTTGAAAACCAGAAACTAATCTGGAAAGACCAGAAAATTTTCATGAGATCCCCTCGTGACAGTAGTGGCACCTTTAATATCCTTTGAGAAAACGTATAAATAAGAATACAGTTCTCAAACCCCTTGCAATAATTCTGCCTTTACCCCCCAATAAGGTCTGCAGTTCACAGATTTGGAACTTTCTTTAGTTACTTAGAGAATACAGCGTGGTTTTCCATCCAAACTTGGTGATCCCATTTACTTATTTTTTTCCCCCGTTTACTTATTTATGGCTCCTCAATGATATCTATATATCTGTATCAGTATCTATATCTGTATTAACATGTATATCTATAATGAGCATCAGGTTCATAATATGGGGTTAATATAATTTTGGCACTATGACACACTCCCACATGTAACCTCTGTAGGCCCCACATTCATATTCATGTATGTGTGCATTAGTAGCTGTATATTCTTTTTTTTGGGGGGGGGCTGTGTTGGGTCTTCATTGCTGCATGCAGGCTTACTCTAGTTGCAGCGAGAGGGAGCTACTCTTCCTTGAGGTGTGCAGGTTTCTCATGGCTGTGGCTTCTCTTGTTGCAGAGCATGGGCTCTAGGTGCGCGGGCTTCAGTCATTGTGGCACATGGGCTCAACAGTTGTGGCTTGCAGGCTCTAGAGCACAGGCTCAGTAGTTGTGGCACACGGGCTTAGCTACTCTGTGGCATGTGGGATCTTCTCGGACCAGGGCTCAAACCCACGTCCCCTGTGTTGGCAGGAGGATTCTTAACCACTGTGCCACCAGGAAAGTCCAGTAGCTGTATATTCTTAATAATATATTATTAAGCACCTGGGAACCCATGACTCCAAGCCAAATCTAGGAACTTTCCAACAACTTACATCTAGCTAAGTGGTCCTCCCCCAATCTGTCCCCATGGTCCCTCTCAGCCCAACCACCATGCTGAATCCTATGTCCATTTTTTCCTTGATTTCCATTTTATATACAGCTTTGTCTTCTCTTTGCTCAGAGTGTCTAACACAGCAATCACTTTTATCTATAGAGCACCTACTACGTGCCAGGTTCCACACTAGGTACTTTATACCCCAACCTCGTCTAGGCCCCACCCTGTGGTAAATGGCAGCTGTCCTTTATCTCCATTTTCAGATGGGAAAGCTCAGAGAGGTGGGGTGCCTTGTCCAAAGTCACCTTGCAATTACGATGATGTGGGATTGGACTCAAGTCTGTCCAGTGGCAGAGCCAGTGCCGCCAGCCCCTGCACCATCCTGTTCTGAGCCTCAGGCCTCGGAAGGCAGCCTGCAGTGGGATTCTGTGCCAGTAACGTGGGGAACAGACAGGTCTCTGGTAGTGAGGACTCTAGAAGGTCGCAACACACCCAGGGTCTCATTCACGAGGTACAAAGACTTGTGCTGCAGGTGTGGGAAAACTGCTGTCTCTTGGACATCTCAATGCGCCCTTGTCTCTTCTTGGCACTTTGGGGAACTCCCTGTGTGTGGCAGCTGGAAGCCAGGGGAGGAGTTGCCAAGGAAGCCAAAGATGAAGCAGAAACAAACCCAGAAGGAGCTTGGTTCTGAGTCCCCTTCTGTGGCCCTGCTGGGACCTGGCTTCTTGCACTACTTGTGACTGTTGCCTTTGGGCATGTGCACCATTTCCTTCTTGTCTGTGTCTTCTGCTAGACTGAAAGCTCACTGGTTTTTCTCATCATTGTATCCCTACCAGTTGGCCTGGCACCTGGTGAATATTTGTAGAGTGAGTGAAAGAAGGTACATGGTCTAGGGGATGGAGACAGGTGTGTGATAAATTTTAACTAGATGTGGAGGTTGCTTTTCTTGGGAAGGGTATGGAAGTCCAACAGAGGGAGACTGCAGACATCTACCACCCCAAGAAGGGAACTGGATTGGGAGATCGAAGGGTGAATGGGAGTTTTCCAGGTGAAGTAGGGAAGAAGGGCATTCTGGGGGAGAGAGCAGCGTGTGCAAAGGCATGGAAAAGGGCAGGGGGACACTGATACCCCAGAGATGGCTTCTGATGGCCTCAAAGCCGATGTCTGTCACCAGGACACTGTCAGGGACCTTGGATCCTTGGAGACAGAGCTGAGGTGCCCTGAGACAGGGATTTGATTGCAGTTAATAGAGCCACATGCCTCCAGGGTGCCATGAGCCTGACTGGACTCTGGAGAAGCAATGCCTCATGTCGCTTAAAATTTGTGCTCTGGGGACAGACCTGGGTTTGAGTCTCAGCTTGGCCACCTTTTTCTTTGCTTCCCTTTCCTTACCTGGCACCCGGAGTTGTCCCAAGTTCCCTGGACCGTATCCCAGAACACACAGTGGGACAGGAAGGTGGTGATGCCGACCGTGGGGTCCCTGCCCAGGGCCGGCTCCAGCTCAGACTCTGGGATCACAGTCAGATAGTAGATGCCTTCTCCAAAGTGCAGGTCCTCTGGGCTCAGGATCCATGTGGACAGACCATCTGCAGGAAGGGGGGTTCAGGTCAGCCTGAGCCTCATGGAGACTGGACCTAACATGACGGGAGAGGGGGCCAAGATGCCTTGGCAGGGAAGCCAATTCTGATGGTCTCCCTGATGTCTTAGGAGTACCCTCTCCGCCTGAGACCAGGAGCGTAGAAGAGGAGGCACTCCCAGGTCAGGGCACTGAGCACGACTGCCAAGTCAGACAGATGACGGCTCAAATTCTGACTCTGTCCCTTCTTGGCTCTGTGACTTTGGACCTGTTACTTAACCTCTCTGTTTTTATCTGAAAAGTAGAAATTTCATTCATCCTCATCCCCAAGGGCTATCATGAGGATTGCAGTGAGGTCAGTTCTGTGAGTGCTTGTCAGCTTCTTCAGGGCATACAGTAAGTGTACACCTAATATCGCCTAATAATAATAATGCCACAAACAAAAATAAGCACTGAATGTAGCAAGTGTTTGTTCTCTTTTTTTCTTTTTCCCTATGGCTCTCAACTTTTAAGCTGGTCACACCCCCAGGAAGCAGCTCAAGAAACTGGCCTGGGGGTGGGACTACCTGGAGCAGCCGTTGGCAGGAGGTGAGCTTGGGCGTCGTAGCTAGTCTCGTTGGGGTGGTAGCCGTAGCCCAGGCTGAGCATGAGTGGGATGTCAGGTCTCCAGTGCAGCTGGATCCCCAAAGCCGCACCCCGTGAAGTCAGGTTCACGCGCAGTACTTCAGGTCTGGTCAGGTTCAACACAGTTGGCTTGCTATGTCCTTCTGAAAGCCGAGGCAGCAGGATCTGTCGTCAGAAACAGTCAGATCAAGGGTGTGCCAGGACAGGAATGCCAGTGGGCGTCAGGGTTGCTGGGCAGCATGAGCCCCTGGGGAGCGGAAACCCACCTGTGCTCTGCTCTTTCAAATAACCACAAACCTGGTGGCTTAAAACAACACACATTTATTCTCTTACTGTTCTGGAGGCCAGAAGCCCAGGGCTATAGTCGGCAGGGCTCGTTCCTTCTGGAGGCTCCAAGGGAGAATCCACTTCTTTGCCTTTTCCAGCTTCTGGAGGTGCCTGCAGTCCTTGGCTCATGGCCTCTCCTTGCATCACCTGACCTCTTGCTTCTGTCCTCAAATTGCCTTTTTCTTTTCTGGAGTCAACTCCCCCTCCGCCTGTCTCTTATAAGGACCCCTTGATGACACTGGGCCCACCCAGATAACCCAGGATCACCTCTCTATTTCAGAATCTTTAACTTAAATCACATCTGCAAAGTCCCCTTTTGCCATGTCAGGTGACATACTCATGGCTCAGGAATGAGGACGTGGATATCTTGGGGGCCTTTATTCAGCCTGTGCTCATCAAGCTGTGCACCCAGGCTTGGGGCTGCATCTGCACAGAAATTGCACAAGGGTGCATCTTTCTAGCTTATACAAAGGTGCCATGTGAACTGGTGGTGGTGTTGATGAAAGTGTGGAACAAGTAAGATTAAGTTGGAAGCACAGGCCGCAGAGGCACAGAGCCCTCTGTTTGATCTTGGCTCTGCCCTATATTAATTCACTTAACAGACCAC
Organism: Hippopotamus amphibius kiboko; assembly: GCF_030028045.1. Taxonomy (NCBI): domain Eukaryota; kingdom Metazoa; phylum Chordata; class Mammalia; order Artiodactyla; family Hippopotamidae; genus Hippopotamus; species Hippopotamus amphibius. The sequence continues at coordinate 7,210,962 of NC_080201.1, read as the reverse complement.
TTTGAGCCTCAGTTTCTTTTCTTTTTCTTTCTTTCTTTCTTCCCCACCTACCACACACCCCTCCCCCGGCCACGCCCCACACAGCTTGTGGGATCTTAGTCCCCTGACCAGGGATAGAACCTGAGCCCTCAGCAGTGAAAGCACGGAGTCCTAACCACTGGACCACCAGGGAATTCCTGAGCCTCAGTTTCTTGTCATCAGTAGAATGCATAGACTCACTGAGATGATCCAAAATGTTATCATATACACAATACTTAGCCAAGTGGAAGATACACAATAGCACTCAACAGTTAGTTGCTGCTATTCCTCTGCTTTTACTCTTACATTAGAACTTCTCATACCCACTCTCCATTTATCAGCTCTCCAGGGTAACTGATGCCCTCCATCTCCTTTTTAAAACAGACTGATTAATGCCCACCACACATGTTTTATTGCTCCTGGTGGCCCTCTATATTAAACATAGGAATATGCCACCCACCTCTCCTTTCTAGGAAAACTTGCTGCCAGTCACAGGAAGTATGGTCAGCAGACAGGCTCCAGCTCTCAGCTTCTTCAGGCTCTGCCCCGAAGAATTTATTACTTAAAAATTTCCTGAGAGTGGGGACCTGCCATGCCATGCAGGGCCACAGGGGCAGCACCTGGTCAGGATGCAGAAGCAGCCATGGGGGAAGCCTAGTCCATAGCTTTATTGGGGTTTCCACAGGAAAGGCAAGACAGGGCAGAGGAAACAGCTTAGGCTTGGTCAGTTTGAATAATTCCAGCAGGCTTTGGCTATAAGGTAGTCTCTAGTTGGTACCTGGCCCTGGGATGATTTGGGGCAGGGCTTGAATATTGGCCTGGTGTGTGACAGTGAGATAAAGGGGGTGTTTGGGGTATAGACTCAGGACTGGTTAGTTTTCACATGAAAGGTATGCCCTGGCAGAGCCCTTGTTCTCTCTGAGAACTGGCTGGCCCTGGGAGGGGCAGTCTCTCCCCACCACCAGTGAGATTTTTTAGATATCAAAACATCGTAAGATACAGACGATAGCAAACATGATTGCTAGAGCGCTGGTGGCTGATACTTGCGGCAGAGATCCCTCTGGGTTGACTGAGCCTTTGTGGGATCTGGGTTGTAGTCTGACTTCCGCTCAATCCTGTTTCCTTTCTTCACTCTCCACAGGTGTTGATCTCTAGCAAACATCTTGCACCATGAGCGCCCTCTCAGTGCCAGCTTCCAGGGAACCCAACCTATGACTCCTGCTCTCTAGTAACCCTGGCAGCCCCCCCGCCTGTTGGGCTGGATACACAACAATAGGCAGTTGTGCCTGATCCCACACCTGCTAACATCCATTGTGAAGGTCTGTTTTGATAATAGCTCTCATACAGTGACAAAGTGACAAAGTAGGAGTGTGAAAAGAACTATTTGCATAAAAACTTAAGTTGAAGGCTTTGAGAAGGCTCAATAAAGATGAATGGGGAAAAACCATTATTGAATTAGTCACTGATGAAAAAACCATAGAATATTGGGAAAAAAATCATTAAAATCTTGAAAGAAGTTGAACTCGTTTTGCACCAGTGTGCCTACATTTTTTATTCACCTTAAAGAAAATCTAACTGTGTTCAGGGGATGATTTATGTAATGAAGGTGATTAAAATTCCAATCAACAGATTTAAAGAAATTTTCAGGTGTAAACCTTAAGATTGATACTGATGTACCTTTATAGTTTTATGTTAAAATACAATGCTTAAGGGAGGGTAAAAATCATTTTTAATGATTCTCTTCTTTAATCTTTCTTTTTTTTTCATAACCAACCAACTTTTGGTCCCAACCAAGTTGAAAAAGAAGACAGAAGCACCTCCTGACTTCTGAGAGCACCCCAAGTCTACCTCAATATTCTCTGACAGATTCTGCACGGGGATGAGCTGTCCACTAGGGCTGGTCAGAGAGAGGCCACCAACAGTTCCACTGACATCAAAGTGACTTCGGACTGGGAAGGGGTTCCTTGGGAAACTCATCATCTGGAACCAAGAACAAAGAGTGTCAGCCAAGGGCCCTGAGGGCCAGAAGGTCACTAGGTCCCTGTGAGAAGGATGAGGTTTCCTAAGGTGGGATGGACACGTGGCCCCTGCCCTGTGGGGTGAATGGGAGGGCCCTGCCTTTAGCTACTGCTGTCTTTGCTGGTATGTGTCTTCCCTTCAGGGCCATGGCCTCAGAAAGCTGGGCTTAGAGACCCAATCAGACTTGCTAGAGCCGAGCAGTTACTGGACTGTAAACAGTCTAAGCCTTTCTTCCTGCAAAGCCAGCAAGTCTCTAAGAGAAAGAAGTTTGTCTGCTTTCTCTGAGGCTGAAGGAGCAGAGTCAGATGTGCCCTAATTTGGGAATAGAAAGAACCCTGAGTTTACTGTTTGCTAGCTATGGAACAAAGTCTGAAGAGCTTCATTTCCAATGACTAATTAGACCAGGGCTGCTGGAGAAATTCCACAACACAGTGCAAAGAGGATGGACTGGGGAGTCAGAAGGCCTGGGTCTGAACCCCAGCTCTGCCAGTTTGCTTGTGGCCTCGGGCAAATCACTGAACCTCACCTGTAAAATGGGCGTAATAATACTGTAATTGACAGAGCTGTTATCAACGTAAATGAGCAAACATATGTGCAGGTGCTTTGCAAACTCTAAAGGGCTGTCCCCAAGGAGATTCCTTCTGTTGTTACCCTTATGTCCACAGGCTCCTGACCATCTTCCATGGAGCCAAGGGAGGGGGAAGTGGGCAGAGTGAAGGTCGCAGAGCTGGCAGCAGCAACGTGCACAGCGGAGCCTTGCCAACTCCGGGGCTGTATTCTGTCCACAAGGTGAGAACAGAGGTGCCGGGAGAGAGAGGAGAAGGTCAGTGTCAGAGGAAGATATGCCCACCTCTTGCACTACAGGGAGACCAGCTTTAGCATCAGAGTGGACAGCTCTTTTGTGATCCCCATAGATAGTTCTGCATGTTTGTGTCAGTAGGAAGAGCATAAAAGGGAGCCGACGCCTCCAGGCTGGGCTGGCAGCTCCATGAGGACAGAGCTTTGGCCGGCTTTGCTATCGAGGCACTGCAGTGCCTAGAGCAGTGCCTGGCACGTGATGGAGGTCAATACATATTTTGTCGAATGAATAAGTGAGCTTGGATGTAGACATTTCTCCAGAGTTATCTCCCCTACCTACTTGACCTCTGATGTCATGGGCTCCCATAAAATCATCTTTACTGGCCTTTGACCTTGTCCCATCTGAGGAGACTGGGGACCTGTTTTCAGATCCTGGTCCTGATCAGGGTGCTGCTTTGGGAAACTGCCCCTGGGATCCAGGAGAGCAGCCCTGGCAGGAGGAACCAAGAGAGGGTGCTCAGTGCCAGGGTCCCAGCGGTGCCTGAAGTGTCGTCCAGCCCCCGACTGTCAGGGGAGGGATGGAAGGGGGAGGGCATCCCCAGGTACTGGGGGCTCAGGGACATGTAGGCAGGGACACCATGGAGAAACTGCTAAGGCAAGTGCACCTGGAATCTCCACAGGTCCACAGAGTAGTGGGCTCGCCCGACACACTCTAGGTGAGGTTAAAAGTGAGCTGGTCTCTTCCTTCAGCCCCCTGGCCTGCACAGCCCTCCATGCCCGTCTCTTGGGACACACAGTGGCTCTGACACTGGTGTGGCACTCCCCGCCTCCCTTCCTGTGCTGCACAAAACCCAGCACGGGGATCTTCTCTTGGTGAAAAGCCCGTCCCACTGTAGGTATCATCACTTCCCCTCCCTTCACCAGGCATGTCCCCTGGGCTCTGCCTGTCACAGGATCTTGGGATGTGGGTGTGGAATGAGCCAGGTCAGGGGATGAGCTTTCTTGGGGACCCACAGTACAGCGGGTTACCTGTTTGTGTACACGGAGATGGAGGGGGCAGCCAGCATGGTTGGAAGACCCCCAGGCAGTCTCCCCAGCAGAAGGGCGGCCTGCACATGCTCCACAGCTTCAAGCAGCTGAGACACTGTGGCCGTCTGGAAAAGGAAGCAGGGGACACTGCTGTGGACCAGTCTCCATACACCACCTCTGGTCACTGCCACCAGGCTCGCGTTGGCCCTTCAGGAGGGACTGGGAGAGGGCAGAGGAGCAAGGCAGAGACCAAGATGGAAGGCCCTTTATCAAGCACCAGGCGCTGTAAGGAACCTAGACGAAGCACTTAGAAGACTCCAAGCTCTGCCAGCAGGTGCTTTTACCACCCCTGTCTGGCAGACGGGGAGACAGAGGCACAGAGAGGGTGGTGACTTGTGGAGACCATGCACGGATAAGGGGAAGCCCCGGGATCACAGCGAGGCTCACCAGGGGCCTGTCTGTGCTGCTCTGTTGGACCCTGACACTCGCCCACAGACCAGGTATTATTCTCGGGGAAATGGAAAGTCACAGGCAGAGCCATTGCACGGGGTCACCAGGCTCAGACTCCACTCCCCACCCCACCCAAACCCTCGGCTGGAGACATGGCCTCGCTGAAGCCAAGGCAGGCATGAGGACCATGAGGGCTGGACGTTTGTGCAGAGTTCCTATCAGAGCACAGATTGTGTGTGCGTGTGTGCATACATCTGATGGGTGTGTGACTGTATGTGAGTGAAGGCGAGGGTGTATGTGTGTTGAGGGGGACTGTGTGTGAATATAAGTATTGAGTGTGTGTATGTGGGTATGTGTGAGTGTAAGAGTATGAATGTGTCTGAGTGAATGTGGTTTGAGGATGTGGGAGTATAAATATTTGAGCATGAATGAGAGTGCACATGTGGTTTTCTGTGTCTGCAGCCATATGTGAGAGTCTGTGTCTGTGTGTGACTGTGTGGCCGTATGTGAAGATATGAGTGTAAATGTGCATCTGTGTGAGTGTGTACAGAAGTGCGTGCTTCTAGGTGTGTGTGAGAGTGTAAATGAGTGCCTGTAAGTGTGTGTGAATGTGTGAGTGTGTGTGATTGAATGTGAGTATGAGTGTTAGTCTTTGTGGGTGTGTGTGAGCGTGCGTTTGAGTGTGTCTGTGTGGCCACGTGTAAGAATGTGACTGTGTGTGTGAATTCTGAGCAGAGTGATGGCCCCACAGAGTAAAGGGCTGTGGAACCGCAGGAAATGGGTTTTGTGGCTCCGTCATGGTGATGTCCTGGGTGCTGCGGCCACGTGAGGCTGTGCTGCAGCTCTCCTTACTCTGGGGGCTGCCTCTCTTCTAAAGACGTTCCGTGTCCTTGGCAAAGTGAAACAGGGGTGGGATTCAAACTTGCAAGGGTGAACATATGATCTCTCCAACAGGAGGCCTCTCCAGGGTGAGGCAGAGCTTGTCAAACCACTACAGGTGAGGATACCAGGCTGCAGGAAATTGTGTCCCTTGCCCAAATCCCAAGGCTTGTAAGTGACAAGGGCAGGGTTCAGACTCAGGCCCCCTCCTTTGAAGCCTGCTCTCGGCCTGTTGCACACACTGCCTTCCAGAAGCTCCGGTCTCTGGAGCCTTTCTTTCAGCTCCTAGAAGGAACTTTAACCTCATTGCCTCAGTTTTCTCACCTGCAAGATGTGGAGAAAGATCATCCTAGAAATGCTGGTGTGAGCTGGGCACATGGTAAGCGTGAGGCTTGTGTCTGGCTGGGACACCTACCTGGCAGCTGTTGGCCTGTGCAGACTCTTCTGTTCTGTCCCTCAGGGAAGCTTCCAGCACATTGCCCGCAGCCTGGAACAGGTCCCTGGTGGCCGCCTGGCGCCTCTGGTCCTCAGGATGGGCCTCGGCACTCACTGCCAGCAGGGCCTCACTGGTGTGCTGCAGAGCCCTGCTGGCCTCCCGCTGGGCTCCCCCCGAGGAGGACGAAGAACCGCGTGAGCCCCTGCTGGAATAGGCCCTCCCCTGTGCCATTCAAGGGACCAGCACTGCAGTGGAGGGGAGCAAGGAGGGGGCTCAAGCCAGGGAAGACCTGGGCCGGGCCTGTCCCACAAGCTGCCTGTGTCGCTGACTTGAGGCTGGGTGTTCCTTCCTTATCATGTGCCGAGTTCCTTCAGGACAGTAGCCTCGTCCATCTCTGAATCTTTCCCAGAGTGCCTTTCACAATGCCCAGCACGTAGTAGGCATTCAGTAAACGTTCAGTGACTGGGATGGCTGGCTGGCTGGCTGGCTGGCTGGACGGCTGGCTGGCTGGACGGACATAGCACTTATTCCAATTTTGTGATAATATACATATCTGTGAAATTATTTTAGTATCTGGCTGCCATGAGGGCAGGGGCCATGTCTATGTGATTTGCTGCTGAATTTTCAACGAGTTGCATAAGACCTGACACATACTAGGCATTTAGGGAGCGTTTGTTGAATGAATGAATAAATTAGCGCATGGATAAATGAGTGGAAGGGGAGAAAGACGGATGTATATGTACATGTGTAGATGTGTGTGCATAGAAGGGATGCATGAGCAAATGGGTGTGTAAGTGGGAAGTGTGATATTGGGGTGATTAGGATCCCAGAAATAAAGGTCGGCATAGCAGCCTCCAAGACCGAGAATGTGAGGGGGACAACCTCCTGACAGAGTGGGTGAGGCAGAGCCAAGACAGCTCTCCCCTTTACTGCTTATGGCTTCTTTATTGACACTTGGCTGCCATAAGGCTGGGAACATGGTGATTTAATTTGAATTCTCCAAGAAGCAGGTCCTAACTTAGGCAAGAATTTGACAACCAGTCATTTATTTGGAGATAATCCCAGGAAACACTGGAAGCAGAGTGGGGAAGTGAGACAGGGAAGGGTAGGAAGCCAGTCCAGGGGGTGTGATCAAGCCCCTTACCTGGGACCCAATCCCACTTGGGGGCACGGAGGAGCAGGGGTTTCTGTACCCCAGCCCGTTAGTCACTGAGAACTGCATCAACTCCCTGACATGTCCAACCTGCCATGTGGGCAGGCAGAATTGACTCTGGAGGAGAGGTCAGAGAAGGCCCCCAGGCAAAGAAAGGCAGGAGCTGGACATCAGTGCACTCAGGTGGGGGACATGGGTGGGTCAGCACAGCACCTGGACACACCCTTGACCGCCCAGTGATTAGTTAGCTTCAGGTGCTCACTGGCTGGTGGGGCGTGAGGTACGTGGGCACACAGGTCATCACAAGCAGAGCGAGACCCAGGGCAGCGGGAGGGGCACCCTTGGCACTGCCCACGTGGGACCCTTTGAAACAAGATGGCAGACGTCTTGGAGGCCCTGTGACTAAGGGACCTTTGACCTGGGCTGGGGTCCGTTGTCAGCCACCCCCTGCAGAGGTGCATGCCCCATGGCTGGGCTCAGTGGATGGGAACTACTCACCTGGGCCAAGGGTGTGAGCTCCTCACTGCGGTGGGTCACCTCTTTCAGCACCTCCGCCAGCCTCTGCACCCTCTGCATGTCCCCCAGGGTGGCGTTGACCGCAGACAGTGACCCCAGGATACACTCTCTGACCTTGGCACAGACAGAGGGAGGTGGGGAAGGGAAATGTAATTCCAGTGGCTTGATGAAGCTGTTTCAGAAAGATTTGGGGTCTAGGAAAATGACCAGGCTCATGTGGGGTTTTCCAAAGCTGGTAGACCTCTGTTTGTCTCCTAGGATATGTGCTGGGCAGAATCATAGCCTCCCAAAGACAGCCACATCCTAATCCCTGAAACTTGTGGCTGTTACTCACATGGCAAAAGGCACTTTGCCAGAATCTCTTTGGAGATTTAAGTTAAGGATTTTGAGGTGAGGAGAGTATCCTGTATTAACCAGGTGGTACCGATGTAATCACAGGGGTTTTTATTAGAGGGAGGTAGGAGGGTTAGAGTCAGAGAAGGAGATGTGATGATGTAGACAGAGGTGGTGGAGGGGGAGAGGGAGATGGAGATGAGGAGTGTGGGAGGGAGAGGGAAGGAAGAAGGCAGTGGAGGGAGGAGGCAGTGGGGTGGGGATTTGAAGATGCTGGTGTTGAAAATGGAGCAGGCAATGTGAGCAGCTTCTAGAAGCTGGAAAAGCTGACGGATGGACTCTCCCCTGGAGCCTCCAGACAGTTCACAGTGTTGTCTACACCTTGGCTTTAGCCCAGTGAATCTCATTTCAAACTTCTGTAAGATAATAAATTTGTGTTGTTTTAAGTCATGAAGTTTATGATCATTTGTTATAGCAGAAGGAGGAAACTAATACAGGATGTCCCAAGCTTTCTCCAAATCTTCAAATCAAATCTATAAAATCTGGCATTATTTAAAAACAAATGATGTCTCTGTCTCATTGTGACTATGAAATTCAGAAATTGGATTACTTCGTTGGCCCAGTACGGATAGGAGATCTTGTTGCAGGCTTGGGTCCCTGTGTGCCTTTGGAGCAATGGGGACAAGGATCCCTCCAGCCATCACCCACTCTGGCCCTAAGCCAGACCTCCTGGGGCTTCCAGGGAATATGCTTTCTAAGCCACAAAGCCCTAGCGAGGGGCTGGCCCGGGGCTGGCTTTGGCTGAGGCAGGAGACTAGAGGGCAGGAGGAGAGAGAGCTGGAAGCTTTGCTCCCGGCGCCCTCCCTACTGGGGTTGTCTGCCTCATCCTTCAAAGCCACCACTCCTACAGGGAGTCCCCTCCACACGCAGCTGCCCCTTGAGGACGCTGGTTGCTTCAGGGTGAGCCTCTGCGTCCTGTGTTCTCTCTTGTTTGTTTCTGAAAACTTGTCTCCACTTTTCTCAACGGAGCCCTTCTTAAAATCATCTCCATTGCTCAGTTAGAGCTTGACATCTGTCTCCTGCCAGGACTCTGGCATTTCATGAGAAGACTGTGGGTCAGGCTGTGCAGCCTGTGTGCTTAGGAGCACAGAGATTCCAAGGGGAAGTTTGCTGTAAGTCGTGCTCAGGGTAAATGAGAGCCAGGTGGGGGATGTGTGTGAGGGAGGACTAAGTGGAGGAAGGGGCTGGGGTGAGAGGGCTGGAGGTGGACAGGGGAAGAGCCAGCCCAGGTTTGCTCCCATCTTCACCACCTACTGGAAATGTGGACCCAGGAAAGCAGCTTACATTCTCTGCACTGTGCTAAGTACTTTCATGCAGACCCTTCAAGGGACCAGAGGAGTCTGTCTTCTGTTCTCCATGCCCAACAGGTGTGTGTGATGCTGTGTATGGTCACACAGGTAACATGCCTGGGAGCACGCACTGGGAGTGGAAGTAATCATACCTTTTTGCCAGAGTTGTTTGTAGTACTAGGTTGTAACACATGGCGTGGCCATTTTTGTGGGTTAAAACTGGTTGAATGCTGGCAGTTTCGCATGAATTGACCCACAGCTACAGTGAATATAATTCTTAACATTCACCACAACCTTATGAGGAAAATATTATTGTTTCTGTTTTCCAGATGAGGAAACTGAGGCGTAGAGAGATCAGTTATGGGCTGTGACAATCGGGATGGTAAGTGATGGAGCCAGGACAACATCAAACCATGAACCATATGGCCAAGACAGGGTCACTTTTCTCCCCTGGGCCTTGGTTTCATCCTCTTCAATAGGAGGAGATTGGAGTGGTACCCTCTCAATTCCTTCCCACCCTAGAAACCTGTGGCTCCATGAAGCTGAGCAAAGAAAGCAGGTTTCTTTCATTTTATGTCACTCACTGAAAGGACCAGAAGAGAGAGGTGACATCAGCAACTCGGAAGACACCAAAGCCTTCTCCACAGACCCCTGGACCCCACTTCCCACCCCCGAATGGCTGCATACAGACCCCGGGGCCCCAGCAAAGAGGCAGAAGAGTCCATCGGGAGCACCTTCTGTCTGGCGTCCACTCTTAGCGGCTGCCCGGAGCCCGGCCCCTGACACTGCTGGTCCAGCACGGATGACACGGACCTGGCCAGCTGGAAGAGCTGCTCAGGGCTATGCCCGCCCTGCAGGGTGGTGGTGACACTGCCCCACGCTGCGGCCTGGAATGCCTCATCCTCCACAGGGGTGTCTCCGCGTCCCACCTAATGGGAGATCAGAGACCTACTCAGAGCAGGAGGATCTCAGCCCATTGGTTCTTGTTTCAGAACCCGGAGCCTGAAGTCTCGGGCCTGCCTGCACGTGGTAAAGCAGAGCAGGGCTGGATGGCTTTGTACCTGGCATGAGGGCTCTCCCAAGGCTGGAGAGCTGTGGACCCACTTGTGCCTGCAGCCAACAGCCACCAAAAGCAAGTCTCAAGTCTCGGACAGGTCATTTCTTCACCCCTCACTGCCCTCCTATTGTGCTCTCAGGCCCTTCCACTCCACCTGGCTTCTGAGCCCTGAAATTCAATGGAGATTTTATCCAGCCTCCGCCTTATAGACCTGATAGCTGCTCTTGGGCCTCCTTCCTCTGGACTCTGAAGGCACTGGCCTAACTCATCTCTGGGTCTTTCTGCCCCCACCTTCCTCAGGTCCCCAATCCCAAACCCCCTGGACCCTTCCCTGATACTGACTGCTAGTCATAAGAGCTACAAAGGTAGAGACCATATCTGTTTTGTCCACGGCTGTATCCCCAGGACTGGGCACATAGTAGGTGCTCTGTAAATACACGTTGAAGGATTGAATGAATCTACCACTCGTCTGGTCATGCCCTAGCCTCCCTTCAACCCGGCCACCCTCTTGGTGAAGTTCAGACAAGTCAAGAAGTTGTCTCAGCAGAGAAACAGTTTCTGCCGCCCACCTTAACCGCTGCCTGGGTCTGCTGTCTGTCCCCCACATGATTGGAGACAGAAATGACCACTGTCAGCATGAAGTCATTGCTTTCTTTTCCAAGTGGCAGGTAAACTGATGGGAGGGCAGGTTCAGGGCCACAGTGTAGACAGGAACCTGGCAAATGGACATTGAACAGTTAGGGGGACATCTCCAGGCCCCAGGGAGACTGTAAACACACCAAGGTTGAACCCGATGACAAGGACACAAAAGCCACAGTACATGATGTCATGGCAGGCACTCAGGGACTCCATACTTTCCAGGAGAAGACAGCCATTTATACCGATCCACTATCCACCCTAGGTAATCACATGCTGCTGTGACTTTGGAATAATTTTACTAAATCCATGAAGATTTTCAGAAAAACAATCCCTCGTTTATAAGTTTTTTAGAATAACTCAAGGTGGTAAGCCCAATTACAAAAAGAAGGAGAAAGAGGCGGAGGAGGAAAAGATGATCTTAACAATTGGTTCAAAACATATCCAAGCTCCCTCAAATGTCACTTCCTGTACAAAGGCCTTCCTAGGCTGCTCTAAAACAGCGCCCCTATGCTGTGTCTTTGTTTACCAGCTGTCTTCACCACTAATTATAAATAGTGAGGTCAGAGACTTATTCTCTTGTGTTCACTGCTGTATATCTAGTACCTAGAACAGAGCCTGACATTCAGTATCTTTGCTGTAAAAGTGAATGAATGAATGAATAGCCTTTGTATCCTTAAAGGAGACCCACCTATTATTGGAATCACTCTTCACTGTAGTGTGCAGACAAGCATCACCAAGTTATTGAATTGCAGTTGACACTTGATTTTTACATGGTCACACTTCCCTGCCCCTTGCTCACCTATGTGAGGCAGAGGGAGGTACCACAGCGGAATAACCAGTCGGAATTGGAGCAGCTAGCCTGGTGCCTGCATTCTGGGGGACGCAGGTTTGAAATGAAATCTGCTTACCTTCCTTGAATCGCTTCCCTCCAGGCTCAGACCCAGTCACAACCTTTGAATAGTCCTGCATTCCACATCTATCTGGCAGCCACCCCATGAAAACCACACTCCTTTGGGTCTGAGAATAGCTCCCCTCCACCTTCACCTAGTCAAGTCATTCAGTTTACGTTGTTGTGGTGTTTAATGCTGGATATTGGGAGCACGCCAGCCACACTCCTGGAGCCTGGGTTTGGAGGAAGATTCCAGTCTGACTAGAACATTCCAGAGCTCTTGTGAGGGCCACAAATTGCCAAAGGCCATTGGGAGGAAACAAGGACTCAGATAAGCCCACCAAGGACCAACCACTCCCAAGCCGGGAGAGCAGAGGCAATGTAGGCGCTGGCCCCATCTCTCCTACTGATGCCCTGCTGCTGTCCTGGGTGTGGGTTGCGGCGACGGGACACTGGGTGGGGCGTTCCAGTGGGGCAGTGACAGCATGCTCCGTCTCCTCCCGTTACCTGTGCAAACTGGTCTCCTCTCAGCTCAGCGCTCTGTGACATCACCCATTCCCTGCTGCTTCCCGCAAGGCGGGGGTCAGTAACATCACTGACGATTCTGCGAACTGGGCCATCTCTGTCCTGAATAGCTCCAGATTCCAAGTGTGTGCTAAGGAATGAATGGTGTCCTGGTAGTGGCCCCACGTGGCCATTCATCTGCATATCCTCCTCCATTTAACCCTTTCCACGCCCCTCATGCCAGGACAGAGGTCATTTTGGCCTCCATAGTTGCGGAGGACATACTGAGGGAGTTACTGCTGCTTCTCATCTTGCTGCAGTGTGAGGCTGGGTCAGTGTGCCTGGGGGTGGGGGTTCGGGGTCATCCTCTCTCACACATGGAACATATTCTTTGCAGCTCCCAGAGAGAGACAGGCACCTGTTCTTGGAGAGGATGAGGCCAGGAGCTGAGGGGAGTGCATAGCCCTGAGCTGGTACCTGACTCCAGGCAGAAGCAGTACTCCAGGGGGCCCAGGGTGGTGGAGGCGTTGCAAGAGATGGTGAAGCTCGTCAGAACGGTGCCCTCCTCGGGGGCAATGGTGCAGGTAAGCACCTCCAGGGGAGGCAGGGAGCTGATCACATAGGTGTCCTCTCCATAGGCACGCCCGGTCACTGCTGGGGAATGAATACAGAGGGTGCTTAGGGGGCTGTGTGGGTCGCATAAAGTCTGCCGTGGTTCACGATCTTCTGGGAGCTTGCTTAACATGCAGATTCCCAGGCCTCTCTTCAGAGCCTCTCTGGAGATTAGGGAGTGGGGCCCAGAAATCTGCATATTTCATAACTCCCACCCTAAGTCCCTTACCGCCCCCCATGCATTACACTCCAGGGGTTCACTTTGAGAAAGTGGGCACAGTTAGAATCCCAATCCTGCCACTTACTATCCATGTGACCTTGGCTTTGACCTTTTTGAGAATCAGTTCCTCATCTATAAAATGGGGCTAATGATAATGGCTTCCTGCGGCTTCCCTAGTGGTGCAGTGGTTAAGAATCCACCTGCCAATGCAGGGGACGCAGGTTCGATCCCTGCTCCAGGAAGATCCCACATGCCACGAAGCAACTAAGCCCGTGAGCCACAGCCGCTGAGCCTGCACTCTAGAGCCTGTGAGCCACAACTATTGAGACTGTGTGCTGCAACTACTGAAGCCCACGCATCTAGAGCCTGTGCTCGACCACAAGAGAAGCCACCGCAATGAGAAGCCCGCACACCACAACGAAGAGTAACCCCTGCTCTCCACATCTAGAGAAAGTCCATGTGCAGCAACGAAGTCCCAACGCAGCCAAAAATCAAACAAACAAACAAAAAGCTTCCACCCAGGGCTTTAGTGAGGAGGGAGTATATTGGGAAATAATGACTTGCTCAAGAGACCGAGCTAGGAAGGGCCACAGCCAGGATCTGAAAACAGGCAGATCCTACCCAAAACCATGGCCCCCACAGCACCATGAAGAGCCCCCAGCTAACTGCACCAACACCCCACACCACCAGTTATAATCACCTGGTTTTTCAAAAAGAGTGCATGCCTGGAAGAGCTGGACATAGAGAATTTTAATCAAGTGAAATGAATTCCTTGGCTTAGACTCAATTCACAAAGTTTGGGGTGAACCCAGGAGTGTGCATTTTAAACTAGTTCCCCAGGTTATCCTGGGCAGGCGGCCTATGGGCCACTTTGAGAAATACTGAATCAAAGGAATCCATCTGAAAAAGAAAAATCATCCCATTATTTATCTTTTTGAGAGTCTACATTTTTCGCTGCTCTGGGCTTAAGTGAGAAGTGCTGAATCGTCCTGGCAGGACACGCAGGCTGCACAGCCCAGAATGATCTGCTTTTACCGCTGATGTGGTCTCATCCACCGTGCATGATACAATTCTGAGGCAGGTGTTTCTATTGCGCCGTTTGCCTGTGAGGAAACTGAGGCACAGAGCTCTTAAATCCGTTGCCTAATGTCTCCCGGCTAGAAGGTGGCAGTGGTGGGATTCACACCGGAGCCTGTGTGTGGCCCCCTCCCTGCACTGATGTCCCCGGTTTCAGCACTCCTGGCTTTGTCTTCGTTCACTCAGGAGATGGCAACTGTGACAAGAGACTGAAGGAGGCCTTCCCACCTGTGACTCTGATTCGGGCAGCCTGGCCACAGGTCCTCAGGAAGGAGCTGTTGAGCAGCAGGGTGGAGGTGTTGCTCTGAAGGAGGATGAAAGAACGCGGCCAGAATCCTCGGAGTCTGCAGGCCACTGGGAGAGGCTCGGCCTGAAAGAGAGCACAGCCCAGGCCCCCTGAGGCTGCAGCCAAGCAGCGGGACATAGCAGGGCAGTGGCTTTTGACCCCGGGTGGAAGGTCTTTCAGATTTGCCTCTGATGGAGGGACCGCAGCACTGCCTGCTTCCCCAAGGTTAGCGCGGATGACCCATCTCCAGCTGTGTTGGGGAGTTTGTTCTTTGAGTGCAGGGCATTTAGGAGGGAGGGCTCCCAGAGAAAACCAGGAGAGGAGGAGGGAAGCAGAATGGGGTGGAGAATGAAACTAGGCAAGGAAGTGGTTTCAGGAGGCATCCAGCTTCATTCAGCCTGATCCCACGAGGCGCTCTGGAGCACAAGCTGCACCACAGAAATTGTCTCGCTCAGAATGCAGGGGCTGGGCTGTTTGACCCCACAGTTATCAGCCAGCGGCCGCCCCACAGCAGGCAGGGGATGCCTGCATCAGTCGGTAAGAGGGATGGGCTAGAGTACCCACCGCATCTGCTGCAGTGTTTCCCTATTGTTTTTGCTCCCTGCATCCGTTCTCTCTTCTGACCAATGCCACGCAGCCCCTGACTCCTGCTCCACGGGCTCTGCATGGACTTGACCCAGCCCCAGCTCAGTCCTGAGCATGTGACACAGGTCTGGTCAATCAAAGTCGGAAGACGTTTCTGGTTCTGAGAGGCCGCCAGTGTCCTCACCTTCTCCAGCGGGGTGTCATCTAAATACCAGTTGAACACGGCTGCTGCAGACTCATCCACCACAGTGACCTTGAGCATAACATCCCTGCTGGCATTCACGGGCCCGCAGTTCTCCTCACAGCTGAAAGGGAGACAGAGAAAAGAGCAGGGAAACTCCCTCACACATTGTGGCCACCTGCCTGGTCTTTTGTCCAGTTCTTCTCTAGTCCTTTGAGAAGGTGGGAAATGGCCTTTTTTCAAGTGAAAGATGGAATAAAAACAACTTCTGCCCCAACCACAACCAGGTCGTGAAGATGGAGCGATTTGTGCCTGCCTGAATTCCCATTTCTTTCACTGCACAGGATAATGACGTGGAAAGTGTGTGAGGCAGAGACAGGACCCTAGGCTCCAATCCTGCCCCTGACACTTATGAATGGCCCCCTTGCACAAGTCACTTAAACCCTCTGAGCCTCACCCGCAAAGTGAGGGGTTAAGGGCAGTCAATTTCCGTGATTCTTTCTAGTTCTAGTAATGATCAGTGCATGCTGTGATTTTACAGCACGCATGCCACAGTTTGTAAATGAGGCCTTCGTTATTAGCTTATCCGGTGCTGACCACAACCCTATCAGAATCCCCATATCACAGACAAGCAAACTGAGCTCAGAGAGTTTATGTGATTAGTCCCAGTGACACAGCTCCTGAGTGGGGGATGGAACATGGGCCCACACTTCTGGACCCGAGTCCTGGGCCTTCTTTTTAATGTCATATTTCTACCTGTGAGCCAATGAGAGATCACTTTGGCTCCTGCTGTGCCCAGCCCATCCCCAGTCCTTGCAGTATTAGCTTCGTAACAGCTCTCGAATCTCCCTACTTCTGTCTTCTGTCCACCCTGTACAAGTGGACCAGACAGTCTCCATTCACCCCCGCAGCCCACTTGCCATCAGCTCTTTACGGCTGATCTCCAGGGGGACTGATCTCCGTAGACTGTGTCAGTCACCAGGTCGCCACACCAGCCGATGGGCCCAGCCAACAGGGAGCATTGAGAGGAGAGAGGCTGGGATAGTTATTCACCACTTCCCCTGCTCCTTACCAAATGGACTGCAGTTGGCAGAGGCCATGTTCCTCTGGCCAAGGCCCCCACTCCTGCCAGGGGCACCTCCTCTGCAGCTGCAGCTCCCACGGGGTTCCACTGATGCCATCCCCTCCTCTTACCCCTGCAGCCCTAAGAGGGACCGTGGCTTCCTCCTGCTGTAGTCCTGCATCGTCACCCTGGTTGGTCGCCTTATCCCTGCAGATGTCTGTAAACAGACCCGTTATCCAACTCTCATCAGTTCCCAGTTTGAGTGAGCCATCTGTTTCCTTCAGGGACCCAGATGATAGCCGTGCTACCTTAAAGCCTCACCTTGATTCCTGCAAGAGCCTAAGCAACCTCCCCGAGTCCTCTCTTGCCCCCTCCAGCCTCCTCTCCACCCTGCTGCCAGAGTGTTTGGAAGCAAAACATGATCATGTCCCCAGCCTGCGTAAATATCTTGGGCAGCTTTCCAGAACTCTTAGGATAAAGCCCAAAACCATGTGTCTGTCATAAAACTCAAGGCCCTGCTGAGCCAGCCCCTGCCTGCTCTTCCTCCATGCTCCAGCCGCACCAGCCTCTCTCACTGCCAGATTATTCTATGTTCCCTCCCTTTGCTGTTCTGTTCTCTCTTGAGCCCGCCTTTCCTGGCCAAGTTAATTTCTCTTCCATCTGCATGTCTCTGCTGAGGGCAGCCTTCCCTGACCCCCAGTCGGGGAAGTTGTCATAGAGGTGTGCTCTCGCCCTCCATTCCTTTGTGTGAACCACCGCTGCCCACCAAGGTACCCACAGTGAGAACGGACACCGGTCTGGTTTTGCCCACCACTGTACACCCTGCCGCTTAGTCAGTGCGGCTGGAGTTGGTGCTCAGTACGCGTTGGCGGAATGGCAACCCTGCAGGACGTGGCTCTCGTGCCCCCACCTGACTCGTGGCCTGAGTTCCAGGGGGGCAGACACGTAGAGGCACTGTTCCCCCAGGTTCTCCAGCTCCTGGCCTCTCCAGACTGTCAGGCATAGGGTCACAGCAGAGTCAGGCGGCGGCAGGCAGAACGGTGGAACCACCAGCTCCCTCTGGTCTGTGTGGAGCAGCTGCCTCTCAACACAGTCACTCCACTGAGCCCAGCAACGCCCTGAGAGAGAGAGATGGGCCAACACTGTGATCCATCCAGGAAACTTGAACTTGACACATGTGGCTACCTTCTGGTTAGGGGTTTTTAGAAGAAATGGGCCATGGATATGAAATTGGTTCCAAATAGAGATTGCAATTTTTTTTTTTTAAATTTCATTTTCAGTTTGCAGGAATGGTGCTGCAGAAGGCTGCCTCTGGGAAAATAATCCTCGCTTCACGCAGACTCTGAGACCTGCAGGATATATTGGCTTGTTTTGCATCAGTGAGTTGCACTGATGAGTAGGCCAGCATATAGCAGGCAAGGCACCAAGAGGACATACAGCCCCACCTGGGAGAACATCCAAGGCACCTTCTAGTCCCTGATATAAGTAATTGTCCACAGCCGTTTGTCTCTGTGGGGTACATTGGGGACCTGGGGGGCTGTATCTCCATCTGGGAGGCTGCATGTCATCTCCTGTTTTGTACCAACTCGGTAAGTCTCTGTATACTTTGCCCTTCAACTCTGTTGATTAGTGTTTATCTACTACCCCAACCACCCCCAGTGTGTAGTCATCCACAGGATGTGCTTAGGGGTCAGGTCATCAGCTCAATCACCTAAAGTCTATACTTGTTTCCTCTATTAATTCAGGTAACAAGAACTAATATGCTGAAGGATGTCCTGAGCATTTACCAATTAATATCAAAAGACTTTAAATGTTACATGACTTTTGACCCAGTTATTCTCTTCTGGGAGCTTGTTTATGAAAGTACCCACAGGTGCAAATGAAGATTGAACTGTAAGGATGTTCATTACAGCATTGTTTATAAGGGCAAATAATTCAAAACAAATTCAGTGTCCAAAAAGAAGGCACTGGTAAATAAATGATCATATAGCAACTTGACAGTCTATTATGCAGCTATTACGAAAATCAAGATGGAGAAGATACCAAGACATGAAAATATACAGGATATATTGTTCAGTGAGAAAAAAGGGTAACAAAAGCAAATGTACAGTATGAATGGCATTCATTTTATTCCTAAAAGAGTGTGTGCATAGCTAGGATACATCCCTGTAAAAAGGAGAACAACTGTTTCTTTAAAATAAGTGCTAGTGCTACCATCTGGGTTTCTCAGAAAAGGCCTCATCACTTCCTCCTTCTAAACTATCTTCCTAGTGGCATACCAAGAGCATGAAGGTTAAAAGAGGGGTCCAGTCCAAGAAGGGAGGACTATTTTACCACTGACATTGTTTGTGGTGATAATAAGAAAGCGGACTGACTTTTAGGGTTTAATTACTGTTCCTAAATTCTCTACAGATCATGCCTCTCCTGGTTGTCTGCCTTCAGGGCCACCCCCACCTTGGTTTGCCACTGCTTCCCCCTACCTCCCATTTCCATGGAATTCTCAGTCTCTGGCACATATAAGGTACAAAAATGTCAAGCATGAGTAATCCTGGTGTGAAGGTTAAGAAAAAGAACAGCAAAATAGGACAGACGGTTCCAGAGCTCTAAGGCCACCTACCACACGACCACTGGAAGCGTAAGTCCTCGTCACTGTCCGGCCAGCCCAGAGTCACTGTCGTGAAAGGATCCAAGTACGGACCAGGTTCCACGTACAGCTCCACATCCCCTTTAGCTCTCTGCAGAAGAAGCAGCCAGCTGACGAGATGCCCTCCACAGTTGGCACCCCACCTTCTGCCCCAGAATAATCTGTGCCGGGGTGGCCGCCGTGTAGGGCGTGGAGTGGAGACAGACCTGTCTGACCCCCCTGCCCTGCAGGGGATGGATCAGCAGGTAAGTGACAAGCCCGAGTGTGGGCTGGGGGCTAAGGGTTCATCACGTGTTCAGCTGCGTTAACAGAGGCAGCCCTGGGCCAGGCCGTGTGCTTGAGGCCTAGAGATACAGAAACAGAGATCCAGCCCCTGCCCTTAATGTCTAGTCTGACAGACAAGGAAACCAACGATTAAAACACAGAGTGCTAAGTGCTGCAGTAGAGGGGACTCAGGGGGTCATGAGAATGTACATGAGGCAGTAGGTTAAGAGCATCTGTTCTGCCTGAGGGTTTGGTAGTGTCTGACTCCTGGGGTTGCTGTGGATGAAATGAGAAAAATGAGGGATGTGCTTCCTGGAGTGATGTGTCTGGAGCAGAGCAGGGAGCAGAGCTGTTACCTTGACATGGCAGATAGCTGGTTTCAGGGCAAGCTTCCCAGAGGACAGGACCCCAGAGCTATCGGGGAGGGGAAGGAGGAGGCATGAGGGTGAGCTGGGCAGCAATAGAGAGCATATGGATTCTAGGAAAGGAGTTGGCAGGCATGTGGTGTGTTCCGGGATCAGTTCTGGTTGGACCTGTTAAACAGTCAGGTGCAGAGGGTTTGGCCTGGGAATAACAGCAGGCTGTGGCAGAACTCAATCCCCAGGGGTCTCTATGGCTTGAGAATAAAACCCAAACCCCCTTGCCTTGACACTTGAGACCCCATGTGAGTTGACCTCTGCCCATCTCTGTAATCTCCTACATCCTCCTCCCCGCCCCCCCGACAGACCTCAGGGCCTTCTCATCTATGCACCCAGACAGCTCTTGTTCTGCTCTCCAGGATGGCCTACTCTCCTATCTTCAGGTCCCCAACCCAAATGTTACCTCTCAAGAGGTCATGTCTGGTCACATTGTCTAATTCACCCTCTGTTAGTTGCTGTCACTGCACCATATTGGTTCTGGTTAGACACATCACAGTTCTTAATTATATGCTAATCTGTTAGTTAGTCTCACCCACTAGGCTTCATGAGGGCAGGGACCACATCTGTTTATTCACCATTGTATCCCCAGCCCATAATACCGATCCTTGAACATTGTAGAGGCATAACAAGTCTTGTTATTGAATAAATGCATGTATGAGCAATGTCAACAGCAAGGAGTCAAAGACTTAGTATTTCTATAAGTAATAAAGAATCTGGGCCTTTTTTCTAATATAAGCATTAATAGGCACGAATTTCCCTCCGAACACTGCCTTAGATGTATCCCTTAAATTTGGATAGGCTGTATCACCATTATCACTTAGAAATACTTAAAAATATCCTTGTGACTTTTTCTTTGACCCACTGATCTCTTTTTAAGAAGTGTGCTGTTTAATTTCCAAGATGTCTAAGAGATATCTACATATCTTAGATAACTTATTGATTTATAACATGGTGCTGTTGTGGTTAGAGGGCATGCTTCATTTGATTTCAGTCCTTCTGAGTTTCTTTTTAAACAGAAGAAGCCTCAGTGGTTGCTAATGCTCCGGCTGTTAGCACCAAAGAGCCCAAACTCCAAACTAAAACAGAGTACTTAGATATCTTTTTCTTGTGAGGTTAAGTGTTTTTAAAAAAAAAAAAAAAAACTCACATTCTTTTCCTGAGCCTTTGTCCCAGGTCGTTCTTGGAGACTGGAAGGAGCTGTGAACACAGTGGGGATGGGTGTTAAATATTGGTGGTGTTTAAAAGGTCACCAAAGGGCAGAGTCAGAGGGTATGCTGAGGATGCCCTGAGAGTATCTGCCTGTCTTTGGAAATGGTTTAGGGATACACAGCAAATATCCAGGTTGTAGGAAATGGGTCAAAAGCAAAGCCATCGTGTTCACCCCTGGGCTACAGGCACCTCTTTGGCAGGTAAGAAACAGGCAGGCAGCTGCAATGCAGGTAGGACATAAGATTTAGGTCAGACATGCAGCTGTTCACCATTACTGTTTACCTACCAGTTGACAGGTGAGGGTGGGGAGCCCTGATTTGTAGTGCTTGCTAATTTCTGTGGGGCAAATGTTCCCATAACAGCAGATTTCAAGATGCCAAGTTGACCTCACTGAATGGAGAGTGGGAAGGGATGGGCATAACCAGCTCTGGCAGGCTGGTAGGAGTCGGCCTCAGCACACCACGGTGTGTTTCTGGATCCCTTCACTGGCCTCTTACTGGCTGTGCGAACATGGGCAGTTAGTTACTCTTTCTGAGTCTTAGGTGCCTCATCCGTAGAGAAGGCTGAAGGCAACCCTTATTTCTCAAAGCTCCAGGAGGACTGAATGCTGTGCTGTATATATTATTGCTTTGTCATCTATTCATCTATAAAGAATATTAGTGTGTCAAGTTAAAAAAAATAGAAAAGATACTCTCAGCTGATATGCTCTGAAGATATTTAAATGTGAGTATGATTAATATTTTATTAAAGTGTAGTAAAAAAAAGTGTAGTGGTTAAGCTCAGCCATTAGGGTTAGTCATTCCATGTGATTCACTAGTGACTTGGATATTTTAAGATCAGGGTATCACTGATCTTTTAAAAAATTCTCTCTCAGTGAATTGTCATTCTGACAACAAGTTTAAAGGTCTATAAAATTATACAAAGCAAGGCTAAAATGACAGACACAGAGATCTTTCTTAACCTTAAGAAGGAAGATGGTCCGATAACCCTGAATAAAGAAATCCAGAGAAATAGTTGCTACCCCAATCCTGGCATGAATTAGTTGAGTGACTTTTGCAAAGTCAGTTAATCTCTCTGGGCCTCAAATGCCATGTGTGGAAACTCCTAGGAGGGCTATGGACAGTAGAATGGACATCTCATATTTTTATCCAGGCATCCATGCCACCTTCTTTTGATCACAGCTCCTACAAGTGATATTTTTCCTGGGGAAGCATCCCTCCCCACTCTCTGTCATTTGCGTGAATCTGATCCTACATCATGTTCCGGGGTGGACATGTGATCCTGGTCTTCCCTGAGTACCAGTTCCCTCTGTTCTCAGCAGCAGGTCTAGGAGGGACCATGAACCAAGCTTGGAAAAGTGAGAGGCAGCTTCATGACTTGTGCTGGAGATATCAACAAAGAGATGCTCTTTCTCCTCTGGAGTTAAGGACTGAAGCCTAGGGCCATCTTGCTATTGCTTGGGAAGAGGGAATGGGACTGAAGCCAACACAGAACCGAGAGATGGAGAGAGACAGATTTCTGAAGACCTTGCGTGGCTGGATCCTGCTGTGCCTAAAATTCTGGACTTTTATTTTCTGAGTTGATAAAATTTCCTTTTGATGTGAGCCAGTTCGAACTGCTTTTCTATCTCTGGCTACTGAGAAATCCTGGCAATCACAGTCAAGGCAAACTTTAAGACAGTGACATCTACTGTTGTCTGCCTACCAACAGCCAATACCCTGCCCTTCCTCTTGGCTGTCAGAATCCATCTTCTCCCACGGAGCCTAAAAATTCTGGATACCCAGCATCCCTTACAGCTGGGCACATGACCCTGCCTTGGCTAATGGTATCTAAAGGGAAGATTGCTGGGGACTAGTGGGAAAGATTTTTTTCCCTAAATTAAAAAAAAGATGAACAGGGGGAAATGGGTTTCTGCTGCTGCTGGATAATGCCAGGTTGACATATGATGTCTGGAACTGCAGCAGCCCTCTTGATTGCATGAGGCACAAGCCTAAGGACCAAGCAAAAGCTCTGAGGATGGCAGAGCAGAATGACAGACTGAGCCTGGGTCCTTGCTGGTGGCACTGAGCCGTTAAACAGCCCTGGGACTTATTACCTCCTAACTTCTTATTACATGAGATAATAAGACTTGAACTTAAAGCCACTTATGTTGGGCTTTCTATTACTTGAAGCCTAAAGCATCATAACTAATACAAACTCAGATGTTTTAGAATTCTGTATCCATGGTTGGATGTTATACTACTTACATTATTGCCTATTAAGAGTAACCAGAGAATTCTTAATCTCTGTAGAACAAAATAAGTATTCAAAGCTCTGTTTTGAGGGGCCCCTCACTAGATCCCAAGCAAGTGCAATGCCCTAAACTCCTAGTCACAAGTCTTATAACCCCTTTCAGAAAGTTCTTACCTGTGACAGTGATGCTTCCAATTTCCAAACTCACTTTTGAGAAGGCATTCCTCACCAGCACGGTGACCAGAAAGGTGCCTGCAGTGCAGAGGGTGGAGAATTAGGGGCACTGTAATAAACTGTTTAACTTGCTTTGAGACAGTTCTCCCAGCCTGTGCTTCTCCAATCCTCTGACGGCAGCATCTGACTCTTTCCTCATCAAAGCATTTAATGAATCTCTGTTGTATGCCAGACATGGTGCAAGCCTCTGGGGACACAGAGATGAATGAAACATAGTCCTTGTCCTCAGGGCGTTATGGTCTGGTAGGCATGTGAGACTCTCCAGGGTGAGAATTGGCATAGGGGGCAGTATGGGCACAGAGTGGGGGGTTGGTTTCCACCTTGGGGGAGAAAGAAATGGTTAATGGGGTGGGGCAGGGGCTAGAGCTGAAGTTCAAAGGATGAGCAGGTGCTCATCTGCCAAATGAGAGAGGAGATTGCAGCAGAGGGAGGCCATGACACAGTTTTAAAAGGATTGAGAGAATGGAGAGGGGAAAGAAGGATTTGTCAGAGGATTTGGAGACAGCTGCTGCTACACGTGTATCCCACCCCTACCCCTGCCTCCCTCTTGGCAAAGGGGTGGTGGGTGCTACCTTCTCTTCTCAAGCCTGGAGAGAAGGTTTTCAGAGAGGGCCCTTGAACAGCTGGGTATGTGTTCTTTGAGGCTGGGGACCCCCATGGACAGGTTCCTTACTCATGCCCTTGAAGGAATGATCTATGACAGGCGGAGGGCAAAGGAAGGGGAGAGAGGAAAGGCGGCATTCCTGCATTTGGAAAATGACTGCAGTCGGCTGGTAGCAGCCATGGACTAGGTGAGAATTTTCTATGGACCAGATGTTTGCCCTAGGGAGAGTGGGGGCACTGGAGAGGGTAGAGAGGATGAGAAGAACAGAGAGAGGGACCCTGCTGGTGACAGGAGAAGCACTAGCTGAGCAGATGTGGCCCCAAAGGAGAGGCATCACCCCCCACCCCAGGAGTCGTGCTCCAAGGGGCCCAGCAAGGAGCCTCAAGAGGCCACAGACACTCCTACAAGAGGCAGCTGCAAACATTTGCTGGGTCCCAAGAGCAAGGCCAATGCCACCAAGTGAGGCACTGTCCTATCTGATTCCCTTTCCCTACCCCTTATCCCCTTCATCCCTGGAGGCATCCAGTCTTTTTTTTTTTTTTGTGGAGAGAAGACTGCTTATCATCTAAGGGTGAGCCCAGAAGTCACAGGGTGTATGGAGATTTTATCTCTTATCCCCTACTGAGTAACTTTTATAGGAGACAAAAATTAATTTGCATTTGAATTATAGCCTCTGTATTGTGAGTATTTTCTGTTGTCATTCTATTTCATTTCCAGATTCTTCCTGTTCCAAACAGGACCTTTGGTACCTGGCAAAATTGGAGTGTTTCTCTTCTTAACTCTATTGTCCCTTCTGCCATCTCTTTTGCCAAACCCCTTGCTGAGGGCATGGTAGCCCACACCTGCACATCATTACCCTCTCCCTCACACACCTCTGAGGTCCAGGGCAGGGGACCTGGGTGGGCTGGAGACTCTGCTCCCTTCATCACATTCCTGCCTGCTGACCTCACCACACTGCCCTCAGAGACACTCTGTTCTTTCCAGATTAAATGTACATCAGCTGTGGCCTCCTGCCCTGGCTGGTGCCAGGCAGTCTGCTGCCCTATCTCTATTCCAGCCAGCATCCTGACACTTCCTGTCTCGTCCCTCTCTCTCCCACCCTTTAGTTTTTACCCGTCTCTCCCCACCAGGGCGTGGACTGCAGTTTCCCGAAACACATTCTCCTCTAGAAACAATGGAAGAAATCCAAGTACTCCTGCTCTCTTCCAGTGATTCTCAGTGTGGGTGATTTTGCTCCCCAGGGCACAGTTGGCAAAGTCTGGAGACATTTGTAGTTGTCGTGATTTGAGGGCTGATGCTACTGGCATCTAGGGGATCGAGGCTAGGAATGCTGCTACACATCCTACAGTGCACAGGATGGTCCCCACAACAAAAAATTACCCAGTCCCAAATGTCAGAAGTGCCAAAGTTGAGAATCTCTATGATCATAAGCTCCATGACTGCAGATAATATTTGTCTCTTCCTTATTTTGTGACCCAGGCTGGATGCTGTGAACCATATTTGTGTCTAGGACACACTGAAAAACTGGCTGGCAGGACCCTGGCCACCAAGTCAGGAAGGGAAGAGGAGGGAGGTTTGGAAGGGGAGCGACAAACCCCAAGTACCTTCAAGAGGAACCACCAAGTGGTAAGTCCCGGATGGCCCCCTGAGGCTCTCTTTCTCATGGGAGAAGGTTGCATTGAGTCCTGCCACCTCAAAGATCAGCCTCTCTGGGACGCCATGAGCCACCGAGACGTTGACCAGTAGGTCTTGTCCAAGCTCCAAGTGGTCAGAAGCCCAGGAGGCCCGCAGCCCTGACAGAGGCTCCACAAAGTGGACAGTGATGCTGCTGGAGGGGGCAGAGGTGGTGGTGTTGCTGGTGGCTCGAATCTCCAGGTGGTGCATCCCTGGGCCCATCCGTTGCTGGACTTCTCCATCCAGGGTCAGATTGTAGGGGAGCGGGCCCCGCTGCGTGGTGAACTCAGCCCAGGTTGTGTTACCTGACAGCACAGTGTAAGTCACCCCTGTTCCTAGTTGGAATAAGAAACATTTAAGAATGTCAGTCACAACCATGCAGTAGACTATACTGAGATAGCTCAGACTCCAGCTGTGAAGTCACATTCCACATATAGACATAGATATGGATATAAAGACATATGTAAGGATATATCCTCCTCACCCAAATATTAACATGGATTAACTCTGAGTTTTGGGTTCATAAGTGATTTTTCTTTTGGGGTCCTCTCTGCTCACCTGCATAGTCTAATTATTTTATTTATATATTTGGCTGTTCAGGGTCTTAGTTGCAGCATACAGGATCTAGTTCCCTGACCAGAGAGCAAACCTGGGCCTCCTGCGTTGGAAGCGCAAAGTCTTAACCACTGGACTATCAGGGAAGTCCCTCTAATTATTTATATTATGCATGTGTTACTGTAAACTTAAAAGCTTATAGTAAAAAAATCAGAACATTTTGTTGATAGAGATATCCTTGTGGGGAGAAAGGCTCAAACAGGAGCATCTCTTAAGGGTGTGGCTGATTTTTATGCGTGAGAATTAGCCTCCAGTCTTGTCTTAAGCAGAAGCAGTGAAGCCCTTTCACGCTAACTGCCTGAAACCCTGCCCCATGGGAGAACTCATCCTGTTTGCATTAAGATGGGGCTCCCTTACAGCTTGAGGCTGGTTGTCCCAACTGGATGCTAAATATTGTGGTTGACTCTTAAAATATGATTTAAACCACTAAATTAAGATTCTTCCCAATAGAAACCCAGCGAGTATATTTCCTGTTTGAGTGATGCTGATGATGGTGTTGATGATGATGGTGGTGATGATACGCCCTCTGAGAGCAGGAACCCTGACTTTCATGTTTATTGCTGCCTCCACCCCCCCCACCCCCACCCCTCCGTACCTGGCAAAGAGTAGTTACTCAATCATATTTGTGGAATGAAAAACGATTAAGTTTTTCCAGGTGCACCTAGCAGTCATCTTCAGCCAACAAGCACACCAGAGCAGAAAGGAGCCCCAAGCACTGTGTTTAGAGTCCCGCCGTTGCTCCATGAAGTTACTGCTCTGAGTGAGGCTCCAGGTGGTGTGAGGTTGGACTGAGACATGTCCTCACCGCCACAGCTCTGTGCCACTCAGTTTATAACAACAGGCCTCTGTCCGTGACTGAACCTGCACTTTGAGGAAAAATGCCACCTTGGGTGAGGGTGGGAGAGACTCTATTGACAGAAGGGGTGATATTCAAAATATTTAACAACTGAAACTGCATGGGCACCAGCTAAGTAGAACGATGTTCTGATAAATCAGGATGGACACTGTGACCAATCAGAATGGATGCTGTGACCAATTTGAATGGACGCTGTGACCAATGAGAAATATTGCTATGACCAATCAGAATAGATGCCATGACAAATCAGAATGGATACCTTGACCAATCAAAGTGGACATGATGACCGATCAGAATGGCCTCTCTGAGCAATCAGAAGAGAAACTGTGAGCAATCAGAAAGGATGCCAGCCATAACAGCTGCTGCAGCTGATCATCAGCCCTAATTGGGGCGATGTGATTATGCCAAGCTGGTCAATGCTGGCTGCACTGAGATGGGCTCAGGCCCAGCCAGTAGCTCTCCCATTCCACTCACATTCCCCCAGCAGGGAGTGGCTTGGAAGCCCAAGTCTTGAGATGGAACATCTACATGCAAAGCATCTTCAGAAGGCTGGTTGCTCTCACTAGCTTACTGGTCTGTGACTTTGGCCAAATTTCTAAATGTTTCTTCCATTTCTTCCTCTGTGAAATATATGGGGTGGGCTAGTATATATAAAGCACTTAGACCAGTTCCTGGTATACACTAGGTGCTAAATAAATGAATGGCTAAAAAACGAACTCCATGAGTGATTGCTGTTAGTATTGATTGAAGGCTGGGAGCTAGATGGATAGATAGGGGCAATCAAGGTTGCCTTGACCTTGACCATTTCTGCAGACTCACCTCCATCAAGCTCCACCTGAATCCACAGAGGGTCCCCGAAGATGGCCCAGCAGAGAGGGCTGGCTTCTGATGTGGACAAGCCAGAGCACCCAGTCACACAGAGCCTCTCCATCTTGTCTCGCATCGTCACTTTCTTCTGAGCTATCACGTGCCACTCACTGGTTGTACACTCGGCAAACACGGTGAATTCCCCAGGGACTGTGAACTGGTGGAAAACGCTGCTGGACAAACTGCCAGCAACAATCAGAAACGTTACCACTGTTGGGCTCATGCAAACACAGGCATTCACACACGTGTGCACGTGTGCATTCACCCTCCGCACATCTCCCCTGCTCTGCAAATGTAAAAACAGTGAAGAGGAAGATGGTACACAACCAAACCAGGCTCTCGGTGTTTGTAAAAGTTACACCGAGACCCCTGGAGCAGGTGAGAAGTGGAAGAAATAGCTCTGACTGACCAGGGAGTTGAATACTTGGCTGCAAGTCCATTTTCTGTCATTTACTCCCTCTGTGGCTCATATACAACCCCCTCTGGGCCTTCTTGCTTCATCTGTAAAATACTGTGCCCGAGCCTACCTTTCTGAGCCTTGTTTTCCCCATCTGTAGAATGGAATGAGTCCAAAATATCAAAATTGTGGGTATGTTTTGCTTCTCATTTTCCCGAGGGGACTAATTTAAAATCTCTCAAATGGCCCCAAAAGATCCACATGACCTCCCCTCCTGTCCTCCTCCTCACTTCCTGCCACACCCCCCTTCTCTATACTGGTAGCTCAGACCTCTTTCCACTTCACAGACCCTGTCACTTCTTCCCTGCCCCAAGGCCCACACGTGCGCTACTCTTTGCAGGGAAGGCTCTTGCCCGTCCCTTTGCTAATACTGTCGCTCTTCCTTCAGTTCTCAGCTTAAACATTACCTCCTCAGGGAAGTCTTCTTAGAGTCCCTTTATAACTGCCATCACTTTGCTGATTCTCCTAGGTGACACTCACCCTTTTGGGGCTCACTTATTCACTGTCATTCTTCCCTGCGGGGCTGTCAGCACAGACAGTGTCTAGTTCTCCCTTTATACCTGGCGCCTAGCACAGAGCCTAGCACATAGTGAGTGCTTGAGAAATGGTTTACAAATGGGCACAGTTGTGAAAAAGCTTGGAGAACAGTAACCTGATTCTTGGTGCTGGCCAAGATGGAGTTAGCCCGCGATAGCCTGTTTCTTCCATTAATTACAACCAAAAACCTGGGCAGAATACAAAAAGAAACTACTCGAGGACTCTGAAAAGTAAAAGACAGCAGGTAGATTGGGGAGGAAAGTCAAAACTTTAACAATCATCTGTAAAGATGAGAGTTTCTTGTTTTCTTTCTGTTTTGTTTCGTTTTGTTTTTAAATCTCCTTTATCTCTTGACTTTGTCCCGAGGGTCGCCTGAGTCATGGTACTGCACAGTGAGTAAAGAAAACAAAAAACCCCAAGAGAAATCCCCTCTGTTTAGCCAGGGAACCAGAAAAAGGGACCCAGTGAGTCTGAGACTACAGAGGGAATACCCATTTTTTGTCTTGTGTTGTTTCTCTTTTTTCTCTCCTGTACTTACCCCAGGCTGAGCTCTCTCTTGGAGCTGTACTGACTGTGTGGGGTGATGCAGACCCAAAATGCTTAAGAGAAAACCAATCTTTCTATCTAGAGCAGCGGTCCCCAACCTTTCTGGCACCAAGGACCAGTTTTGTGGTAGACAATTTTCCACGAGTGGGGGGGTGGTTCAGGCAATAATGTGAGCGATAGGGACTGATGGGGAGCAGCAGATGAAGCTTCCCTTGCTCACCCACTGCTCACCTCCTGCTGTGCGGCCCAGTTCCTAACAGCTTGCAGAACCCCTGATCTAGAGGAACCATGGAAATGGGCCTGTGGAAGCTGGAGATTGTGGTGAAAGTCCTGAAAAGGAGAGATGCAGAGAAGAGGATTCCCTAATTCTGTGTATGATCCAGCATGAATCCTGAGTTCACTTAGAAACTGCACGTGTGCAGAACAGACCCAAAGAAACATAGCAAAGGCCTTGTGGACTAAAGTATGACATAAACTAGCACCCAGAGTGGCACATGAGTGGAACAGACCCTGACAGCTTTGGAAACTGAACTGGCATGGGAACCACCACTCACAGAAGGCAAGTCAGGATGTGTGGTCTGAAACTAACTGGGTTGGTTGCCTGCTAAAACAAAACAGACAAGCAAAATATTAACATTTTCCAGAGTATTTGTAAAAGGACCCAGAGTCTCAGAACCTACTACCGAAAATGTCCAGAATACAATCCAAAATACACAAAGAACCGGAGAAATGTGACCAAATTTCAAGGTAAAACATAATCAAGAGATGTCAGCCCTGAGATGACTTGGATATTAAAATATCAGAAACTTTAACTCAGCTATTATAACCATGCTCCATGTAGTAAAAGGAAACCCTCTTGAAATGAATGGATAGATAGACATTCTCTGCAGAAATAGAAACTATTAAATAGAGCCAAATGGAAATTGTAGAAATGAAAAACACAATGTCTGAAATAAAAGATTCATTGGATAGATGCAATAACGGAACAGAGATGGCAGAGGAAAAAGTCAGTGGACTTGAAGGTAGAACAAGAGAAATTATCCAATCTGAAGAACACAGAGAAAAAAATATTAAAATTTAAAAAACGAGCAGAATGTCGGCAATCTGTGTAATAATGTCTAAAAGTAAAACATTTGTGTTATTGGAGCACCAGAGAGAAGAAAGAAGTTGCTGTGGAAAAATATATCTGAAGAAACAATGGCTGAAAACTTTCCAAATTTGGCAAAGCACATAAATTTAAAGATTCAAGAAGTTCTGTGAAACCCCAAATGTAACAAACAAGCAAACAAACAAAAACACATAAAAAACAAACTAAAAACGTAAAGAAAACCATGCCCACATGTATAGTAAATTGCTGAAACTCAAAGAGAAAAATCTTGAAATCAACCTGAGAAAAAAAATGATACTACATAGAGAGAAAACAGTGATTTGAATGACTGTAGATTTCTTTGGAAACTGTGGAGGTCAGAGACAGTGAACAACATCTTCAAAGTGTTAAAAGAAAAGAGCTGTCAACACGTAATTCTATAGCCAGCAAAAATATCTTCCAGGGATTAAAACAAAATAAAGACATTCTCAGGAATAAAGAAATTGTCTAAGAGAATTTGTTGCTGTAAAATCTAAAAGAAATGCTGAAGGAAGTTTTTCCATCTGAAGGGAAATGATATCAGAGGGAAACTTGGAACCTCAGGAATGAAGGAAGAGCACAAGAAAAGGTAAATATCTTGGTAAAGTAGACTATTTTTCTCCTCTTAAGTTCTTTAATATACGTATGACTGTCAAAAGGGCTTTTCAATGTATATAATGTCCCACAATTGACAATTAAAACATAAAAGATGGCAGGCAAAGGAAACTGCATGCTAGTAAGGCCTTAACATTTTACCTGAAGTGGAAAATATTAACTCTAAATAGACCGTGAAAGATTAGATAAGTATATTGTAATTCCCAAAGAAGCTATTTAAGAAGTAATACAGAGAAAAATAACCAAAAATGCCAATAGACAAGCTAAAATGGAATACCAAAAATATTCAAATAATCCAAAAGAGGGCAAGAACAGAGAGGAACAGGGGGGAAACAATGTAGATTTCACTTCAAATCCAGCCTGTTTTTCAGCAATCTGTCTGGAAGAAGCAACTTATTACATTCTCTAAACTCTGGTGCCAACTGAAATTGCCCAGGACTAAAAAGCATAGAAATGGATTTTTCCTGATTTCTCTCCCAGTGATCTCACCCAAGAGAGGAGTGCATAGTGGTTTAGTAACTGCTGCCAACAGAGAGAAGCTATGCTCAGAGTACAAAGCAATGGAGACAACTTATCCTATGACCCAGCAATTCTACTCCTGGGTATAAACCCAACAGAAATGTGTACATATGTGCTCAAAAAGACGTGTACTAGAATGTTCACAGCTGCACAAGTTGTAATAGTCCGAATGGGAAACCACCCCAATGCGTGTCAACACTAGAATGGATAAGTCAAGGAATATTCATACAACAGAATGTTATACAGCAATGAGAAAAAAGAAACCACCATTATACACAACAATATGGATAAGTCTCAGAAACATACTTACTGAGCAGAAATGAGACAAGAGAAAATATACCTCATGCTTCTGTTTACATAATTTTCAAACACAGGTCACAGTAATCAATGATGTTAGAAATCAGTACCCTTGTGTGTGTGTCAGGGGGAGCCCAAGAAGAATTTCTGGGGAATGGGCCATATTTTGTTTCTTGATCTGGGTGCTGGTTACACAGGTGTGTTTATTGTGTAAAAATTAACTGAGCTATATCTTTTTGTGCAGTTTTCTGTACATATCCTACACCTCACTAAAAAGTTTAAAAATTAGTTCAAGACTCCATCACTTACTGATCTGTATACACTACTTTGATATTTGACATGAATGGGATACACGTTAATGGGAAGGGAGGTTCCCCTTCCAGACTCAGCTGTGTCCAGAGGTGAAGCAAAATACAGACCCCAAAGTGACAGCAATATCCAGATCTGTCTGTAGGTGGCGCTGAGCTACCCAATGCTGGACTTGGACAACTTTCACTGTATTCAAATTGCCTCTAAAGGCACATAATATAATTTCAGAAATGTAGAAAGTTTCCCACGGCAAACAGAGAAACAAACCAGCTTGCCATGCAAATGAACACAAGACATGGGGAGTGCAAGGTGAGAAGGAGCTTTTAAAGGAGAACTCCTTTGACTTCTTGCGCTGTTTCTATTTGAGGTTGGATCCTATCCCATTAGCTCATGTTGTTTTACCTAGCATGGAGACGGAGGGTCCAATTTGAAAAATCCACCTCTTAGCCTAATGAGTTAAGCAAAAGTAGGAGTCTGTACAAACCCCTTTTTAAAAAGCATAGTGACATTCACACGAAGTATGTGACTGCTGTATACTTACAATTCATGCCATTTTTCACATTGTAAATTGAGTTCTGAGGCTGCTACTGCTGATAAGAAAGCATCAGAAATATATTTCCCAATGTTAGTAAAAATGATAGAAGAAGGTGAGTGGGTAGTCTCAAGGTCTAACAAATCTTTAAAGTAGACAAAATTAGGTTATTTGGGTGGGGTGATGGTGGAGGGTGTCACCATCTATTTCTTTTGAAAGAGAAGAAAAAAATGCCAGTAGTTTTCACTTACAGCAAATGCCCAGAGGGGTTGCAAATGTAAAGCATTGCTTAGTGCTGTTTCTTTTAGATTACGAAAAAATTTAATCACAGAGAATTCCAGAGAGTAACATGATAAACACCCTTGGACTCATCATCCAGAGTGGACAAATATTTGCATTTTGTTCCATTCGCTCCAGTTTTTAACTACATTTGTGTATTACTGAAATGTCCTTGTGTCACTAAAGAACTCAGCAGGGCTACAGTCAGTCAATTTTGACTTCTGCCAAATGCAATTTGTATAAGATTTGGGGATTGAAAGATTGTGTAACTTAGCATGTCTTGTTTTATTGATGACCTGGTAGCAAATGGGAAGAAACCCACAGAATAATACCATGGGTATTTCTATCACTTAAACCTTTTTCTTCTCCAAAGCATCTTCATATATAATTTCTCATTTTACTCTGTGAAACAGTTAAGATCGCCATCAATATAAATGCGACAGGGAAGGAAATGGAGACCCAGGGATTGTCGCTGGGTCTTGTATCATATCTGGGATTACAGCCCCAGCCACTGGACACATTTTATTTGCCTGAGACCCCAGAGGATTTCTGAGTTTAGACCTGCACTCACTGGGTCAGCTTTGGGCTGTGGACAGGGCTGGCCCCTTGTTTGCCCCAGCCCACCCAGGCCTTCGGGAATACAGGGCTGGATTCAGAACCTCTAGCCCCTACAGAGTAGAACCGGAGATGTTTCAGGGTTAGGTGAGGGGCTTATGGGCCTCCATGATTTCCCTGGGGATCCATGTTGAACTGGGCCGCCTGAAATGAGCCACAGTCCAAGGAGGATCTGGAAGTGATGGGGTACGCCTGCAGCTGGGGCACCCAGTAGGGCAGAGTGGAGCTCACCCCAGGCCCAGGTAGGACTTTGAAACCCTATGAACTGTATTCCGCTGCCATCAGCTTGGGGAGGTACTGTTCCCTGTAGCATCCAGCGCCCTCCGGCCCTGATGCCACATGCTGTGTTCTCCACTGGCGCCTAAGAGCCTAAGAGCCTGAGCTTTGATTCCAGGCAGTCCTGCCTTGCCTGGCTGTGCTGCCGCTCACTAGCTGCATGGCTTCGGCAATGCTACTGGACCTCCCTAAGCCTCAGTAGCTTTGTCTGTATGAGAAGGTGAACATTATCTAGCTCAGCACTGTCCAACAGAAACTGTGTGAGCCACGTGTGTCACTGTAAACTTTCTAATGGTCACATGGAAAAAAGTGAGAACAGGTGAAATTAATTTTAATAATTTATTTCTTTTACCCCAATAGATCCAAAATACTATCATTTAAGTGTGTAATCAGTATCAAAACATCACTTAGTGAGCTATTTTACATTCTTTGGTGGGGAGGGGGCTACGTCTTCAATATCCCACGTGCATTTACATTTACAGCACTCCTCACTTGAGAGCAGCCGTATTCCAAGGGCCCAGTAGCTTGTATGATGAGTGGCTATTATACGGGACAGTATAGCTCCAGCTCACGGGGTTGTTATGAGGATTAAGTGAGATGGTGTGTGAAAGCTGCTTGGCTGGACTATTATTAATATTGCTGTATTATTTTTTTATTATCCTTACCAACATAAAACATTCCCACTTCTTTACCCCATTACTGACTCCTTGGACAGTGACTCAGGTGAGATTCTGCAGAGCCGAGCTAAAAGGACCCAGCTCTCCAGGACTGTTCAAGTGACTCTCCACTGAGAAAACCTATGAGCACCATTTCTCCCATTCCTGTATGTATGCCCCTTTGTACCGTGACTCTGCCTCTGCTTCCATCAATAGGTGGACACTTTTTCTCCACCTCTTCAGTCTGGGCTTGGCCGTGGAACTTGCTTGCCCAATAGGACATTAGAAAATGTGACACAAGCAGTGATTTACAAAATGCTTGCACGTTGGCCCCCGCTTTTACTCACTGCTGGCAGCTCTTCTGCCACCATGCAGATGAGCCTAGGCTACCTTGTTGGGTGATGAGTGACATATACCACTAGCCGACATCCAGCTAACTGCCAGACACATGAATGAGGCCTTCTCAGGCCACCCAGCTGAGCTAGTCCAGACAAGAAAAGACACCTAGCTGATCCAAAGAACCATGAGAAATAATAACTATTATTGTAAGTCGCTAAGTTTTGGGATGTTTTATTATGTAGCAAAAACTGACTGATAACATTTTGACTCAAGGGTCAGAGATTCATCTTACCTGGGGGGGAAGTAGGGATCGAAAGTGTGACCGTCTCCCATATTAATTATACAGGACAGGTTTCCGATGTAAGGAGAGAGGAGCCATGTGAGGGAGATGGTGATGTTGTCAAAGATGAAACTCTCATTGGACACCATCAGCTGCAGGCCTGCAGATCAAAATACAAAATACCATTTGCCATTGCAAAGCAAAATTGCATGTTTCTATTTAAAACCTACTCTCTTCTATCTACCTGTCCTTTATCTTTAGCAGGGCTTTTAAAATTTTACTTTACTTTTTAAAGTTCTTTTGAATTTTATTTTTCCTTCCTAGGTAATACATGACCAAGATACAGAATTTAAAATGTACAAAAGGGTACTAGAGTGAAAAAAGTGCCCTCCCCCACTGCTAGCCCTCAGCCCCCAGTTCTGCTCCCCAGAGGCAACCATTGTCTTCTGGCTCACCTTCCAGAGATACTTACACACTCACAAACATGTCCATACTTTCCTATTTATACCAATGGTACTCTGTTCACAATT
The DNA here is from genome assembly GCF_030028045.1 of Hippopotamus amphibius kiboko. Classification (NCBI taxonomy): domain Eukaryota; kingdom Metazoa; phylum Chordata; class Mammalia; order Artiodactyla; family Hippopotamidae; genus Hippopotamus; species Hippopotamus amphibius. The sequence goes on along the minus strand of NC_080201.1, from coordinate 7,175,338 downwards.
TGGCATCTTTCATTTTTTTCACTTAGTATATCTTGGAGATTGTTCTATATGAACTCAGTTAGAGCTGCCTTGTACCCTTTAATAGCTTCACAATGTACCCTAATTTATTTAACCAGGATCCATTGATTGTCTAAATGTATTTTATAATATTTAAAAAGACAAAAGGCAAAGCACCTTTAGGCAAATCTCCTTGGCTAGGGTGGCTGATGAATCATGGTTAGCCATTTATTTAGTGCACGTTAAATTTTACGAAACCTTCAGCTTCGCAAGCTGGCCTGGAGGATGGGGTGAGGGGTAGAATTTGTGGTGGTTCACCCAGCCTTGGGCTAATTCCTGCAGCACAATCTTTTGGTTTCTGACACAAATGAGAAGGGAAAATATATACGAAGCGGAATGCAAATGAAAAGGACTTTCTGGAGCTGGTCAGAAAGCCATCGCTGTCCTGATTGGTGTTGATTCACAATCACCCGAGGAAACTCTGGATGCAGCAGGCCCTTCGGAGCACAGAGGCGAGGCGGGGGGTGGGGGGCAGAGGGTACTGCTGGATGAAGTCAGAAACTGATGGTCATCAGAGCACACTGATTCACAAGGGACAGGATATTTGAAATCAATATCAGGACAGAAAATCTGGTCCGTGTGGTGGCCAGACCCAGCTCACCCCCTGCCCCAAGCTACGTGTCTGTCTAATGACAGCAAGGCTTCAACTGGCAGATCCCCAAGGGCACCCTTTGTCCAGGAGCAAAACCACCAAATGGAAAGTGCCGCCAAACCACGTGGCCTCTCTTCCCAGAAAATAGAACAAGACACCCAGCTCACTCTTATTCCACCCAAGTGTGTTCTGCAAGCTAGTGCCACCACCGCACCCTCTCCTCCGCGCAGCCCTCCTGGTCCTGCTCTCCTGGATGGCCCCTGGGGACCTCAACCTTCCCTGACTCATCTTTCCCCTTCAGAGCTCCTTGCACCATTAGTCACGGCCTTGGTAGAATTTTCTGTTCTGACCAATTAATTGGTTGAGCAATGGCGTAATGTGGTGTCCCAGCCGAGGGGAACTGGCACTCACACTGTTAGTAGGAATAAACTCGTGGAGGGTAATGTGGCAGTGTCTACTCACATTTAAAATGCACGTACCCGGTAACCCAGCGTTTCCTCTGCTAGGGATCTCTCCTCTAAAAATAATCCCAGGCGCATGTCGAGACATATGCGCAAGAATGCGCAAGAGAGCACTGCAGGGTGATCCGTAACCACAAAAACTCAGGAGTAACCTGAATGTCCATCAAGAGGGGAACTGGTTAAATAAATTTTGACCTGCTCTTATAATGGGATACTATGCAGTCATTAAAAGAAGAAAGTAGTGATTTGGAGAGAGGTCCAGGATATGTGATTAAGGGAAAAAACTTGAGTTGTAGACTAATATACTTAACTTTATATTTTTGTGAAAATATACATCTGTACATTCATACACAGCCATGTCTATGAAAACAATTTTAAAAAGCAAGGAAGAATTTATTCTAAATGGTTAAGAGTAGTTTCTTTATGAGGAATAGAATTGTAGAATTGAAGGGAGGTATTCTTCCTTCTTGATTTATGAAACTTTTATAAATTCTGGTGATATGAGTTATGTTTATGGTTTTTTAGCTTTGTAAAAGTCCCTGTGCATTCTGAAATGGCGGCCTGCGGGGAGGGTGGTGATAGAGGGTGGCACGTGGGAGTCCTCCCGATCAAGTAATCTTGGTTTCCTTTGTCGTGTCTATTGGGCCACCCCATGAAATTGAATTTGAAGGGTCCTGCTGCTAGAAAAAAAATTTTTTCAACTTTTGGCCTGACAGCTCATTTTTGCAATTGGGCCTCAAATGCTTTACCCGCAGGCTAAGCCAGGTGGGGAGGGCAGGCCACAGGGCAGCAGTTTTGGGTGAGGGGCCTCTTAGCACTGAGCAGGCCCGCCCCCACAGATAGCTGCTCCCTCTGCTCCAAGGGGACTGGAAATAAGAAGGGAATTCCCACATCCAGGCACGTGGGGGACTCACCTTCCCGGCACCGGTACTGCACCCACAGGTAGCTGCCCCGGGTGGGGCACAGGTCTCCAAAGTAGGTCCCATCTGCTGCCACCTGGCAGGCCTGCAGCCCCTGGCACTGACCTGGGCGGCACCCCCATCCCAGCGGAAGCAGGAACCATGAGAAGGACATAAAGGGATAGGGTCAGACAGAGATGAATGACCTCGCATTCGTTCATTCAGCCACCATCCCCCCAACAAGTACCTGCTGGTGTCTGCTGAAGACCAGGCACTGTGCCCGGTGCTGGGGGAGAGAGAAGTAGATTCCCGCCCTTGAGTAGCTCGGGGTCCAGCACAGTGGTTCCTAAACTTTGGAATACGCCAGAATCCCCTGGAGGGCTTGTGAAGACACACATCTCCAGACCCCAATTTTGATTCAGTACATTTGGAGGGCAGCTTGAGAATCTGCTTTTCTAACAAGCTTCCAGGTGATGTCGATTCTGCTGGCCCAGGGACCCCACTTTGAGAACCACCGGTCAAGAGGCATCTACTCAGATGGCCTAAGGTAGAAATCCACACCCTGAGAACTTGCAAGGAGGGGACACGATTAGGAACTCTGTGTCTACCAAGGGCACCAGGTGCCCACAGGAGGGAGCAGTGTGGAGACTTCAGGTCAGAAACTTCAGGGTCATCCCAACACCCCTCCCTCCACCCATGTAGACATAATAGATGCCTACAGGGAGGCCTGGAGAAGGGAACGGCAGGTGTGGTGGCCCTGGTTCCCTCCTTGGCTCGAGAGCACCCTACAGCTTTGCCCTGCGCTGCGTCACCTCCCTGGTTCTCTTTCGCCTCTTAGAAACCCATGCTTGCTCCAGACTTTGGCATAATTAAATACTCTTTGCCTGTACAGTTGCTTAGCCAGAAAAGCCCCACCCCATCCTCAGATGCTCTTCTGGCCCTGGTTCCTCCCCTGATGTGATGGTTTCATGCCCCGCCCCCCCCCCATCAGCCTATTATCAGCCACTGACCGATGACTCCCTGATCTACATCTCTTGTTTAGCTCTCTCTTGAGTTCCTATCCTGTATGTCCCATTGTCTACACAGCATCTCCACTTGGTTGTCACAGGGTACCAGCCTTCTCATATCCTGAAATGAGGTCTTGATCTCTGATTTGGGTTGAAGTGTGTCCCCCCAAAATTTATCTTGAAGTCCTAACCTTTGGTACCTGTGAATGTGAGCTTACTTGGAAATAGGGTCTTTGCAAATGTAATCAAGTTACAATGAGATCATTAGGGTGAACTCTTAGTCCAATATGCCTGGTGTCATTTGGACACAGAGACAGGGCACGTGAAGTTGGAAGCAGAGATTAGAGAGATGGACCTACAAGGGTTTGTGGCTGAGCATTGCCGACAAATACCAGATGCTAGGAGAGGCAAGAAGGACTCTTTTCTGCAGGTTTCAGAGCTAGAGAAGTCCAACTGACACCTTGATTTTGGACTCAACCTCCAGACTGCAAGAGAATGTGTTTCTGTTGTTTCAAGCCACCCAGTTTGTGGTACTTGGTAAGGCATCCCTAGGATATGAATACAATCTCCCTCCTCCACCTTCCCCACCAGCTGCTCCTCCTCCTACCTGTCCTCTCAATGCCAGGGTCATCCTGGACTCCCATCATTGACAAGTTCCGTCCGTATTTCCTTCTGTCTCTGAAATCCGTCCATTTCTCTCCATCCGCATTGCCCTCTAGCCTCCAGCCTCTCTCACCTGGGTTTCTGGCAGCAGCCTCCCTCATCTTCCAGCCCCAGCGTCAGTCTGGACTCACAGCAGCCTGTGGGCGGCTTTAAAATACACACGCCCATGTTCCTCCTCTGCTCAAAACCCTCCATTGCGTCAGCAACATCCTGGGGCTAGAGTCTGGGTTCCTCGGCGCTAGTGCCCCACCTCTACCCGTGCTGAGCTCTTTGTGGTTCTCTGTACTTAATTTCTGCACTTACCACACTCTTTTTCTGTCCCAGGACTTGCAAGGGCTCTTCCCCTCTTCCCAGAACACCCCTCCCCATTCACCGAGCTGTCCTTTTCCTGCATGACTTCTATCAGATCTTCAGGTCTCAGCTTAGATCTCACCTCCTCTGGGAAGCTGGCCAGCCCTTTGACCATTGGCTCACAGATCCCCCCTCACCCCGCTCGGTTCCAAATCGCAGGGAACTACATTTCCCAAACTCCCCTGTCCACTGGCAGGCACTGATGGAAGACCAAAGGCAATGTATGAGCTTCCAGTGGCTGCTGTAATGAAGTATAAAAATTTAGTGGCATAAAACAGCACACATTTATTACCTTACAGTTCTGGAGGTCAGAGTTCTGGGTGGGCTCAGCTGGCCTCCACTCAGGGTATCACAGGGCTGAAATCAAGGTGTCACAGAGGCTCTGGAAAGGAATCTACTGCCAATCTCATTCTTCTTGTTGGCTGAATTCAGTTTCTTAGGACTGTAGGACTGAGGTCCCATTTCCTTGCCGGCTGTCAGCTGGGACCACCCTTAGCTCTTAGAGGCCTCTCTCTAGTCCTCCCATGTGGCCCCCTGTATCTCAGAGCCAGCAATGGCGCATCAGCTCTGTCTCACACTTGAATCTCACTGACTTCTCCATCTGCCACATATCTCATGCTTCTAGCCAGAGGGTTCTCTGCTTTGAGGGCTCATGTGATTAGATTGTGCCCACTTGGATACTCTAGGATAATTTCCCTATTTTAAGATTAGCAACCATAATTACATGAGCAAAGACCCTTTTGCCATGTACGTTAACATATTCACGGGCATGGCATCTCGTCACACTGAAGTTCCAGGGCTTAGGGTGGGAATTTGGGGGTTCGAAGTCTGCCTGCCCCAGATGGGAAGAGGTGCAAGGCAGGGTGCTGCTCACCCTCTCTCTCACTGCAGCTCCAGCTCCCTCTGCCAGGCCCTCCCCCCGTGGTTCTTTCTCCCACAGGGCAGCCTCCATCATGGTTCTAGCACCTGCCGGGTGGCCCTGACTTCTGGTTTTGGTGTGACATCCCCCTGGATGTCCCTCCGGCCCTTTGGGATGATAGTGGCTTTCTGCTGCTCTGATCTCAGGATTGCATCACCATCCCCTATTTGGCTTCTCAGCACTTCTGTGACTTGGGTAACCCATTCCCCACATTAAATTCCCTCTGTTGGAAGACCTAGCACGATTTCTGTCTTCCTGCTGGGACCCAGTTTGCTACCCTCCTCAGTGTGAGTTCTGTACCCTACTAGGTGTATCCACAGCATAGACTACAGTCTCCAAGAGAGAGGGAATGTTTTGTTTACTTTGTTTTTGTTCATTGCTCTGTCACCAGCACACAGAACAGAACCTGATGCATAGCAGGTACAAAATGAGTCTCGCATGAGCAACTAGACAGCACCTTTGCTCCCTTCTGTGTGATGCTCAGCACGGCGCTAGGCGATTGCCTGTGTTTGTATCTGTCTCCCCATTAGACTGTGACCCCTTGGAAGAACAGATTGCGCTTGATTCATCCCTGCATCCGCAGAGCCCAAGTGCACAGCACAGCGTTGGTGCTCAGTAAATGTCTATTGGCAGACTGACTGGATGAGACAGTGATGGTGGCATTCAGGTACAAACAGAGCCCCTGGGGCCCTGCCCAGACCTTTTCCTCCAACTCTCCTCAAAAGGATGCGGGGCTGCCATCCAGTGTGCCCTCTGGGTGTGGCTGCAAGGTTTGGAAGCTTGCATCTGGGACTTTGAGGAAACAGCCCACGGAGCTCCATCTGTGAGGGAGGCACACCCATCAGCCCGTCCAGCCCAGACCTTTCCTCCTTGGTGGGCCACAGCCTCAGGAATGCTGGGGCAACAAGGAGAGCGGAGAGAACCAGCTGGCTGAATTGGGCATTTCCTTCCCCCACACCTGCTCTAGGGGAGCAGGGGCGATATGGGTCAGACATGGGGGGAGAGGAGCAAGTCGCTTTCCAAGGGAAAATCCTTGTCACCAGACAAACCTGGCTCAGAGGCAGATTTACTATGATTTAGAAAAACAAGGCCCTGGAGAAACTCTCCCATGCGAAGGGAGATACCACCCTGAATGTTTGTTTCAGGGTTATACACAATAGCAAGGATTAAGCAACAATCCAAGCATCTCCCAATAGAGGAAGAGACAAACTGTGATATGGTTACATAACAGATGAAATAAATAAACTAGTACAACATGTATCAGGACGGATGATACGAATCTAATGTTTTACTCATTTCTGTAATGAGGGAGCCTTAAGCAAATATAGCATAATGTTAAGATTTGACAAAGTTGGATAGTGGGTCCAGGGGAATTCATTGAAATATTTTTTATTCTTGTCTATAAATTTGAAGTATTTCAAAATTTTAAAAATTTAAGTTAAAAAAAAAAGAAAGCAATGTTTCTTGCACCCAGTTGGTGTGGGGAGCCAAATGCCCCCCTGACCCATTGGGTGGGTTTGATGCCAGGTAAAGAGTGAGCCACGGCGCCCTTACTCCCCTGCTTGGTGCTGTGGGCAGACTGGCCGTTGGAGGCCCAAGGTCAGACGTGAAGATTGCGCAATCCCTCCAGACCCCTCTGCTGCGCACAGGACTCCAGGAAGTGCCCCACGCTTGCAGCCAAAACCAGGGAGCCCTTGGGCCCTACCTTCCATTTCGTTCTTGACGCTGACCCAGCTGCATTCCTCCCCCAGGTCCGAGGGGCGCCCAGCGTCCTGGATGCAATAGTGAGGAGTCTGACGCCCATAGAAAGCGTCCTGGATCTGGATGACCTCCCCCGAGCCACAGTGCATGGTGGCATTGAGGCCCTCGCAGGCCAGACTCTGGCCGACACCTGTGGCAAAGGTAAGGCGACACCTTAGGCGGGCTCATGGTCACGGATGGGCAAGGGCCCGGCTGATGGGAAGTGGAGGGACCTCTGGGGTCAGGACTGTGAGATGCAAGGACACAGGGGGAGCTGACCCAGCGGGGGTGAGAAACAATGTGGTGGGCATGAGCTCGGCTCTGGAGCCAGACTGCCCAGGGTCAGGGTCAGGGTCAGGGCCAGCCCGGCCACGCTCGGGCTGTGTGGCCTGCTGCAAGTTACTCAGCTTCTCTGTGCCTCCTCTGCCTGGGGGGAGTCAATATCACACCCCAGAGAGTCGTTAGGAGGATCAGAGGAGTCTGTACCTGTAGGCAGGGCTATAAGAGTGGCAACTATTATTCCACCTGTTTTGAGTACCTTCCTTGAGCCTTATCTGAAAACGATGCCTGGCACATACTAGATGCTGAACAAGCATTTGTTGAATGAATGAGTGGTTTCACAGAGTCTTCCCACCCGTCCTATGAGCTGCACTATTATCCTCCCCGTTGGTAACATCGGGCTCTGTGGGGTCACTGTGCTGAGACCCCACTCCAGCCCAGCTCCTGGCACGTGGTCTACTCTCAGTAAGCATTTGTTGATAAAGAATGACCTAGCTCAAGGCGTGCACAGCAGAAAGTGGGAAACACGGGCTTCAAACTCAGGCCTGTCCTCCTGGGGGGAACACCACAGGGCAGGGGTGAGACCAAAATCTGTGTTCATTTCCTATGGCTGCTGTAACAAATGACCACAAACTTAATGGCTTAAACAGCACAAATTTATCTTCTTACAGTTATGGTCAGAAGTTCAAAACTGGCTTTACTGGGCTAATATCAAGGTGTGGGCAGGGCTGGTTCTTTCTGGAGCCTCTAGGTAAGAATCTATTCCTGGCCTTTTCTAGCTTCTAGAGGCACCTACATTCCTTGTCTTGTGGCCCCTTCCTCCATCTTCAAAGCCAGCAGCACAGTGTCTCCCAGTCTCTCTTTCTGATCTTCACATCTCATCTCTGTCACCTCCCAGCTGTGTGGCCTTGGGCAAGGAACTTACTCTTTCTGAGCCTCACTTTTCTTAACTTTATAATGGGCCTGCGATAGAATAGTGGAGGTATGTCTACTGTGTGATGAATAAATGCACACAGGAGTGCACAGCTCAGAGCCTGGAATTCCTGCTTGAAGTATGTTAGCTGTTCCCAGCATGACCTTGTGCCAGGGGCTGCAAGACCCTTGGGGCTGACAGCGCTGAGACAGGCTTGCAGTGGGGATGGGTGAAGGGGTGGGGTTTGGGGGGCTTTGGTAAGAAGCAAGGGAAGTTGCTTAACTTACAGATCCACAAAGCTTCTGAGTTTTTAGAATTGGCCGAGCGGGGGAGTTAAGCTTGCATGGCGCCTACTTAAAGCTGAGTACAGGGGAGCTAGAGCAGGGGCCCCTGTAAGTGTGCGAACTCAGAACAGAGCCTGGAAGCCAGAATCTCCAATGAGTGGCTTAGAACCAGGGATGGGACTGGGCCCCGGAAGCCCAGAAGCTTCTGTCAAGCCTGGCTTGAGGGTCAGCAGACCACGAGGTAGCTCAGCTCCAAGACCAGGCCCTACATGGTGGGCAGGACCCAGTGTGGGGCCACGGGCCACGCCTACGGGGGCTCACACATCCAGTCCCCAGGAAGGGGTTCCCAGGGCCCACAAAGGGAATCAACCACGGGCAGCAGCTGGACAGGGCACAAGAGCACAGCATGGGGGAATTCGGGAGTTGGGGGTGGATGTGGGGTGAGGGGTGAGGGGTTATGGGCTCAAAGCCAGGCTGACCAGGGAGCAGGAGTCAGGGGTGAGTGAGAACAGCCTTCTTGGGACCACATCTCCCTTCATTGGAAGACTGGAAACAGAGAGGAAATAGGGCTGAGCATTTCCTTCTAATGCAGGTTATGAGAGGGGAATACAGAGAGAGACAAGTGAGACTAGTGGGCAGGTGGGCAGGTGAGTGGACAGAGATGTGAGCTGGAGAGACAAAGTGAGACACAGAGCATCACACAGACAGAGACTGTGCGCACTTAGAGGTAGAGACAGAGAGACGGATAGAGATAGACACAGAGACAGGACACAAAGAGAGACAGAGACAGGACACAAAGAGAGACAGAGACAGAGGGAGACACAGTGAGACAGAAGGAGATGCAGAGAGAGAGAGACAAACAAAGAGAGAGACAGACAGACAGAAAAAGACAGAGGAGGGAGACCTCACAGCAGAGGCCAGCTCACCAAACTCGCAGATGAAGGCGAACTCCTGCATGCAGTTGTCCGAGGCCACCCACCCACAGGAAGGGTTTCTCCCAATGTAGCCGCAGGAGTTGGGCACAGAAGCATCCTGCCCTCGGCGCCAGTGGCTGTAGCTCACATTTGAGGTGTCCAGCCAGATCCTGGGCCCTGGGATGGGAACAGGACCACCAGGACTTGGAAGTGTCCTCCTGATCCTGGTGTGTGCAGAGCTTGCCCCAGCTCCACTCCTTGTGTGCAGTGGGTGCTCAGGCAGTGCTGATGGGCTGAGGGCCTCTCTGTCCTATGCCAGGGAAGGGGCGATGCCTAGCCACTATCTCGACCTACAAACCGGGGGGCCAACCCCGAGAGTCCATGCAAAGAAGTTTGATTAAATAAATGATGCTTTCAGCAATGTCTCACCACAGTCTAAAAAAGAGCACAGAAGTGTGCCTGTGGATGGTAAGAGATGTTCCAGAGAGAAGCAGGGTCCCTTGTCAAATATACTTGGGCAGTGCTGAGTTAAAGTGGAAGCAGTTTTCATGACTTTGGTACTCTTCAGAGCCTTGAATACACTGACATGACTATTGAAGAAGTGTGTGTGTGTGTGTGTGTGTGTGTGTGTGTGTAATACAGAGGTATTTCAAGGACACCAGAGATCTAGAAAACACTGGATATAAACTATCTACTATGCACACTCAAAAATACATTTACCATTTTTTAAGGAAAAGAAATCCATACATATGATTAAAAAATTCAAAGAGCACAAAAGGATATAAAGTGAAAACATCTTCCCTCCTCTAACCTGTGGACTACTCCCATTATTATGTTTCTTGCGAATTGTTCCAGGATGAATTGTATCCATACGTCAGCATTTATGAGTGCCTGAAATCTAGGTACACAAATGCCATGGTATCGCACACAGTCAGGACAGTCCCTTGCTTCTTAAATAACATTGAATATTGGAGACTGAGAGATATCCGCCTACTCAGATCTACCCCACTTTCTGTAGCAGCCGTGCAGTATCCCTTGGAGATCTTAAATAGACACACTCCTTTAACTGCATGGGAATGGGTGTTTGATATACAGTAATCCACAATTTCTGCATCTAAAAAGTAAGAAACCATTCAATAGGTGTTGCCTGAAGGTGCATTTTAGAATTCAGATCCCTTGGCTGCTCCTTTATTAAAGTATTTCCACCCATGCTGGTACATTTCTACAGGTGTTCAGCCCAGACCAAGCTACTTGTTTCTAAAATCCAGCAGCTTCTACATGGCAATGCGAGGTGGCAGGACACTGTCATCTTGAGCAAGTCATTTCCTCTCTTTGGACTTATTTTCCTCATTCATAAAATAAAAGTAGCAGTGCTTGCCTTGTGGGGCAGGAGTAAGGCCCATCCATTCTTGGTTGTGTATGGACACCAGGAAAACAAAAATGGCCAGAATACAGTTCCTTCCCTTGAACAGCTCGTAGTCTAGGGGGAAAACACCTGAAAACTGAAGTCATGCCACAAGTGCTCTCCTAAAGGTGTGGACAAGGTCCTACAGGTACAAAGAGGAGGACTCACCTGAACATGCAGGGGTTGGAGGAAGGGGCCCTCACTGAGCGAAGGATAAGGAATGGTTTCCAGGACAACCGTTAACATAAGACTGTATAATGTGAATTGAGCTGTGCTAAGCACTTAACCCACATCAGTCTCTTAACAAGGGGGGAAGGACGAATGGAAGTGCTCTGAAAACAGCTTAGTCATTATTTCCTGAGACTCAGTTTTCCTGTCTGTAAAATAGGAACAATGATAACTCTCTCACTGATTATGATAAAAATTCAGCGTGAAAATGGACATGAAGCACTCAGGACAGTGCCCTACACTATTCCAGCAAGAACTGAAGGAGCCACAGTTAGTCTTAGGCATGTGCAAAGAAAAGGACATTTCTAGCCTGTCAGCTACATTCTGTGCTAGGTTCTGCACAAGAATTATTTCATTTGATCCACAAAACAACCAAAAAGGAGGGTCTCCTTACCATGAGAATTGGGATATATTAACTTGTTCCATGGAGTTCTGGGTAAGAAGCTATGGTGAGAATCACAACCACAAGCTCTCCATAAAACATAATATTATTATATCACAGCACCTACCTTCTGTGGTTCCATTCCGAGCCGAGTTCCATGTGAGTCCAATCCACCATTCCCTGTCCTGAGAGAGGTGCTTCTGCAGAAACTGCTGGGTGCCTTCATCACGAATAAAGACCAAGTGGCCTCCTTGCCCCTCGCACCAGCTCTGGGCACCATAGAAGGTGCGGCCGAGAGGCACAAATTCATAGCAAGCATCTCTGAAAGCCACTTGGTTCTTAGAGCAAAAGTTGCCATCCTCTGGCTTAGCAGTAATGGCCCTAACCCCCATAGCAAGCCCAAAGAGTACCAAGGCCAAGGTGCTCATCCTCGAACCACAGCTGGAGCATCTGGACGGAGCTGGCTCTCAGGTCCTTCATATGCTCGTGCCTTCACAACTGACTACCATCCATCTTTCCTTCTCTTTTTGTATCACATAATAGTGACTAACCTCTTATTTAAGAGACAAAAGACTCAGGATGAATGTGTCTGCATTTTTGCTTCCCCCAGCTCTTTTTGCCATGCAGTTCGAAATCCAAATCATTTGCAAAATGGTCTTGTAGAGAAAGATAAATTTGCTGTGTCACTTGTCTACTTGTCATTGGGTCAACTGTTAGTTTCCGATAAAATTTCCTTGTTATTGGTTTTATGTCATCACCCTCCAGGGCTAAATGTTTCATGAGAAGCCATCAGCTTGTGGGAAGTATGCGATAAAAGGAAACTGGCAGGAAAGCTAGAGTTATGGGTGATGAAGAAACCAAGCTGTGCTCATATCCAACCCCATTGTCTGGAGCGGCCTCTGTGCCCAGATGATAATCATACTTCCCTCAGCATGGCTTCAGTCCTAATGGAGATTTTTTTCTGCTCTCTGACTCATCACATTACCACTCATGCCCGTTTGAGAATAAAAATTTCCTACAAAATTTATTTGATGTTGCTGTGAAAATAAGTTTTTAAAACTTCAAATTTGCCCATCCTCCCCCGCTGCCTAAACCCTCCAACCAGTGTCCATGGTCAGTGGATCACGTTTTGTATTCAAGGCCCTGTATGAACTGACCCCTGACAATGTTTCCAAACACACCCCAAAATGCGGGGAAACAGGCTCTCTCACCAGTTGCTGATGTAAGTATAAATTGGTACAACCTCTATTGTGGGCATTGTGACAATATCTATGAAAAAATATCTATCAAAACTTTAAAAGCAAAAGCTCTGTAATGTCACAATTCTACTAGGAATTTTACCTACAGATAAATTCATACATTTGTGAAATGTCATATGTATATAAGGCAATTCTTTGCAGGATTTTGTAAGAAGAGAAGATTGGAAACAGTCTAAATGTCCATTAGAAAAAAGCTGGTTAATAAAATATGGTGCATGCTACACACCCATTAAAACAATGAACACATTCTTTGTATAGAAATTGGGGAGGATCTTTAAGATTTTTGGCTAATATTAAAAGCAAAGTATGAGACATTGTTGATGGTCCAATCCCATTTACACAAAACACATATGAATATTTATTTGTATATGTATAATATATATGATAAGGGACATACAAGAGACTGGCACTCGTGATTGCCCAGCGAGGGGATTGGGGAATAGGTGAGCGGGAGACAGAGACAGGAGACAGATTTTTGTTTCATTGACCACCTTTTTGAGACTTTTCCATTTTGTACTATGTGAATGTGTTACTCATGAGCCCATCATTCCCCCAGAAGCTCAGAGTCACAGCTCATCCTATCATCATTCACTGCTGGTGACTGTCCTTCATGCCTCTGTGCATTTGTCTGTGCTGTTCCTTCTGCCAGGAACCCCTTTCTCCTTAGTCTGTCCATGGTCACCCTCAAGGCGATTCCCTGATCAGCTCAAACGGCACTTCCTTAATGAACCTTCTAGAACTTGCCTCATATACTATGCCTCTCTCTTCTGAGTTTTTTTTTCTTTTTTATAACAAAGGCTTTATTAAGATATAGTTCACATTCCATACAATTCACCCATTTAAAATATATATCAACAGTTTTTAGTATATTCACAAGGCTGTGCAACCATCAGCACCATCAATTTTAGAACTCCATCATCACCCCCGAAGAAACCCTGTACTCACTACTTCACACCCCATTCCTCCCTCTGCCAGCTCTGACAACCACTCATCCACTTTCTATCTCTAGGGATTTGCCTATTCTGGAAATTTCATATGAACAGAATCATATGCTATGTGGCCTTTTGTGACTGGCTTCTTTCACCATAGCATAGTGTCTTCAAAGTTTATCCATCTTGTAGCAGGTGTTAATGCTTCGTTTCCTTTTTTTTTTTTTTTTGGCTCTCCATAAAAGTTTATAGAATAAATGCTCAATGAAGGGTTTTTCAGAACTAACATAGCCCCACCTCAGCTCTTTGTTTGCCCTCCTGAGTAATGTTTGTTGTTCATGATAATGTCCAAAATTAATTAAATTTGCCAAAATTACTATGATACTTTAGTGGTGGGAAAAACTGTTTTAACTACTAATGCCAGAGTTCCTCTTGAGGACTTCTTTTTTAGAAAGATACCTATGTAGGCCATTTTGGTTGTGATAGGGGTGATGCCAAGGGCCTGGTCTATACCATTATGACAAAACACAGCACTGAAAGAAATGGTCTGCATAAGAAGTTAGTAATCTGAGGTTGGAGAAGGGTGCCATGCAATGTAGTAGGACACGGGGACCTTCAAAAAAGGTGTCAGATAAATGGTTTCTTGTGGCAGGGTGGCCAAAGTCTTTAGAGAACACAGTCGTCTAATGTCCAGTTTTAAGCTGTTAACTTGCCCTGACCTAAGTTACCTTTTGTTTGTTTTTTGCTTCCACCCCTCTGTCCCCCAGCCCCTGGCAACCACAACTTTCCCTCTCTATGGACTTAACTGTTTTGGATATTTCATACACATGGAATCATACCATATGTATACCTTTGTGTCTAGCATAATGTTTTCAAGGTTCACCCACATTGGAGCATATATCAGTACTTCATATCTTTTTATTTCAGAATAATATCCCATTGTACAGATAGACCACATTTTGCTTCTCTGTTTTTCTGTTGATGGACATTTAGATTATTTTATTCTTTGAGTTTCTTGGGGAGAAGGAATAATGTCTCAATCTCTGTCTATCCCTTGGTTGGCACACAGTAGGACTCAATGTGCATTTGCCAGCCTGACCCCATTTCCCAAGTCCTGGGGGCTGACCCTTGACATCCCCCTTCCTTTCCCAGAAGCCCTTCCAAGCCACTTGGAGTAGCCTTGCCAGGCAGAGCCCTGAATAGGAGTCAATGTCGTTGCTGACTCACAAGCTGGAACACAGGCTGGGCAGAACTGGTCTCTTATCTCCAAGGACCAAGCATCTAATGACTTTCATTAGAAAACTATGTGGAAGGCCACATGAAGAGATAATGTATCTCCTGGGTAAAGGCTTAATTTATGTCCCCCATGGAACATGTTTGGAGACATTCGATAAGGGATGCAAATCTGCAGGCTAAATTCCATTTCCACATTCTTTATATTCTGATAAGTTGCAGACTCCTGGGCACAGAATTCATCTTGGTGATGTCAGCTCCCAGTGTGCCTTAACCTCTGTGTAAGTTAAGAAAGGAAGCAGGACACGGCTGGGCCCATGTGAGTGTGGTTCCAGGGATCCGATCCAGCCTCCAAATCCTGATTTGCAGGATCAGCCAGTGAAAACAGAAATAGAGCAGGTTTGGTTTAAATAGGGCACTGAGTCCATAAAAAGAACCATAAAGCTGTTCACGCCCTGTGGCCCAGACATCCCAGTCGTTGGAATAGACCCATTTTTAGTTTGGGTCCCCTCAGAAGCAGGGGCAAGAATTTGAGTGCGAGCAGTTTATTTGGGAGGGGACGCAATTCTATCTGAATTGGTGTTTTTTGATGGTCACAGTGAATCTCTGCCTTCCATGCAGTCAAAAAGACAACACAGCAAAAGAATTTTCATGATCCTGTCACCCCAATACATTTTCATTTCTTTCTGGTTCCTTCGAATGTGGCTTCTTCTCTTGAAGATAGATGTTTCCCAGGCACACTCGTAGTGTACACACAACCAGCTCACAATGCGTCCTGCATCTCCCACTGTTAGACAGTAAGCCTTTTCCATGTTGCTAAATGGCATTGAAATCGGCATGGTGCTGGCTGTCTCCCTTTAATGAACGGACATTTGCTAGATGTTTTGTGTGGTTTTTGTCATCTCCTTGTGATCTGTTCCCTTTTGCTATCCTAGTCAACACTGCTATGAACATCTTCTTGCACTTATCCTTTAGCCTGGGTTGAATTAGTAACTCAATGCCTATTCATAGCAGACACTGTCATCACCCTAACTTAACCTCTTACGCTTACTGTGTAAGGCTTCTAAATGCAGGCACCCGTGGCTCTTTGCCTCCCTCCGCACACAAGCAACAGGATGGAAGTGCCTGGAAGTTAGAGCCTCTTGGGAGAAACTCTCACCCTTAGTGACCAAAGTTGCTGGGTTAATCCCCCAGCTCTCTCAAGGTCACTCTAAGTCATGTCCCATCTTCTCCGGAATCCCCCACCAGATTGAGCCTCAGGTGCCTGAGATGACAACGGCCTTGATAATGCACCGTTAATGTCTACCCTTCCTGTGTCACTTCCCCACTCCCCCACTGGCATTTCCTGGGTTCGCCTCCCAAATAAACCATTTGCACTGGAATCTTTGTCTTCAGATCTGCTTCTGGGACAGCCAAGTTCAGGCAAGTCTATTCTCAGGACTGGGATGCCTGCCCACAGGGCATGAACGTCTTCGTGATTCTTGCTGTGGACTCAACGTCTATTTAAACCAAATTCTCTGTTGTTCACGTTGCTGATCCCACTTGAAGGCTCAGACTGCCGGATCAAATTCTGGGAAATGCGTTCGCACAGCTGAGTCGTGTCCTGTGCACTTTTCTGATGGTTTCAGTTCTGTACTTGGGGACCAGTTCTGAGCAATCGATAACAGCCACAATCATTGGAATGGTGGATGGTATTCTCTTGATTTTTTTAAACATGTATGTAGGTGAGCCTTCCAGGTTTGCTCATGTATGCTTGGTTGTTTGCTTCTATAGGGTGCCTAGTAATCTGGATCTTAAAAGACTAGTCAGGAAGAAAGGGGTGGGGTGGAGGTAGGGGTTGGGGGAGAGCGGGTAGAAAGTGGGTCTCAGGGAGAGGCCCCCAGAATGCCAAGTCCCTCATTCATGTCAGTACCCCAAACCAACATAAACCACAAAATCCTACATTGTCCCCCACTGGGTGGTCTGCCATGGCCAGCCACACCTCCACACTTTTGCACATGCTGTTTCTCCACTGAGAATGCCTTCTCTTAGATACTTGCACACTTACACCCCTTTTCAAGAATAACTCAACTATAAACCTCTTCTCCGAAGCCTTCTCAGGCTCTACAGGACTTAATTGCCACCTCTTTCATGTCCTCATAACAGTTTAATCTACTTCCATTTTAGCATTCCTTAAGGTTTTTTGTTTTTTTGTTTTTTTTTGATCTCCATTTAGCCTCTGACTCTGCTAGCTCTTTCTTTGTTTTTTTTTTTTTTTTAAGAACTTTTATTGAGATACGGTTAACAGACAATAAACAGCATATATTTAAAGTGTACAATTTGGTATCCCAATCTCTCAATTCATTCCCCTCCAAACCTCCCCACTTTCCCCACTTGGTGTCTATATGTTTGTTCTCTACATCTGTGTCTCTATTTCTGCCTTGCATTTCCTCTTTCATAGTTGTTAGCATTTGCCTTATGTATTGAGGTGCTCCTATATTGGGTGCATATATATTTATAATTGTTATCTCCTCTTCTTGGATTGATCCCTTGATTTTTATGTAATGTCCTTTCTTGTCTCTTGTAACATTTTTTATTTTAAAGTCTATTTTATCTGATATGACTATTGCTACTCCAGCTTTCTTTTGATTTCCATTTGCATGGAATATCTTTTTCTATCCCCTCACTCTCCGTCTGTATGTGTGCCTAGGTCTGAAGTGGGTCTCTTGTAGACAGCATATATATGGGTCTTGTTTTTGTATCCATTCAGCCAGTCTGTGTCTTTTGGTTGGTGCATTTAGTCCATTTACATTCAAGGTAATTCTTGATATGTATGTTCCTATTATCATTTTCTTAATTGTTTTGTTTTTGTTTTTGTAGGTCCTTTTCTTCTCTTATGTTTCCCGCTTAGAGAAGTTCCTTTAGCGTTTGTTATAGGACTGGTTTGGTGGTGCTGAATTCTTTTAGCTGTTGCTTGTCTGTAAAGCTTTTGATTTCTCCATTGAATCTGAATGAGATCCTTGCTGGGTAGAGTATTCTTGGTTGTAGGTTCTTCCCTGTCATCACTTGAAATATATCATGCCACTCCCTTCTGGCTTGCAGAGTTTCTGCTGAGAAATCAGCTGTTAACCTTATGGGAGTTCCCTTGTATGTTATCTGTCGTTTTTCCCTTGTTGCTTTTAATAACTTTTCTCTGTCTTTAATTTTTGTCAGTTTGACTGCTCTATGTCTTGGCATGTTACTCCTTGGGTTTATCTTGCCTGGGACTCTCTGCACTTCCTGGACTTGGGTAGCTATTTCCTTTCCCATGTTAGGGAAGTTTTCAACTAGAATCTCTTCCAATATTTTCTCAGTTCCTTTCTCTCTCTCTTCTCCTTCTGGGACCCCTATAATGTGAATGTTGATGTGTTTAACGTTGTTCCAGAGGTCTCAGGCTGTCTTTAGTTCTTTTCATTCTTTTTTCTTTATTCTTTTCTGCATCAGTGATTATTACCATTCTGTCTTCCAGCTCACTTATTTGCCCTTCTGCCTCAGTTAATCTGCTATTGGTTCCTTCTAGTGTATTTTTCATTTCAGTTATTGTGTTGCATATCTCTTTGTTTGCTCTTTAATTCTTCTAGGTCTTTGGTAAACTTTTCAATCTTTGCATCCAGTCTTTTTTCAAAGTCCTGGATCATCTTCACCATCATTATCCTGAATTCTTTTTCTGGAAGGGTGCCTATCTCTTCTTCATTTAGTTGTTTTTCTGGGGTTTTATCCTGTCCCTTCATCTGGTACAAAGTCCTCTGCTTTTTCATTTTCTCTATCTTTCTGTGGCTGTGGTTTTCAGTTCCACAAGATGAAATACTGCTGATACTGCTTGATACTGCTGTCTGCCCTCTTTTGGAGGAAGCTATCTAGGAGGCTCATGCATGCTTCCTGATGGCAGGGACTATTGCTTAAGTTTTTAGCCTTGAAAAAGAGAGCAAGAGTCTGCCTGCCAAGGCAGAGGACATGGGTTCGATCCCTTGTCCAGGAAGATCCCACATGCCCCGGAGCAACTAAGAAGCCCATGTGCCACAACTACTGAGCTGTGCTCTAGAGTCTGAGAGCCACACTACTGAGCCCACGTGCTGCAACTACTGAAGCCCGTGTGCCTAGAGTCCGTGCTTTGCAACAAGAGGAGCCACTGCAATGAGAAGCCTGCGCACCACAAACAAGGGTAACGCCACAGCTGGAGAAAGTTCGTGTGCAGCAACAAAGACCCAATGCAGCCTAAATAAATAAATAATTTTTTAAAAGAGAGAGAACAAGAAAAATATATATATGTATATAAAAGAGAATAAGAGAGAAACTACAAGAACTTAGATGTAAAAATAAATCCACTTACAGCCTTTTTAGTTTCCACTTTTGAATTGTTTTGCTTAATGACTATTGTGGGTTCAGTTGTGTCTTCCAAAAAGATATGTTGAAATTCTAATGCTTGGTATCTGTAAATGTGACCCTATTTGGAAACAGGGCCTTTGAAGATGTGATCAAATTAAGAAGAAGTCATGCTGGTTAAGGGGAGCCTTAATCCAATGACTGGTGTCCTTATAAGAAGAGGGAGATCTGAACAGAGAGACATAGACACAGAGGTGAGGGGGTCATATGACAACAGGGGCAGAGGTTGAAGTGATGTAGCCACAAGTTAAGGGACATCACGGATTGTCAGCAATACCAGAAACTGGAAGAATCTGCCCTCGAGACTTCAGAAGGATCATGGCTTTACTATTACCTTGGCTTCAGATGTCTGGCCTCTAAAACTGTGAGAGAATAAATTTCTGTTGTTTAAGCCACTGGGTTTGTGGCACTTTGTCATGGCAGCCCTAGCAAACTAATACAATGACAGTGTAGCCCAATAAGGCCACATGCCATTCATTCATTCATTCATTCAGTATCTCTTGAGACCTACTCTGTGCTGGGCACTGCTAATCTCTGGATTTTAAATAGGAGAGTGATGTGGTCAGGTTTGAATTTCAGCCAGGTCACCTGGCAGCAGCAGGGGAGGTGGATTGGAGCGGGTGGAACCAGAGCTCCTTGAGGAGGCTGCTCCTAAGAGGTCAAAAATAGTGAGGACAGCAGCTGGGGACCAGAGGTGAGAGGTGCAGTCTGAAAGATTATTTAGGAGGTAGAAATGTCAGGACATCGTCCAGACAATAACCTAGTGGTTATTATTTAAACTGAATTTTTGTCAGCCTCACTGACTGCGCCCTGAAGTTCATGGTGGAAAATTGAACTGTTCTAGCTCAGGCATCAGAAGGCACTTCTTTTTCTACCAGCAATGTCTGCTGTATTGCAATCTTGTCAATTTTCCTAAGTGTGGCAAATGAGTATTATACAAATGATAATACACAGCAGGTCTGTATGATTATTATTATTTGCATTCCTTTCTCCCTTGTTAGGCTCTGAGCTCATTGAGGTCAGGAGCTATGATTTCCCACTTTTCTACCTGCAATTCCCTATTTGACACCAGCCTCTGCTGTTTGGTAGAACTATGAGGAAATTACGAATCCTCTTAAATGTTAATGGCATACACAGGCTCTTAGAATAAACAGCCTTGGCATTTTGCAGTCAGAATCTGTTCTTTCATGGATAGACCTAGAGAATGTCATACAGAGTGAAGTAAGTCAGAAAGAGAAAAACAAATATCATATATTAATGCATATATGCAGAATATAGAAAAAATGGTAGAGATCAACCAGTTTGCAAGGTAGAAATAATGTAGAGAACAAACATATGGACCCCAAGGGGGGAAAGCAGTGGGAGTTGGGGTGGGATGAATTGGGAGATTGGGATTGCCATCTTTTTACTAATAAGAAAAAAAATCAAAACGTACACTTTAAATATATGCAGTTTATTGTATGTCAATTATATCTCACTAAAATTTCTTAAACCCTTAAAAAAGAACATTAATGGCATAATTTATGGTCTTTGTTTAGTGGTAAAATGTTTACTCTAGGAGTCCTGGGGCAGCTCTCCCATTGCTCCCTGCATCCTATGTTCTGGAACCACCTTTGCTGGGACTTTGCCTTTTGCCTTGAACCCTGCTATCTGAGATTTCCACATTATCTGCTCAGCTTATCACCCTGGCTAATTAGAGGCACCATTTAAAAGCTAACTTAATTGGAAAACTGCAAAGTAATTTAGACAAGATAACATTATCTCTGGAAGGGAAACATTAACTCATTTTAGGCCATAACTTTGTAGTAGAAGATACAGAATTGCAAAATAAGGCTCTTGTTTTTTATAGCACAAAAACTTTTCCTTTTGAATTCAGCTTTACTTCTTCATCTTGCGATTGTTTCATGGACACAACACATTCCATGGAAAAAGTGGCCTTAGAGAAGGGTAGCCTCCTCTTCCTGCATCCTTCCCCAAATTGCTAGGTAAGAGGATCCCACATTCAATCTCCTATCCCTTCTACATGTTGTGTGATTTCTGGCCCAGGGGTACAACCTCAGATGTTTCAGTTGCTTCCTCCATAAAGAGGGGCTACCTGAGAGCCTCTCAGACCCTCTGGAAGGCAGACTGTGTGTGGTTCTGTTCCGTGCCTTCCACCCTCTGGAAGGGAGTCCTCTTCCACGGTCTTGGATTGCTGCTGGAGGCAACGTGGCCAACTTGTGCAAACGTCTGTGACTTGGGAGGAAGCCCAAGGGATACTCAATCCAGCTCAGGGAAGGGCCCTGCCAGTCAGTGCCTCCTGGAACTCTAACCATCTTCCTGCTTCCCTCTCAGCAACCCAGCCTCCAGGGCCTCAAGTCTGAACAATTCTCCTCTTCCCCTCCTTCCTCTCTCTCCTGCCTGTCATTTCCCCCAGCCCCTGCTCCCCTCTCCTGTGCTCCCACCCCTTCAGTTATCTGGAATGAAGTGGTGTAGCCATGCCGTGTGATGCCTCTGACTCTTTGCACAGGTTGTTCCCCTTCTGGACCACTCTTCCCAGCTTCTCCACATGGCCAGTTCCCAGCCATCCTTCAGCTCTTGGCTCAGCAGTGCCTCTTTCAGGAAACCTTCTGGACATCGCCTCTCCTCATGCTCCCTGCCCTGGAGGATTTCTCACTCCTGCCTCTTTTTCACCTCTTCTGTGCCCAGACGGGTGGCACTCTGTGGAACAGGTGGATGAATGAGTGAATGAATGCATGGCTATTCACATTTGTACCATCACCAACCACTGGCTTCTCTGATCCTTGTGCCCTCTAAACTGGTTTGCTGTGCAGTCATAACTGCATAACTGCTTCTGTCCACACGAGTCACATACAAATGCCGTCCTGGCAGCTCTCCTGCTAACTCAGCACTGTCAGTGGAACTCTCCACAATGATCTGCACTGTCCAAGACGACAGCCACCAGCCACACGTGTCTGCAGAGCCCTTGAAATGTGGCTGGTGTGGATAAGGAATTTAAGGTCGTTGCAATTAATTTATATTTAAGCTTAAACAGCCACATGCTACTAGCAGCTGCTCTGTTGGACAGCACAGCAAAATTCCCACAGAAATGCCTTCCTGGACATGGCCTCTTGATTTAGGACACCACTGCCTACAGCATGAAGCCCAAATTCTTACAACCCTGCACAATCCAATCCCAGAGGTGGTAGAAATGAACAGTGGTTGCAAGTACAGCTCTGGAGGCAGGGTGCCTGGGTTCAAAGCCCAGGTCTGTGGTGCTGGGCAAGTTACTTAGCTCCTCCGTGCCTCACTCTCCTTGTCTGTAAAATGGGGCTAAACACCTGTACTTAGGGCTATTGTGAGGAGTATATGAGTTCATGTGTACAAAAGGCTTAGAATAAAGCTCAGCACACAGGAAGCTCTCAATAAATGGCACCTATGACGGCCATTATCTCTCACTAAGTCCCTGGCAGAGCCAGCTCTGCCTCCTCACTGTCCACCTGCTGGCATCATCCACTCTGGTCCTCCTGCCTGCCTCCTCTTTGCCCATCCAACTACTTCCCACTCTCAAAGGCTCGGCTGTGCACCTCCTTCTCCAGGAAGCCTTCTTTCTTAACCCTCCCCAGCCTGAGCAAGATTTCCCTCCTCAGAACTCCCATGATGCTTCTTCTCTGTGTCTCTTCTAGAGCAGGTGTAATAGGCAACTAGTTATTACTTACTGTGCACATGTCTGCACAGCAGATGAGAAGAAACTTAAAAGCCTACATTAGGTCATGAGTGTCCACTTTCCTTCCAGGGACAGATCAGAATTGTATGCATCGTAGCTACTCCAAAAAAAGAATATTTCTGCTTATCATATTGGCTGACCTTTCCAAATTTTCCCTCTTTTCCAAGAAAAGAAAGGAAAGGAGCATGCTGTGGGCTCCTACTATGTTCTAAGCTCCGTGACATACACAATCAGAACTTACAATGTTTAATTTAAACTCTGCAGCCACCTGAGAGGGTGGGTGTTATAATTCCTATTTTAGAGATCCGGAGACTGAGGTTCTGAGATTTAAGCCAGTGGCTCAGCACTCAGCTAGCAAGTGGAAAAGCTGAGGCTTTAATGGAAATGGGTCTGTTGAGGTGGCAGGTCGCCAGAGGTGGCCCCAAGGGACCACACAGCCTGGGCCCCACATTCACATCCTTGTATGTCCCCTCCCTGCCCCATGATTCATGCTAACCAGCCAGGGGAAATGGAACTATGCCAGTCCTGACTTCAGCCTTAAAGGAGCCTGGCAGCTTCTGCTTCCTCTCTCCTGAAACACTCACTTTTGGGGGGCTTTCGCTGCCAGGGAAGAAGTCCAGCTCTCCTGCTAGAGAGAGCTCAGGAAGAGGCTCAAGAACAGGCCCTGAGGCCACATGGAGAGGGAGAGCGGCCCAGGCCCAACCCTCCTAGGGTCCCAGTCAACTGCTGGCTGACTCGCAACCACACCAGGAACCCCGCACGGTGAAAGCAGAAGAACTGGCCCACAAAGCACTGTCAGCCCACAGAGCTGAGCCCGCAGAACCACAGGCATGATCAGAATGGTTGCTGTTTGAAGCCACTAAGGCTTTTCTTTTTCATTTAATAGCGTTTTCTTTTAATTTTTATTTTTTATGGGGGTATAATTGATTTACAATGTTGTATTAATTTCCAGCGTACAGCAAAGTGGTTCCATTATACATATGCATATATCCATTCTTTTTCAGATTCTTTTCCCATATAGGTTATTACAGAATATTGAATAGAATTTCCTGTGCTATACAGCAGGTCCTTGTTGATTATCTATTTTATATATAATAGTGTATATATGTTAATCCCAAACTCCTAATTTATCCCCCCCCCCTTTTCCCCTTTGGTAACCATAACTTTGTTTTCAAAGTCTGTGAGTCTATTTCTGTTTTGTAAAAAAAGTTCATTTGTATCATTTTTTAAAGATTCCACATATAAGTGATATTGTGTGATATTTGTCTTGTCTGACTTACTTCACTTAGTGTGATAATCTCTAGGTCCATCCATGTTGCTGCAAATGGCATTATTTTCCTCCTTTTTATGACTGAGTAATATTCCATTGCATATATGTACCACATCTTCTTTATCCGTTCCCATGTTGTTGGACATTTAGGTTGTTTCCATGTCTTGGCTGTTGTGAACAGTGCTGCACTGAACATTGGGGTGCATGTATCTTTTTGAATTGCGATTTTCTCCAGTTATATGCCCAGGAGTGGGATTGCTGGGTCATGTGGTAGTTCTATTTTTAGTTTTTTAAGGAACCTTCATACTGTTCTCCATAGTGGCTGTACCAACTTACATTCCCACCAACAGTGCAGGAGGGTTGCCTTTTCTCCACACCCTCTCCAGCGTTTATTGTTTTTAGACTTTTTGATGATGGCCATTCTGACTGGTGTGAGGTAATACCTCATTATAGTTTTGATTTGCATTTCTCTAATAATTAACAATATTAAGCATCTTTTCCTGTGCTTTTTGGCCATCTGTATGTTGAAGACACTAAGTTTTAGAGTGGTTTGTTACACAGCAGTAAATGACCAAAACTCTTGTGTATGAAGCGCTACTTCCCTTCACACGCCCTGTTCTCTTATGCACCAGCCAGTTTTTGTCCCATTTTAAGACAGCATGTGCATTTTAGAAATTGTGGAACACCTACTTTTGCCCACATATCTATTCTGTTCCTCAACCATCAGCTTCAAAAAGTGGGCAGCGTTACTGGGTAGTGAGGAAGAACATGTGCTGACTAGCTGCTGACTTTGGTCAAATTCCTCCATGTATCTGAGACTGTAAAAATAAGATTGCTAGTGACTCCCTCGCAGAGATTAAGTAAAAGATGGCTAGTAAGACACTTAGCATGCTACTTGGCACGTGTCAAGCATTCAGAGAATGGTGTTCATCAGAGGCTGGAGAACAGGCCAGGAGACAGCTCCTACTGGAAAGTTCCTTGTCCCACTCTTCCCATATTAGCAAAGACATAGAAAGCAGGGGTCAGGCTCTCGTGGTTCCAGAGCAGTGCCAGAGCTTCTTGGGAAAGAACAGCTGCTGCTTGTTATCTCTGTTTATAAAGAGGGAGGATGGAGGTTTGACCTGAAGGCAGTCCCGTGAGCCCCTGCACCGCCTTTCACTGCCTTGGGAAATGCATGTTCTTTGGGATTTGCAGACTCAGCCCCCAAACGGAAAGAACATCGTGAGAGCCTAAGAAGGCAGGGACTGACTCTCATTAATCACTTCTATATACTCAGAATTCGGCATGTAGTCGGCGTAATTTCCAAGAAGGCACAGAATTGTTTTCCTGTTTTGCTCACGGCTGTATTTCCAGCACATAGTAGGTGCTGAGGAAATACATGTTGAATGAATGGATGTGAGGTTGCACGAATGTTGTACTGCCTGCAGCCAACACTGTGGTTGCCTATCCCAGGCCATTCCCTCCTTTTTCCTTGCTAGTGGAATCCTGATATGATTCAAGTGGCAACATGCTCCCCAGGGGTGACTCGTGATGGGTTTAAGGAAATCAGGGCACACTTGTTCCTCCTTGCCAGGGATTGGACTAGGGGAGGTCATGTGACACGGTTCAGCCAATGAGACTAAGAGAAAAATCTGCTCAGGGGATTATGGGAAAGAGTTTTCTCTAGCAGGAAAAGAGAGAAGGCTGTAAAAAGAAAATGCCTGCTTTGTCCCCATCTTATCTCCTTACCTTTGTAGCTATTGTGCAAGGATACGATTCCTGGAGGAAAGGCAATCATTCATAAGCAAAACTGAACAAGCCCAAGAGTGAGAAACCAGCCCTCTGAGGATAGCAGTGTGGGAGGTGGGAGCCTGGCGAGGTGACCCAGCTGAGCTTCTGAGCCCCCCGGATCCCCAGGTGACTTGACGTCTGAGATAAATGCATGTCTTTGGTGTGTCAGCAAATATTCTGTTTCTTTCAGCCAAAGCGCCTTGCATTAACTCATTATGCCTTCATGATATTGTTATGGGCTGAACTATGTTCACCCCCAAATTCATATGTTGACTTCCTAACCCCCAGTACCTGAGAATGTGACAGTATTGGAGGCAGGGCCTATAAAGAGGTGATTAAGTTAAAATGAGGCCCTCATCCAAACTGCCTGGTGTCCTTATAGGAGGAAAAGTGGACACACAGAGACACCAGGGATGAGCATGTCCAGAGAGAGGACCATGTAAGGACACAGCAAGAAGACTGTCTACAAGCCAAGGAGATGTCTCAGAAGAAACCAACCCTGCCCACACCTGGGTTATGGACTTCCCAACCTCTAGAACTGTGAGAAAATTACTTTCTATGCTACTTTGTTATGGCAGCCCTAGAAAATGAATATAGATAGCTATTGGTATGATCAGGTTATTATGGCCATTGTAAAAAAAATCCTTTATTCCACCATAACATTGTCCCTGAGGAGCCTTTGGGACCTGAATGAAGAGCGGTTGCTCGGTATGCTATAACAAGGCAATCATATCAACCCAAGACTGGCCCTCTTGGGGTCCTCCACCCATTACTTCATTCAATAGAAACCTAGCACACATCCCTCATGCATCAGAGCTGTGTGGAATTGTCAGAGAGTATATATTTTGAAGTTAGGCTTCCTGGCTTTGCTTCGTAATTCGATCTCTTAGCAGCTGTGTGATCTGAGGCAACCTGATTATCTTCCCTGAGTTTTCTCATCCCTAAAATGCTAAGAACACCCATCTCATAGAATTATATAAGGCCAGAGCAAGCCAGTACATGCGGAGTGCTTCCCCAAGTCCCTGACTCAGAGAATATTCTCGATGGATGGGGGCCACTTTTCTGAATATACAAAATGGACAAGAAAGGAGAATATGGTCATGCTTTCACTTACATAACTTCAGTCTAATCCTCCCAACAAACCCTGTGACACAGGCATTGCCAACCCTTTTTGCAGAATAAAGTGAGTTTCAGAGGGGTCATGTGACAAGTCACAGTATTTAAATCATAGGGCTGAGATCCCAGCCCGGGTGTTTTGACCCCGTGAGCCCTGAGCTCTTTTCTTCTACACCAGAGCTGCCGTCCTCAGTAGTGTAATTTTTTCCCAAGCACTCAGTGTATGCCAGACATTCTCCTTTAATCCTCACAAGGACTCAGCGTTCACAACCTAGGAACAAATAACCCTGACATGGATACACATGTTTAGACCAGACAGCAGAATAAACTGGCAAGCTATTGTGGGACTGAATGGAAAACGTGAGTCAAAGGGAACTGCCTCTGAGACAGCGGGGAAGAAAGGGCCACACCGCTAACTGTTTGGGGACGGGGGCTTTTGCTATACGCTTCACTTTGAATAACCTTGAGATTTTGATGTCATTTTACCTCCATTTTACAGATAAGGAAATGGAGGCTCAAAGAGGGTAAGTGACATACCCCAGACACAGAAAAGGGAGGAACTTGAACCCGGTATCAAAGCAAACACGTAGCATCTTCCCCTGGACCAGGGCTTCTTAACCAGGGCCTGCTGTGCAAACTAAAATCTTCTGGAGAAGTTTTACGACTACTGAGGGCTGGGCTACACCTTCAGAGACTGTGAATGGGTGGGTCTGGAGGGGGGCTGGGCAGGGGCACTGCTAAAGCTCCCAACCAGGTGTTTGGAATGTGCTCCAGGGTGGAGCAAAGCCAGGCCAGGCTGCTCTCCGGGCTGAGCTCTGCGATCCTGGAACAGTCTGGGCCCAGCCCTGACACTACGAGACCCAGTGGGCTGCACAAAGGCCAGCTTTTCTCCACCCAGACAGGGAATAGCTGGTTCTTTCTTAAAGCAGCACGAGCAAAGGTGAGGTCAGTAACTCATCACGCAACATTCATATCAGCTTGAATATGGATTTTAGGCAATGGCATCACCTTGACATTCACAAATATAGGGGAACTTTAAAATCAGGCATTGTTTTGCCAGAAAGTTGGAGCTGAAGTTTGTTTTTTTGCTATTCCTTACAGTTCCTGAGTAGAACTTTAGGTTCCCTGCATTTATTGTTTAAATGGGTACATGAAACATTTTATGTTTACTTCTCCAAAAAATGAAATATAATTAAGGTGCTCTTTACATATGACTTTTTTTTATTGCTGGTAGTGGGGAGTGGGTGAGGAGACTCAGGGACCTTTATTTAAAATAAAAAAAAAACACCTTTCCCTCTCTGGTGAATCAAGTTCCCATGCTGTGCAGCAGGGATTCGTGTGATTGACGAGCTCTGGGCTCCCCTAATCCAGGTGTCCTCAATGGTCCTGACAGTCTTCTCACCGTAAATCATCTCCACCTGCTGGGTTGGATTTCAGACCGCGCACCTAAGCAGAATGCACTGCTAAATGATCCTGCCAGTTTTTTGTTTTGTTTTTGTTTTCATTTGTTATTGCGGTATAGTTGATTTACAATGTTGTGTTAGTTTCAGGTGTACAGCAAAGTGAATTAGTTATACATATACATATACATATACCTATTCTTTTTAAGGTACTTTTCCCTTACAGGCCATTACAGAGTATTGAGTAGAGTTCCCTGTGCTATACAATAGATCCTTATTAGTTATCTATTTTATATACAGTAGTGTGTCTGTGTCAATCCCAGTCTTCCAATTTATCCCTCCCTGCCCCTCACCCCCCAGATCCCACCAGTTTAAACCCAGCAAGAAAGTCGCTTTTCTTGGTTCAGCCAAAAGTGGAAGTGGAAAGGGAGAGTTGGGGACACAATCAGAGGATTAAAGATTAGCTGGGACACATGGCTGAGGAATTGACCTTTGACCAAACATAAATAACGCCAGCGCAGCTTCCCCCGCGAGCAGAAAGAGATCCCAGGCTCCCAGGGCAGGGAAAGCAAAGGGAGAAAAGTGGCCTCAGAAGGGAAGGAGATGTAAAAGAAGCTGCAGGAGAGCAGGAAGGGAAGACAAAAGGAGGGCCAGGAGCAGGCGTCTTGAACACAGAGGACAGACTGTTCACTGTTACTATCTCTCCAGCTGAGCCCCCCACACGATGGATATAATATTTGGCAGAAATAAGAAGGAACAGCTGGAGCCTGTGAAGGCCACAGTGACTGGTGAGCATTTTCTATAAACGGTGGGCGCTTGTATGCTTAGATGTACACTTTTTTTTCTGCTTATAGAAGTAATGCTTATTGTAAATTATTTTTGGAAAATCTGGAAAGCGGTATATAGAGGGAAAATGATCCACAACCTAGACATATTCGCTGTGAAAATCTAGGTGTGCTTTTATGCATTAGAACTCCGTCTTCAAGGAGGGAGAATCCGTCGTTCTCCCTGTTTCCAAGAGAAAAGTCCCAGGACTGCTGCAATTGGTATACAGACAGTGGGATTCTAATGCAAAGTGTGGACCACCCCAATGTGTAATATTTGTAAAAAAAAAAAGTGTAGGTGTCCGAAACCAATTTCAAAATATTACGGGAAGTGTGTGTGAGTGCTCACTCCTACACACGCGAGGTGGGGGGCATCGCAGAGCCGGATGTGATTTCCTAGAAGGTGTGATTTCAGGATGCGAGTACCTGCAGAGCTGATGAAACAGGCCCAGGGTGGCAGCCTCCTCAGGAGCCTTGCTTTCATGGGCTTTCTCCTCCTCTTCTGCGAGGCCACGTTCCTGGGACCATCTTGTTTAGACCCTACAGGGCAGTGCATGGATCTGAACTCTCTGGTCCCAGGAGTGGTGCTGAGAGCAGGGAGGGGGTCAGCTCAGCCACACCACAGTCTTGGATACATGGGTAGTTTTCACGAGGACAGGACAACTGCCTTTTGTGAGGCAAGTCAGATTGGAGCTTTTCAGCTGAGGAATTGCCTTGGAAGGCTTTTGAAAGAAAGAAATAGCTTTTATGTATGGTTTTTCTGATTACAGAAGTAATGTGCAATCTACAGGTGTGTATATATTACATATAAAACTTGGAAGTGCAGATGAGAACACAGAAGGAAATGAAAATCAGCTGTATTTCCATCTCTTAAGCACTATTAATATTTGAGCCTGTTTTCTTTAAATTTTAAAAAGATACATAAATATAGAGAGTGCAAAGATCTATGGATAGACTTTTTAAAATTAATCAGTTTATTTACTGGCTGCGTTGGGTCTTCGTTTCTGCGTGTGGGCTTTCCCTAGTTGCAGCAGGTAGGGGCTGCTTTGTGTGGTGGTGCTCAGGCTTCTCATTGTGGTGGCTTCTCTTGTTGCCGAGCGTGGACTATAGGTGTGCAGGCTTCAGTAGTTGTGGCACACAGGCTCAATAGTTGTAGCTCACGGGCTCTAGAGCACAGGCTCAGTCGTTGTGGTGCATAGGCTTAGTTGCTCTGTGGCATGTGGGATCTTCCCAGACCAGGGCTCAAACCCATGTCCCCTGTACTGGCAGGCAGATTCTTAACCACTGCACCACCAGGGAAGTCCCTGATAGACTTTATATATAAATACTTTTTCAAAAAACAAATATACACTTACTATTAATTTTTTATTTTTAAAAAAGGGATCCATGATACCTATCCTTTTATGCTCTGGGGTACCATAGACATTTTGCCATTATACTCCTTTACAGCTCATGTTTAGTGACTGCATGGAAATGCTTGGATTATTTAGAAAACAAGAATCCTAGGACCTGAGAAGCTGAATGACCCTCTGATATAGATCAGCTGTTCTCAAAGTATGGTCCCCAGACCTGCAGCATCACCATCCCCTGGGCTCTTGTTAGAATCACAAATTCCTGGGCCCACATCAGACCCACTGAATCAGATACTCCAGGGGTAGAGCCCAGAAACCTCTGTTTTCACAGCCCTCTGGCTGCTTCCAAGTCGGGGACCACTGCTGTAAATCAGGCCTCCATACTTGACAGGCTTGAAGCCACGGGCTAGGGAGGAGCAGCAACTTGCCCAAGGCCTGGTGGGCAACGGAGGACAGGCTCCCAGCCAGCAAAGGTCTCCAGCCCTGGGTCAAGTCTAATCATCTGGTCAGCATCCATTGGCAGACAGCTCACTAAACTTTCTGCCTGTGTGGACACACCTGCCCCAGGAGGCCAGGCCAAGGCTCTAACTTCATGTCCAGCTGTGCATTCTTGGCTCTGAGGCTTCCTTGGCAAGTTACTTAAGCATTCCCTGACTCAGTTTCCTCTTATGTCTAATAAAGTTAGCATGTACCAACCACATGGGGTTGCTGCAATGACTAAATGATTTAATCTACTACAACACGTAGTGCTCAATAAACATTCTTCTCATTACGTCTAGGGCTTCAGTATATTCTCAGATTCATCTCTCCCTGCTTTTCCTCGACCTGCTTCTTCTCCTGTGTCCTGAGTCTCTGTGAATAGTCCCACCCAAGGCAGGAGACTCAGCTGGCATTTTTTTAATGTTCCCCTCCCCTTCCCCCTATACTTAGTCAAACTCTCCCTCTGTTCCCTTGGTTTCTCTCCATCCCCACTGCTGCTACCCTGCTCCTCTCTCTGGACGTCTCACCTCTCTCTGGCTCCTCCTCCCAGCCACACTCCACATTGTAGCCAGAAATAACTTTTGAAACCCCAAAATCTGATCATATTCCATTAGTATGAGAAGAGGCAGATCCTTAGAATGTGGATTAGTGGTTGCTAGGGGCTGCATGGGGGATGGGGATTGACTGCTAATGGGTACCGGGCTTCTTTTGAGGATGATGGAAATGTCCTGGAGTTAGTGGTGATGGTTGCACAACATTGTAAATATACTAAAACAAACAAACAAACAAAACCCCTTGAATTTTACACTTTGAAATGGTAGATTTTATATTATGTGAATTTTATCTCAATTTTTAAAATCACACACACACAAAATCTGATCCCGTTGTTCTCTGTTATAACCATCAAAGGTGTCCCATTCTTCTGAGCACCAAATCAAAGCTTGGTGTGGTCTTGTTGACCTTGTTCACTTGGCCCTCCTTAACTCTCTAGATGCAATACTTATGACGTCCTCGCTTGAAAGTTATGGGCCTGCTGTTACTAAACAGCTTGCACATCTGGTATTTGAACTGGTCTTTGATCTCTGGGTTCAGGTTGCGCCAGAGATAAGAATTCAGGTGTAAGTCGTTTATTTGGGATGTGCTTCCCAAGGAACACTGGGAGGGCAGCCAATGAAAGAGGCATTGTCCAGCCATTGACCTCCAGGAGTCACTGGAGCAGAATCCTCTGGGCAAAGCATAAGCCATGCCTCCTGCTGTGTCAGCCGAGGGCAAGGAAGTGGTGGTCTTTGATCCACAGCGCCTCATCCGCCGTCGGGTGAGAGCAGCGTCCAGGGGCACTAACTCTCCCGTGTGCTTCCCGCTTGTCCACGTGTGGGCAGAGCTGCTCCACAGCGAGCAGCCCTCAGGCGGAGAGCTGTAGGTGTTTGCGGAAAGCAGCCTGTAGGGAGAGGCGCGTGCCCAGGGGATGTGGGCGGGGCCCCAGCAGCACGTGCAACGCTGTCTCTCGAGCAGTGCGGTCCAGTAGCAATACGATGCCTGCCTCGTGCATAATTTAAAGTTTTCGAATAGCCACACTCAAAAAAATACAAAGAAACAGATAAAATTGATTTTAATAGTTTATTTTATTTAATACTACATATCCAGAATGTTATCAGTTCAACATGTAATTAATATTTTTAAATTGCTAATGAGATGTTTTACATTGCTTTTTCATAGTAAGTCTTTGCAATCTGATGTGTGTTTCATCTCAGTTGGGACTAGCCATGTACCAGTTGCCACACAGTGGTGGTGGCTACCTCATTGGACAGCACAGCTCTAGAGTGTTCTTTCCTCATGCCTTTGCAAGGCAAACACCTACTGTCCCTCAGAACTCAACCAGGTCACCTCCTCCAGGAAGCACTCCTCACCCTCCCGCTTTTACCCAGTTTTGTGGTGGAGTTCTTTTCCGCGAAGCACCCTTGCCCAGTCTGTTGCATTGTCTTTATCACAGTGTATTTTGAGTATTTTCCTCTGTCTCTGTCTGTTAATGGATGGGGAGCAACTTGGAGTCAGAGATGATGCCTATTCGTCTTGGTCCTCAGTGCTAGCACAATGCCAGGCGTATTCTTCCTGGAAATGAGCAGGTGCAGCAAGCAGCACAGGGGCTATACAACCACTTCTTTTTGCTTTTTGGTTTAGGTGCAGAACTGGAAACTAAACGTTCTTTCTCTCACCAGGCAAGATTCCAGCATGGCTGCAGGGAACCCTGCTCCGCAATGGGCCTGGGATGCACACAGTGGGTGAGACCAGATACAACCACTGGTTCGATGGCCTGGCCTTGCTCCACAGCTTCACAATCAGAGATGGTAAGAGCACCATGTGGTTTGCCATGGCTGCTGTAAGAAATGACCATCAATGGAGTAGCTTAAAGCAACACACGTTTAATTCTTTTACCGTTCTGGGAGTTGGAAGTCTAAAATGTGGTTCCCTCGGCTAAAATCAAGGTGCCGGCAGGGCTGTATTCCTTCTGGAGGTTCCAGGGAGAGAATCCGTTTCCTGGCTTTTCCCAGCTCCTAGAAGTCACTTGCATCCCTTGGCTTGTGGCCCCATCTCCATCTTCAAAGCCAGCAGCACAGCATCTTGTGGTCTCTCTCTTCCTCTCTCTGTCTCTCTGCTTCTATCATCACATCTTCTCTGTCTGACTCTCCTATCTCCCACTTATAAAGACTTTTGTGATTATACCAGGCTCACCCAGATAACCCAGGATAATCACCCGCCTCAAGATCCTTAATCCAAGCATGTCCATAAAGTCTCTTCTGCCGTAAGTATTTATAGGTTCCAGGGATTAGTATGTGGACATCTTGGGGAGGCTGTTATTCAGCCCACCACAAGCACAGACCTCCCTGGAAAATTGGCCAGGGTTCTTTTTCAATGAATTCAACTGGAAAAATAATATGCGTCCTCAGTAAGGTGGGCAGGGACAGGTGAAAGTTTACAGGCTTTGGAATCAAACACACATGTAAAGCTGAAAAGAGCAAAGCTGAAAAGAGCAAAGCTGACTGTGTTGCTCACCAGGCAAGAGAGAGCCTGGCCAGTCATGTCCTTGAGTGGACACTGAACAGAGGGCAGAAAGTAGGAAGTGCTGCAACTAAGGTGAAATTCCAAGTTTAGGTGACTGATGCAAGAGGTTGATTCTCTACTCTCTGCTGTTGGCCATTGAGCTGATTTACGTCACCAAGCACAAGTAACATAAAAGATCCAGGATGGGTTGTGGGAGTTTTCGGCAGGCCCAGGGCCATGCGGTGGGCTTCAGTGTGGTGAGAGTCTTCTCTGACCCCTGTGTTCCACTGTGGGTGAACTGTGGCCACTCCACCTCCCTGGGCCTCAGTTTTCTCATCAGTAAAAGGAGCTTGATCGTCCTCCCTGAAAAGCTGTTGTGATGATCAGAAGTACTAAGTATCCAGCAAGGGCCTGAAGCCTGGTAGGTGCTCAGTTGATTATAAATCACCATCACTGTCGCTGGGTTTGAATCCCAGCTCCACCATCCTAACTAACACATACTTAAGCTGTATGACTTGGCCAAAGTTACTGACCCTTTCTGTGTCTCAGCCTCCCCACCTGTAAAATGGGGCTATTAGTAGCATATCCCAGAGAGTTGATGTGGAATTTAAATACATTAATATGCATAAGGGGCTTTGTATAATGCCCAGCATATCATATATGCTCAATAAGCGTTAGCTATTGTTTTCACATAACTATTATTTCTTTCAAACTAGTCAGCAGTTATTTTTTGAGTGCACTCTCAGTGACTTGCTCTAACATTTCATGGACAGGCACCGCGTGTGAAGGCCATGAGCTCCGAGTTTTGCAAAAACTCACAGATTTTACTGTGACTCAGCTACAGGGAGGGTAGTTCCATATTTTTCCGCAGTCTTGAACCTTAACAGTCCTCTCTTTTCCTAAACAGAAGTTCCCAGTGGTTCTTGGGGACCTAAACACTGTTCTGGATGAGATGCCTGAGAGGTAAATTACCGGTGGCTTCCCTTCCCTGAGGCCCTGCCTCACCAACTGCCCGGTCCTTCGTGGTCCCTTTCCACACTCACTTCAATGTGTGGGGGAGGTACTCTTGTCCCCTCCTTGCAGATGTGACACTGAAACTTTAGGGAGGTTGGGTGACTTATCCAAAGTCAATGACGTAGGGCTGGGATCTGAACTTGTGTTGTCTGGAGTTTGTTTGCAACCATTTCTCATGTCCTCAACACCACCCCCCCAACACACACACACCCCTGAGAAATGGCAGGTGCTTAAGTGGCCCCTGAATCCTTCCACTGAGAGCCCAGGGACAAGGGAACCAGAGGGGATGACCGAACCCTAGCCATTTGCAGAAGTGTGGCTGTCGTCCACCAAAATCCCTGAGGGGGCTAAACAGGCAAGTGACCAAAGTTATCTGACACTGTTTAGACTCTAAAAGCTTCCAGTAGGTTTTCAAACTAGAAATTCATTGTCAGAAGTAAGTCGCTGTTTTATTCTTTTCTAAGATGGTCAGTAAGGTGTGACCATGAGAGGAGACACAGAGAGGCTCAGGAAAACAAAGGTTATTATACCCACAGGTGCTGGAGACGGGAGGCGTGGCACACCGGGCCTCATGGGAAAGACACCAGAGTGGTCAGGCAGCAGAAGACAGGAGCGGGGTGAACTCTGAGATGATGGCCTTTATTGGGGTTTCTGAGGGCAAGGCAAGGAAGGGCAGAATGAACAGCCTAGGACTGGCTAGTTTGAATAATTTTGGTGGTCTTTGGGCTACAGGGATGGTCCCTGGTTGCCTGGTACCCAGCCCTGGGGTAATTAAGGCAGAGGAATATTGTCTCCAGGGGTGTATGGACCAGACAGAGGATTGGGTACTTTGCATATCAAAGACGTACTAGGTCCTTTGCTACCTCTAAGAATTGCTGGTCCAGGGAGGGGCAGTCTTTCCCCAGCCAGAAAGGTTTTTTAAGGTGTGAAAACAATCATAATACACAGAAAGTAAGGAATATGTGCAATAAAGCAGCATAAAAGACTCAGCTCTATTCATAATCTGGAAATGGCTAGAAAATGGAAAGAATGGAGAGTATAGCCCCTGCCTGTCCTGCTCTTGAACCTGGCCATGTGTCAAGGGTGTGTGCCACACTCTGCTTTGCAACAATCCATGTGCCATTCTCCAGCTCAGGGTGGAGGCCCCAGAGTGCAGGGTGCCTGTTCAGGTTGCTGTATCTTCATCACTTAGCACAGGGCCTGGCCCACAGGGGCACTTGGGAATTCTATGGAGCTGAAATGTCACAACCGAGGTGAAGATGTTTTGGTCGAAGGAGGTAATACTTCCCCAGTCCATCTCTTCAGTACTCGCTACAGGAAGTGCTTGCTGGCCACTGGCCTAAGTGGTTCATGCCCATCCACAACTCAGCCCTCACTACAGCTCCTGAGAAAGGGACCACTGTTACTATCTTGATTTTACAGATGAGCATCTAAGGCCCACAGAGGCCAAAGAACTTACCCAAAGGCACACAGCTAAGAAGTAGTGGTGGTCAGTTATAAACTCAATGCTCTTTAAATCCAGAATCCTAAGTCCTAACCATTATGCAGTTCTGCCCCCGATCCCCTCTCCTGCCAGCTGCCATCTCTCCCCAGCTCTCCAGCCCAATCCTCCCAAAGCTGCCAGATTGCAATGTTGGTGTAGCACAGCCTGGCCTCGTCTCGCCTCTGCTCTAGAACTCTCAGTGTCTCCCCAGTGTCTAACAGTGGACATATAAACCAAAAATGTTAAGTACTACTATACACAATTTAAGAGGACATGGGCAGAGCAATCAGGGTTTCTCTGATTTGTAGGTAACACAAAGCCAGTATTTCTCAAAAGGTGTTTTGTGGGCTTCCTGCATCAGAATCCCCCAAGGTGCTCATTTAGGTTGTGATTCCTGAGACCCTGCCCAGGGCTCTAAGGATAGGGATAGAGCATCTGTGTTTCCAACATGTTTCCCAGATGACTCTAAGCACACTGGTGACAAGGGACTCAGGCCTCTGTAATTTTTTATTTTTTTATTAAAAATTTTTTTTTATTTTTTAAAGATTGACTTTCCTTTGCTATTTTATTTTATTTTTATTTATTTTTTAATTTTTATTTATTTATTTTTTTTTATTGGCTGTGTTGGGTGTTCGGTACTGCGCATGGGCTTTCTCTAGTTGCGGCGAGCGGGGGCTACTCTTTGTTATGGTACACAGGCTTCTCATTGCAATGGCTTCTCTTGTTGCAGAGCACAGGCTCTAGGCACATGGGCTTGAGTAGTTGTGGCAACTGGGCTCAGTAGTTGTGGCTCATAGGCTTTAGAGCACAGGCTCAGTAGTTGTGGCCCACAGGCTTTGTTGCTCCACGGCATGTGGGATCTTCCCAGACCAGGGCTCGAACCCATGTCCCCTGCATTGGTAGGCAGATTCTTAACCACTGTGCTACTAAGTAAGCCCAGGCCTCTTTAGTTTTTTAAAAGCACCAGGTGGTTCTGGTGCACAGTCAGCATGGAGAACGAAAATTAGTGCCAAACCAAGAACAAAGGACTGGAGTAAGAAAGTAAGAAAGCAAAAGACAGGAAAATGACTCATAGCCTTCAGCAGAGGCCACTAGAAGATTATGCTTTAAAAACAAGCAAAGATTTGAGTAAAAAAGGCAGAATGGAGACAGGGAAGCTGGGTGAAGGGTATACAGGAGTGCTCTTTTCTGTAAGTCTAAAATTCTTTCAAAATTAAAACTTTTTATAAGGCAGGCATGGAGATGAGTCAACCCAGGTGCCCCTTAGCGACAGATTTGATAGTTTTCTAATAAGAGGCAAAGTCGGTGTCCTGTGAATTCCAAGAGTCAGATTCACAGAGATTTAGAGGCACAAAGAGTTCTTGAGAATTTAGCCTTTCCAAAGCTGACTTTTTCAACTGTTGTAGCTTCAAGGTACCCTTTTGGAAATTTTGCTTTAAATTTTTCTTAATTAAAAAAATATATCTCCCACCCCACCAAATTATCGCACTTGACCCAGTTCTGGAAGATCCTAGGCGCGAGCATGTCTGTTTACTGTGTCCCTTTAGAAGGAATGTGGCTAATTGGGCCCCCAGAGCAGGGTGCTGGAGAATGCTCTGTGCCTCCCTTTTTAATCTCAACCTCAAAGTGAGTGTCAGCCTTGAGCAATTCCAGAGACACATTTCCCCGTGGCCCCCTGGGTGCTCCCTGCTCTGTGGCTGGTTGTTTGTAGGAAATGGGCCACCTGTCTACAACCAGCCTGGGCTTGGTGTTTACGTTTCACATGAACAGATTTCAGCATTTTAGGCAAAGCACCTTAGCCAGTACCTATGGGGGGCGGCTCTCAGAGAGTGACCTCGGAGGGCAGTCTGGCTCAAGGGGAGACCAGAGTGGCCCTAAAGCTGGTCCTGTGTAGCATGAAGACCACTGTGTGTGGCCTCATGAGCCCCCAGGTGAGTCTTCCTGCCTCCAGGATTTTGGAGAGTCTGGAATTCCTGCAGCCATCATTTATCACATGCATGCTGAGCGCCAGGGGGCCAAGTTCCTTTTATCCTCCCATCTCATTTCAAACTGCCAACCTTGGGGCTTCCCTGGTGGCGCAGTGGTTAAGAATCCGCCTGCCAATGCAGGGGACATGGGTTCGAGCCCTGGTCCGGGAAGATCCCACATGCCACAGAGCAACTAAACCCGTGCGCCACAACTACTGAGCCTGCGCTCTAGAGCCCGCGAGCCACAACTATTGAGCCCACGCACCGCAACTACTGAAGCGCATGTGCCTAGAGCCTGTGCTCCACAATAAGAGAAGCCACTGCAATAAGAAGCCCGCACACTGCAATGAAGAGTAGCCCCTGCTCTCCACAACTACAGAAAGCCCACGTGCAGTAACAAAGACCCAATGCAGCCAATAAATTAAAAAAATAATAAATTAATTTAAAAAAACCCCAAAACTGCCAACCCTAATTGGTGAGGACTGTGTGATCCCCAACTTCCAGTTGAGGAAACAGGTTCAGTGAGATGAAGGGACTCAACCAAGTTCACAAGGCTTGGATGGGGACTTGTCCAGAGCCAAAGCCTTGCCCATTCTACCTACTACATCTGAATAGCGTATGTAGCTTTTTACTGAGCACCTACTATGTGCTAAGTGCTTTACAGGCCTTCAGTGTCACAGTGGCTCTGTGAGGGAGGTATCAAGATCCTCACTTCAGAGCAGAGGGGACTGAGACTTGCCTCTGACACAAGGTCAAGTGCATGGCCAGTAGATGATGGAGCAAGGATTCATACCCATGTGGAGACTTGAACCTCCTTGGGACAGAGATCTTGCCTGCCCTGCTCACCATTATCTACTCACATCCTGGCCCATCCAGGCGTTTAACAAATACTCTTCAAATGCATGATCCCAGGGCCCGGTTAACCCCAGAGCCCCCGCCCCTAGCCATTCCTCCCTCTTCCTTCCTGCTGCCCCAGGAACAAAGCTCCCCCTACCCAATCTCAGAGATACTAATGTACAGTAGCCACCCCTGAAAAGATGTTTGCAAAGAGGACAGATGATGGGCTTCCTAGGTGGCGCAGTGGTTAAGAATCCGCCTGCCAATGCAGAGGTCACAGGTTCTGATCCCAGCTCCAGGAAGATCCCACATGCCGCGGAGCAACTAAGCCCATGTGCCAAAAAAAAAAAAAAAAAAAAGAGGACAGATGATAATCGGACGCACAGTTTACCTCCTGCAGACTGGAGAAAGCACCACAAGGCCTTTCATGGTCTCTTCTGATTTTCTCACCACCAGTGTTGCCATTATTGTGGTTATTGCCACTTAAACGCACAGGTTGGAGTCATCACTGCTGAAATGTACACTCATATCCTTTGTGAAGGGTGAAGACACAACCCTGAGGGCAAAACCAACAGAGACTGTTAGAAGTCAAGATAGTGGTTTCCCTGCAGGGCTGGGGTCAGAGAGGCTAGTGCAGGATGAGATGTGAGGGGCCTTCCCAGAGGCTGCTCACATTCTGTTTCTTGATCAGGAAGTAGTTTATATGGGTAGGTTTAGTTTGTGAAACTTCACCATACATTATGATAGTGTATTTCTATAGGTATATTTTTAATAACAAGGATCAGACAGAATGGTCAATTGATATAATCACTGTGTCAGGATCTTCCAATTGCCAGCCTTTGAATCCAGTTTACCACTCGCTATCTGTGTGGCTTAAGGCAAGGTACTTAACCTCTCTGTGCCTCGGTTTATTAGCTGGGCTCATAAATTGCAGGGTCATAAGTGCCAAAGCCCTTTGCACTTTATTTTCTAAGAAATTTGAAACCTTTGAGCATTGTTTAAATTTTGTTTTATTTTGCTATTTAATTAGCACATAATATTAAGTTGATTTTTTTTCCCTAAAGAACACATTTCTAGTTAGAGTCTTCTACACACTTCTGATGTTCAGAGGGTTAAATCAGATAATATACATGAAGTGCCCTCACAGTGCTTAGCCTACACATGCTGAATAAATGTTAGTTCTTGGTTTCGTTTTCTCTTCTGAAAATATAAAAAGCCCTGGGCAAGAATTGCTTGAGATGTAGTCTCTCCTTGAAGCCCATCACTGTGACAGTGGATATATGAGGGGCATTTCTCTGCTGCACCTCTTTTTTATGGGAACGAAATATCAGTATGTCCTGGGCCCTACTTTTTTGCATGTTATAATTGTTCCAACCCTGGAAGCGTAGGTTATGCTACAGCAGGGAATGTGTTCGCTAGAGGGGAAAAGTCAACATAATGTTATTTGCTAATTAATGGCAAAATAAAATAAAACAAAACCCCTAGAGGCTTCAGATTATGCACCAAATGAAGGTCAAAGGCCTCAATATTCACAGCCCTGAAGGCCTAGTAGGGTCCCCACCTGACCCCCAGCCTCATCTCACTCCTGCTGCTCCCAAGTGCCTACCTGGTGCTCCAGCCCACGCCGACTCAGCCCTTGCAGGGCGTGGGCTGTGCTTCCCACCCCAGGTCTTGGCTTACAGACTTTCTGGGGATAGTGAATGGGAACACCTTACCCTCTCTCTTGGCCCTACCTGCCCGATCTGTTGCAGTTCAATTCTCGTACTTTAAGGGCTTTTTCAAGTGCTGCCTCCTCCATGAAGCTTCTCCTGACCCATCCACGCCCACCTATGAAGGGTATATGTGTATCTCTCTCTCTCCCTCCCCATTTCTCTCTCCTTTCTCCCTTCCCCCCTCTGTCCTTTCTCTTCTCTCCTCTTCTCTCGCCCTTCTCTCCCCCGAAGGAACCTGTGAATATATGTTATTCTACATGGTAAAAGGGTCTTTGCAGATGCGATTAAGTTAAGGACCTTGACATGGGGAGATTGTCCTGGATTATCAGGGTGGGCTCAGTGTAATCATAAAGGAGAGGAAAGCAGGATGGTCAGAGTCAGAAAAGATGTGACGATGGAATCAGAGGTCAGAGTGATGCCGCCACCAGCCAAGGAATACAGGCAGCTTCTAAATTCTCCCCGAGAGCCTCCAGGAGGCTGACACTTCGATTTTTGCCCTGTAAAACCCATTTCAGACAATGTCTTCCAAAACAGTGAGATAACAAATTCATGTTGTTTAAAGCCACTACATTTATGATCATTTGTTACAGCAGCCACGGGAAATTAATATGGGTCTAGAATGATGTGGTATATTTTCAGGTGGGTCTTGGTGGACTGGTCAGGAGTCCATGCTTTTCTGGAGTGAGACAGAATCTCTCTAGTGTCATCAACACATGTACTGACCCGCTACTGTGTGCAGAATTGGGTATAAGGGTACTCCCTGGTTGCAAATAGATATCAAATGTTACTCCGTGGGCTAAATTGTCGATGCAGGGCTCCCAGAACTGAACTGGGCCCTGGGGAAATGCAGCCTAAGTACAGGGCCTTCTGGACCAGTCCTCCAAATCTGGACCTTACCTGGAGGGATGCCAACATGGTGGAAGGGATGGTCAAAGGCCTGGGCCAGCACCTCTCTGGGTGATGCTGCGCAAGGCCATGGACCATCTCTGCGCCTCAGCTCCCTCACACGTAGATGGAACTGGGAATAGGAGTACTTAGCTTTCTTACTGTTGTGAGTCTCAACCTTGCCCAAATGTGTGTGAGAGTTCACTCCACATGCGTGCTGTATCTGGCACACACATTCAAGGGACTATCCCAGTGAACCCCACCCCACATCAAATCCCTGGAACGGCTGAAATCAGCTTCAAAGCCCTGTAAAATTGTCAGCCTGGGTTGCTTCTCTTTCAGGTGAAGTCTATTACAGGAGCAAATACCTGAGAAGTGATACCTACAACGCCAATATTGAAGCGAACAGGATTGTGGTGTCAGAATTTGGAACAATGGCCTATCCGGACCCCTGCAAAAACATATTTTCCAAGTAACTGTCCATTTTGAATCTAGTCCTGTTTTCTGATACCCTTAATGGTCAAAACAACCAGTGTTTGCTCCTCTGATGGTTGTCTTTAGGGTGGATAGAAAACTTCCCTTGATGGCCTTTGACAATATATGCTACACATTTCTTGATCACTGACAGCAAGAGAGGCAAAGAGTATCTGACAGATTGTAGGTATTCTTCCACATGGCTGGTGGGGGAGCACTTCGGAATTATCTATCAAAATTACAAACACACATTCCCTTCAGTCCAGAGAGGTACTTGCTTGTGTCTGAAGTGACAAATGTACAAGGTTATTCATGGCTGAATTATTTGTTATGATGAGGAACTGAAAATAACTCAAATGATTATCAACAGAAGGGTGGTTAAATAAGTCACAGTACCACTATACAGGAGGGTGCCAGGCAGATATAAAAAGGAATGAGGATGCTCTCTATGTTCCAAATGAAAGATTTCCAAGATATACTGTTAAGTGGGGGGAAAAAAAGCAAAGTGTAGAAAGAGCATATAATATGCTATAATTTGTGTAAGAAGGCAGGGGAAATCTAGGTTTATTTTTGTACGTGTAGAAACTCTGGAAGGATGCATGAGGGAGGGGGCGAATTGGCAGGAGGAAGGATGGGGGAGATTTTCAGTTGTATACATTTAAAATCATCTGGGTTGTGATGCGTATGAATGTATTACATGTTCAACACGTAAATTGTTGGCCATGGAATCAAGCCAGTCATCAGTGTCTCCTCTCTGATACTCTTTGGACATAGAAGGGTTGTGAAAGGGCTTAAGGGTAGACTGGCTCAGAGAGAGAAGCTGGCTTCTGCTTTTCCAGAACTGACATCATCTCTCCAGTCCCAGTGTCCAGTTCTGGGGCCGGTACACAGCAAGCAGGGAATTGCAGGTGGGGGGAGGGGGTTGCCCCGGGGGGAGGGGGAGGGAAGGAATTTAAAACCTCAGCATGTGGGGCATCCTTGCTGTTACACTGGTTGCCAGTAGGGGAAGCACTAACCAGTACAGGAGGCTGGGACTTCCTGCTTTGCGTTTGCCTTCTAATCAAATGGGATCAGTTCTTAACTCATAATTAGTTTGCTTTCCTTTTTCAAAAAAACTGGTTTCCTGGACAAAGTTGAGGTAACCAGGGTGGACTCACAGTCCTGCCCGAAGCAGAGATTAGCTGTTTTGCTAGTCTCGGGGGGGCCGTTATGTATAGGAGTATGATTTCTGTAGAACTTAAAATACTTCAGAACAATCCAGCTCTTGATGGCTCTGGGGCAAGAGAGCTTTGGATTTGGGGAGCCCAGAGGGCTCAGTGGGCAGCCTTGTTGTCCCAAC
The DNA here is from genome assembly GCF_030028045.1 of Hippopotamus amphibius kiboko. Lineage (NCBI taxonomy): Eukaryota > Metazoa > Chordata > Mammalia > Artiodactyla > Hippopotamidae > Hippopotamus > Hippopotamus amphibius. The sequence continues at coordinate 7,131,754 of NC_080201.1, read as the reverse complement.
TGACGCCCTTCTTTGCTGATTCAATGTGGTGGTATTTTTGGGTAACTTGATCTCTGAGTCCTCAGGATTCCTCAGGCGACCCATTGGGACCCAGTACTTTTTCTCTCTTAGTTGAAGTAGAGTGTTTTAAGTGGTAGGAAAACTAAAACCATCTCGAGTTGAACTTTCCAGCAGGGTAGACACTGCCATTGACCCTGTTGACTTGCTTTCCTCCCCAGAGCCTTCTCCTACCTGTCCCACACCATCCCTGATTTCACAGACAACTGTCTGATCAACATCATGAGGTGTGGAGAAGACTTCTATGCGACCACAGAGACCAATTACATCAGGAAAATCAACCCACAGTCCCTGGAAACCCTGGAGAAGGTATCAGTGAATCTACAACTAGCCTCAGTCCCTGACTCAAGAAAGAGACCCCTGGGGGAGGCTAGGAGGCTGCAGGAGCCCACAGAGGAAGAGTCCTCTGATGCCCTTGGATCTTGGGCTCTCCCAGCTCAGCACTAGCATTAGATTCTAAGCTTCCTTATGGTAGGACTGTGTCCGTATTCGTTCCCAGGACTCCCATAGCAAAGGAACACAAACTAGGTGGCTTAAGACAACAGAAACGTGTCCTCTCACAGTTCTGGGGGCTGGAAGTCTGAAATCAAGGTGTCAGCAGGGCCGTGCTCTCTCTGAAGTTTCTAGGGGAGGACCCTTCTTTCCCTCTTCCTGCTTCTGGTAGTTGTTCCTTGGCTTGTAGATGCCTCATTCCAATCTCTTGTAATGCTAAGCTACAGATCGTTGCATGAAGGCCCACGCTGATCCAGAATGACCTTGTTTTAACTTGATTACATCTGCAGAGACCCTATTTCCAAATCTAGGCACCAGGGGTCAGGAAGATCCAGTCCAGCCCCTAACAGTGTCCATAAGTCCTTGGCACTGAGCGGCCCCTCAGTGGAAATTTGGATGAAGGACTGTACTGGGCCGTCAGGACTCCCAGCAGCCCTGCCTTGCATTGACCCGAAGAGGGAGGCGTTAGGCACAGAGCAAGGGCACAGAAATCAAGGCCCAAGCAGACGCCTTTCCTGGGCAGAATCAAGTCTACGTTTTCATGAAGATCAATAGACCCACTTTCAATTTTCTCCAGCTGGCAGTTCAAAGCCTGGATGTCTTTGCAATACATTTTAACGATCTGTTAGAGGGAGTGCTTTTCTTAGCTGTGAAATTACGTCCAGCTCCTTTTAAGCTAGGCAGCATAGGTCCAACTGATGTACGCTTTCCACAAAGCTGCAGAGAGGAAATACGAGGAGAGAAGGAGGTATCGCCTGACTTTTGGCCGGAGGTTGTGCTGTTCTGGGGGAGGAAGGGCGGGCAGTTGGTTCCCCTGCCGCCCCATTGTTCTGCGGCTGTGGCCTGTAGGCAGTTGGGGTCATTATTCAGCTCTGTTAGTCAAGTTTCCCTTTGAGCAAATGCTTTTCTAACCTCTCGGTTCCCAGAATAACCCTATGAGAGAAGCCTGGAGATTTATGCTTCTGTGGGATGCAAAAGGGGAGAGTTGAAATGACTTCACCAGAAAAGTGGCCGAGATTAGCCCTGAGGCTGCCTCTCTGCCCAAGTTGTTACTTGGAGCTCTCTGCGGTGAGGCGACCATTCTCGTGCTGAGGCCCCCCCGGCAGGGCCAGGCAGCAGGATAGGAACCACTGTCAGAGAAAACACACGTAGCTCACCAAGTCCCCTGCAGCCTAGTTGCTGTGGGAGGCCCCCGCGAGGTTACATCAGGTCGCAAGAGGAAACACCTCCTTTAAAGGTGACGTCTGCCTTATTTTCAGATCAGGAGATGTGCAAAAATAACCGTCATCTCTCTGAACCTGGAGTCAGGGAGCTTTTCACGGGATTTCACCTTCTCCCCTTTTTAAAAAGCAGGTGGCTGTCACGTTTTGCAGGTTGATTATCGTAAATACGTGGCTGTAAACCTGGCAACATCGCATCCGCATTATGATGCCGCTGGAAATGTTCTCAACATTGGCACATCCATCGTGGACAAGGGGAAGACAAAATATGTGATCTTTAAGATCCCTGCCACAGTGCCAGGTGGGTCATTCTGGGGCTGTAATGAAGCACAAACACCAGGGGTGCTCTTTTGGAAGAGTTCTGACTTCCGTTGATAACACAACACTTAATCTGACACTTGCCTGCATAGATGATTCAGAGGGCCATGAACTCACTTTTCTCCTTTAGAAGAAAAGAGATGGTGCTAGGCTTCCTTTTGAAAGAATTGAATCCCTTTTGTTTTTCCAACTTCCCTTTCTTTAGATTCCTGTTCATTAATTCTTTAATTTATCCATTATCCATTAATCATCTACCTATCGATCCATCCATCAATCTAGCCAGCCAGCCAGCCATCCTCCTTTCTTCCTTTCATTCATTCATTTTTCAGTTTTCTGATAAACCTCTGTAGGTCAGGGCTGTGCTGTCCTCTTTTATCCCAGCCCCTGAAGCCAGGCTCCCAGGGTTGTTCAGGGAGCTCAGCCCTGCTGGCATCACTCCAGATCCCCACCCTGTTCTCCAGGCCTTCTGGGCCTTTTCCATGTAGGCCGGGAACCTGGCATGGAGCCCAGGGTTGTGACTGTGTGTTCTCGAGGGGGAGGAGGGTGGGGTTTCTAGCCCTGATTTGTCCAGGACCCTTTGGGGAACCACCCCCAGGAAACCAGGCCGCTCTCGGGGTGGCTGTGCGGGCTCAGGAGACGTTGCAGACCTGTGAGGGTGCTTGGCTAGACCTGCTGGTTTAGGAAGACCAGTTTCTATCTGTGATCCCTGCTGCTTCTGCCCCACCCCCCACCCCCAGTCCCATGGAGCCTCCTGAGCAAATTCCAGGCTCTGCTGGCAGATGGGAGCCCCCGAGGTGAGAAGGTACAATGAGCGCTCTTGTTCAGTGGCGTTCCCACTCATTAAGCCAATACGGGGATATACGGTCTGGCTCGGGACCCTGCAGCGTCAGACCTGGAGCTGGTCTAGGCGCTCGAGTTGGCCACCTCCTATGACAGAGGACTGGGAGCCCTGGGGGATCAGGTGACGAGCCCACGGCTCACAATAGGTTCCCTCTGTGCACCTGCTCCAGGCTGGCAGCTTTGCTGGGATTCACACCTGTCTCTTGCCTCCCAGGCCAGGGTGCCTTTCCTTTCCGTTTGCTTTGGTCCATTTGTTTTGTGAAGAAAAGAACTACCTCCACAACCCCACAGCCTCCCCCCCACCAGCCATCTGTTTACAGTGTGCACAGGTGGCCACAAGAAAGGTGGGGACGCTTGCACATAACTCATTATAATCCAGCCCCAGGCCTGGGTGGGGAGGCCTTTTGACCAACGGTGACTCATCCTTGCAGAGGAACAAGAAAACTGAATAGTCCTGAGCACCTTTGTGCTGGGCGCTCGGAAAGGTACTTGGACTCCTGCGGTATTTCCTTCGGTCCTCTCCGTCCCCTCTAAGGGCTGTGCCTCCCAGTAACAGAGTGGGCAGCCAGGCTGAGGGGGCTGTGTCTTTCTGGCTTAACCCTGTGCCTTTGGCCATAATGATGGACCGTCCCACCAAGCCTTCGTTTCCCATCTGTAGCATGCGAATTGTACAGCCCGCCTTGACTGACACAATCTGTCACATCACCATAGGCACTTAGTCTCATTCCCAGGTGATTCAGAACAGCAATGCCAAGAGAAATTCATCGAAACCCTGTGAAATACATTTCAAACGATGGTTCTCAGCAGCATGTCAAAGCTTAACCTCGGGAAGCTAGCCCATTGCCTCGGAGCTTGACAGAAATGCAGGGCCTCAGGCCCCACCTCACAGGCTGAGTCAGACGCCACATTTTGTCATGACCCCCAAATGATCCCTGTGCAGGTCACAGTTTGAGGAGCACTGCTCCAGAGTGGGGGTTGGCAAACATTTTCCGTAAAGGGCCCAAAAATAAACATTTGAGGCTTTGCCACCTCAAGTATTGTATGGTCTCTGTTGCATCTGCTCAATTCTGAATCTTGAAAGCAAAGCAGCTGTGGACCCTGCAAGAGGAGGCTGTGGCCACACTCCAGATAAACCTTTATTCTGAAAGCAGGTGGAGGCTGGGTTAGCCCCGGGCTGGAGTTGTAGACACCTAGCCCAGAGGCCCAGTGGTCCAGAGGCCCAGAATCTGGGAAGGCAGTGGTATCAGATGCCAGACCAGGTCTCATGGAGGAAGGGCCCCAACCTGCGTCAGCCAGGCAGCAGCCCCTGCACCATGTGCTGTCGGCTCTCATTCGAAGGCTCTTCTCAGCGGCCGGGTGGGCTTGAGAGGCTGGGCTGCAGGAGGTGGTGGCCCCGTTGGGGGCAGCCAGGTCCTGTGCTGTCCCTGAGGCTGGCTTCTCTCTAGAGGGCGGGAAGAAGGGGCAGCGCCCCCTGAAGCACACGGAGGTGTTCTGCTCCATCGCCTCCCGCTCCCTCCTCTCCCCGAGCTATTACCACAGCTTCGGAGTCACCGAGAACTACATCGTTTTCCTTGAGCAGCCTTTCAAGATGGATATCCTCAAGATGGCAACTGCCTACATCCGGGGCGTGAGCTGGGCTTCCTGCCTGGCTTTCCACAGGGAGGACAAGGTAAGGCGGGGCCGGAGCGACCCCGCAGCACGAGGACGGCCAGAGAGAGATGGAGGTCCGCGGCAGGGAAGCTTAGGGAGGGAGGCCGTGAGCTGCCACACAGTCTCCCCAGAGGCATCAGCCAACCTTCCAGCAAGTTCTGAAGCTGGGACGGTCCTTCATAGTGGTCCCCAGTTAGGGCAAGGGGCTGGGCCTTTATACCCCACGTCCATACGTCAGTAGAGCAGACTGTCCCCAGAAGAGCGTGTGACCTTGGGCGAGGCAGCCTCACCAGCCAAGGCAGCCCCCACTCACCCAGCAACGAAGGGGCTGCTCCTCAGCCCTGACTGACACCTGCTCCTCCAGCCTCCACCATCCATTGGCAAAGCCCTTCCGGCATCCCTGCAGCCACTGCGTGATGTCGGGGGGTGGGGAGGGGTGTCACAGATTATGTAGACATCGTGATGGTAGAGCATCCCCCTGGATGGTGTAACAGAAACATCTTCAATTCAGGTACACCTGAGCGAAGTGCTCAGAGTATCTGTGCGCATGCATGTCCCTGACCTCCCTGTATATGTGCTGTGTGTATGTGTATATCCACACATGTATGAATACATGTATTCCTGTATAAGTGCATGTATGTATTTGTTGCTGTCGTTACTTGTGAGAAATAATCAAATAATTCTCAGTGCCATCAATTCAAATAATATACAAGTGTAGAAGGCAACAGATCAAGCCCCCTCCCCACCCCGTCCCACCCCCTCCAGAGGGAACCACCACCTTCCACTTGACACCCTCCACTCCTCTTCCTGTGCACAGGGTGCATCTTCGTGTGCCCATACGAACATGTGTCCCGTGCGTGGCTGCCACCTCTTTAATGCCTGTGTCCTCAGGGAGGAGAGTGAGGTGCTCGAGGAAACGAGGAGGTTAGGTGCGGTCCCTCCTCTGCTTGGAACCTTCTGGGGATTTCCTGTCATCCTCAGAATAAGATCCAAAGTCTTCACTCACCAGCCTGTAAAGATCCACACAGCCTCAACCCCCCTGCTGGTCTCCTGCTCACATGGTCCCCTCCTACACTTCAAACCTGCCAAACACATTCCTGCCTCAGGGCCTTTGCATTTTGTGTCCCTTCCCCAGATGGCTTCCTCCCTCAATCAATCCGGGTCTCGGTCTATGTCCCTCCCCATCCCTGAGGTTCCCCTGTCTATCACAGACCCCCCCCCAAAGCTTTCTTTACCCCCACTTCCCTTCCTCAGTCGTGCTCACCTGTCCCCCTTGACATGCTGTATATTTGATCGCTGACCCTTGGCCTTACCTCCACTGGAATATAAACTCCATGAAAGTGGGGCGTGGTAGTTACTTTATCTCTCCAGTTCCCCAAAAAGTGTCAGCTGTGTCGTAGGCCCTCTATGAATGTGGACTGAGTGAGCTGGGCAAGGGGGCCAGCAGGGAGCCAGTGGACGTGGGTTTGCTCTGCAGGCCCGGAGCGTCCCGCCGGCAGGAGCATCAGTGCCCTCTAGACCTCCAGTCTGCAGGCCCTGGAGATCCCTGGCCCCCACGAGTCCCACAGCGAGAAGACAGAGCAAGGCAGAGAGCCCTGGGAAGGGCTTTGGAATGCATTTGGAGAACTTTCTGAGCAGTCCCTGTGGTTGACCCCAGGACTGGGTTTATGGGGAAGAAAAGCCTAAAGTAACCACGGCTGTGTTCACTTCCCCAAACCCACCCTCCCTCCCAATGCCATCAAAGCCTTCCTCCTCTGCACACTCGCCCCTCTCCCTCACTTAACTTCAAAGCTTGATTCTGGGGAAGGAGAGAAAGAGGCAATGAGCCAGAGGAGGTGGGGAAAGAGCAGCCTGGAGCAGCCCCTCCCTCCTTTCAGAGGAGGATGGTTAGGCCAGAGCTGCCAAAAGAAAGAAAACACCCCTTTCCCCTTGGATTAGGCAACCGGGGCTGCAGATACGGCTAACTGCCACCCAGAGTGGTGACACCCAGAGGTACGTGCGGAGGCCTAATGAGCTGATACCCATGTAGGCGCCTTGACCAGACGGGTCACTCAGCACTACTGCCCTCCAGGGCAGCCTGGTTGCTGGGACAATGGCAGGCAAAGGTCAGGAGAGGGGAACCAGGAGGGGCTTTAGGGGCTCTGGCCACAGATGGGACCTGAGGAGGCTTGAGGGCTGGCCCTGACTGGTTCTCCCTAACTTGGCCATTGCCAGGGAGTTGGCCTGTCGCTGCCCACCTGGATCACAGTATCACAGTCAAATGAAGGTTGGGGAGACAGTGCGATCTCAGGGGCCTCGCCAGATCCTGTCCTCCTGGCAGCAAAGCTTCCCTCCTCCCTCAGCACTTCTGCATGGCTGGAGGTGGGACAGAGAGGCTCCCAAAAGGGAGGGGAGGCTTCAGGGTCATGAGCAGGTGGATGGTGGGGCTGGGTCTTGTCTCCTGCCTGATGCCACCGTGCAGGGCTGGCAGAGGGAAAGCTGACCACTGATGTGCACCTCCTTTCAGACTTACATTCACATCATCGACCGAAGGACAAGGAAGCCTGTGCTGACCAAGTTTTACGCGGACCCCATGGTGGTGTTTCATCACGTCAACGCCTATGAAGAGGACGGCTGCCTTCTGTTCGACGTCATCGCCTACGAGGACAGCAGCCTTTACCAGCTCTTCTACTTGGCCAACCTGAACAAGGACTTCGAGGAGAACTCCAGGCTCACCTCCGTCCCCGCCCTCAAGAGGTTCGCAGTGCCTCTCCACGTGGATAAGGTAGCGTCTTGAGTCCTGGGAGATGTGGGCCCACTTAGGAAGTGACTTTGGTCCTGATTTTGTTGACATTAAAATTCAAAATGAGGTGTTCTTAAAGAAAGACAGAAAATGAATTCATTATTTTTCCAAATATGGTATATATTCACGGTGGAAACTTTAGAAAATATAGATTAAGTGAAAAGGAAAAAAAAAATCCTCATAAACCCATTGTGATATATTGCCTCCTATCTCTCTTTCTCCATAGATAGGTAGATAGATAGATAGGCAAATAGATAGGAAGATATACATACACATTTATATATACTGATATGTACGTATATAATATATATACATAATGTATATACATCTCGAAGCTGTTAAAATTATGTACAATATGATTTTCTTTTCTAAAATTAATATGTAAGATATAAATATGTATTTCCTAATTTTAGAGAAGAAAATCATGCTGTACTTAATTTTTTTCAGCTCTTTATTGGAGTATAATTGCTTTACACTGTTGTGCCAGTTTCTGCTGTACAACAAAGTGAATCAGCTGTATTTATACGTATATCACCATATGCCCTCCTTCCCGAGCCTTCCTCCCACCCTCCCTATCCCACTCCTCTAGGTCCCACCAGTCATCAAGTTGATCTCCCTGTGTTATGCAGCAGCTTCCCACTAGCCATCTATTTTACATTTGGTAGTGTATATATGTCAATGTTACTCTCTCACTTCATCCCAGCTTCCCCTCCCCCTCCACCTCCCCATGTCCTCAATTCTGTTCTCTACATCTGCATCTTTATTCTTGCCCTGCCACTGGGTTTATCAGTACCATTTTTTTAGATTCCATATGTTTGCGTTAGCATATGGTATTTGTTTTTCTCTTTCTGGCTCACTTCACTCTGTATGACAGACTCTGGGTCCATCCACCTCACTACAAATAACTCAATTTCATTCCTTTTTACAGCTGAGTAATATTCCATTCTATATACGTGCCACATCTTCTTTATCCATTCATCTGTTGATGGGCATTTAGGTTGCTTCCGTGTCCTGGCTATTGTAAACGGTGCTGCAGTGAACATTATGGTACATGTATCTTTTTGAATTATGGTTTTCTCAGGGTATATGCCCAGTAGTGGGATTGTTTGGTCATATTGTACTTAATTTTTAGCAGCTTTAATGAAACGTAATTCACATTCCATACTATTCACCCATTTCCACTCATTTACAGTGTACAATTCAATGGCTTATAGTATATTCACAGAGTTGTACAACCATCAGCACAATCGATTTTAAAACATTTTCATTTCCCCCAAAAGAAATCTTGTACCCTTTAACCATCAGTACACACACACACCCCGCCCCCACAATCCCTCCATCCCTTCAGCCCCAGGTAACCACAAATCTACTTTCTATCTCTGTGGATTTGCCCATTCTAGACATTTCACGTAAATGGAACCATACAATATGCAGTCTTTTGTGTCTGGCCTCTTTCACTTAGCATGTTTTCACAGTTCATCAGTGTTGTAGCATGTATCAGTGCCTCATTTTTTTTCATGGCTAAATATGTACATACTATTTTGTGTATTTCTTTTTCCACCTACTTGTATACGTAAACATCTCTCCATAACATTAAATATTCTTCTATGGCATCATTTTAAATATTTGCCTGACAGTCCATGGTGGGAATTCACCACCAGTTGCTTACCCATCTCCCTGATGTCGAACTGTCCTGTTCTTACATTAAAAATGACCACTGGGCCAGATGTTATCCTCAATTAGGCGGATGCTGCCAAGGCTCTGGGCTTGGTTTTATAGGCTACGGAGGCTTCTGGCTCCAGAACTTCCTGACTTCATGACTTAATTAATTTAAATGAAACCAAATTCAATTCAGTTCAGTTTTGATGGCTCATCTTTACTCAATGCCCGCTATGTGCCAGGTACTTTGCTAAGCATTTTATTTCCCTTACCTAACTTATTAATCAAAACCACCTATGGGAAAGATCCTCAGGTTAGCCTTATTTTACAGATGAAGAAACTGAGGGTCAGAGAGATTAAGGAATGTGCCAAGGTCACACAGCCCAGCAGCAGAACCAAGATTGGCTCTAAACCCTTCCTTGGAGCTGGTAAGGAGTATACCTCTGCTGATCTCCCAAGCAGGCCTAACTCCTGGAAAGAGCCCCGGAGGGTCACCCTGACCTCTCTGAGGGCCCTGCAGGCCTAGGGAACAGCAGACACTCCTACATGTGCAGGGAGGCGCCTCCCACCCTCCAGGCTCCTCCATGCAGGAGTTCAGATACCTCCCAACCAGTGGGTGGAAGACCTGCATTTGAGCCCAGCTTCGTTCAACTCCAGAGTTGCGTCCTTTCTTCTCTTGCCAGTATTTCCTCATCTGCAGTCATTTGTGTATCTCTGTCGTGATTTTCACCTCTACTAACATTTACAAAATTGTGTTTTCATTTAAATCAACTCACTCTTTTCTTAACTCCTTTGGAAGGAAACCTATCAGGACCCGGTGGAAAGCTAGCATTGCGTGCTGCAGATGGAAGAGCAGATGCACATAAAGTGCTGGTAATAAAGCACAGCTCCTAAGTTCTAGCCTGGTGCTGCTGCTCTTGCCAGGACCTGATCTCTTCCTTAAAGAGAACATTGGAAAAGTATTAGGTGTTAAAGACATAGTGGTGCTTAACTGAGACGCTCTCCTTGACCCAGTTGGAAGGATTGGAAGAGAAGAAGGGATTAACTTTCTCCCCATGTGGTTCAGGGCTATTGAATGAACAGCCATGACCCACAAAATCATCACCTGAGCCACTGGCCTCTGCGCCCCTCACTCTGGGAAGTTCCGCAGTGCAGCCCTTGGAGTGTCTCCTGGCTCTAGGATGCGATGCGGATGTCACAAAGCACACGGGTGGCAAATCCTGAGGCCGGCCCCCTGCCTCACGGAGACCTCAGCCTGGGGATGATACACAGAGAGGAAGCACTCCCTCCTGCTGCTCACACACTGCAGGATTTTATCACCTTTCATCAAGTTCGAGAGATGATTTACTTCCTTGAACCAAGCTAAGAAGTTTAGCACGTATATTTTAAAAAGGTGCTGCGTGAGCCATCTGCAAAGAAGAGCCAGCGCTGGGAAGGGTAGCTCCAGTCACGCTTTTTAATTGCTGTTTATTGTCCCTTAAAAATGTCTCCTTGCTTCACTTTCAAGTCATCCCACCTGTGTGTTGAAAGGGGAAAGTCCAGCAGGCAGACACTGCCTGTGTGTCCAGATCCAGCCTCCCTCTGGTCCAAAAGCACATTAGGGAAGGGCCTCAGGTGATGCCGCTGTTTCTCACGTGCCCTTCAGTCCGGAGCCTTTGCACCTCACTGTCCCTCTGCCTGCAACCCCGTCCTCTTCCCATGAGACCTGCACCTCTGTCCCAGCTGCAGCTTGGACTCACCTGGGGGCTCTGAGACCAGCTCAGTGAAGGCAGAAGCTCCGGGGAGGGGCCCAGGGATGGGTGTTCTAATTCCTGCTCACCCTTCAGGTCTGGTGTCCTGGCTTCCTCACTGGGCTCATGTATTCTAATGGCACCTGCAGCTCTCTGCTCAAATTGATCTCAGGTATAATGAGCTGTTTGGTCGCCTCTTCCTGTTAAAGATTCCAGGGGGCCGAGACGCTTCGTCTTGTCAGTAGTTTATCCCCTGTACCCACCACAGGGTCTGGCACTGAGTCTTCTCATTAAGCCTTAGATATTTTAAATAAATGAATGAATGATGAATGAATGAAAAAGGTGAAGCAGGTCTCTCAAAGGGCACAAGGTCTTCCTTTAGCATTGGAACATTTCCCAAGTGGAAAGGGCCTTCCACATGGAATGGGCTATAGTGAAGTGTGTTCCAAAGTCTGGGGTCTCCCAGCTGCCCCAGATTCTCTGGCATTTGGGCCAGCTAGGGTCAAAGGAAGGAGGAGCCCATTGACACCCTCGGCGTGTTTGTGTAGGGTGGCACAGGGATTGTTTAAGGTGGGGCTGGGCACCAAAGGGCATGGGCGGTGTGGACAGTCCCTGCCAGCTGCCCTGCCCTCGTCCTGCAGGGCTCCATGTGCTGTCTCCAGGAGGGGGTGGGGTGGCATCTTGGACCTAGAAGGGGTGGCTCCAACTCCTGGTCCAGTAGACTTGGTTTTTGTCTTGTGTTTAAATGCAAAAGTGAAGACCCAATAACAAGAGAAGCCACCATTTCTCAAGAGCTCACTCTGTGCCTGGCCCTGTGTTAGATGCTTTTTCTGCTTTCAGACCCAGGCCTCTGCTCTGGCCTTTCTCCAGCAGTATCCCTTCTCCACGGGGTGAGGAGTTCACAAAACCGCAGGGTGCCATCCAAAGGGGCACTCTCCCAACCCCAACCATGACCTGGGATCCCTGAATTCCCCGCACAAGTGCCCCAAGCCTGCCTGCAACGCCTGTCTCTGTCCTCCTAAGGGCAGGCTGTGCTGCTTGTGTGCCGGCCTCAGGCCCACAAGGGAGGCCAGAGCTAGCTGGGGCTTCCATGCAGTGGGAAGAAAAGGAGGCGGGGAGCCCAGGCCCAGAGGTCAGCCTTCATTCTACCACCTGATTCTAGCTCAGAAGGCCAAGGAGTCCTGGAATTCTAAATTCACACGTGTCCTTCCAGACCAGCACTGTGCACTAGAACCTGCTGCAATGAAGGAATATTCTCTGTCCAAGCAGTCGCAGCCAGACACCTGGGCTACTGAAATGTGGTCAGTGCAGCTAAGGAAGGGAATTTAAAATTTTATTTAATTTAAATTTAAATAGCCACACGAGGCTGGTGCTGGTTGCCGTACTGGACAGCACAGTTCCACAACATTATGAAGCTCCATATATAAAGGAAGGAGGGAGAGAACAGTATTTTACTTAACACTTTAATGTATGTGGATATAGGGTTGGCAGGCCTCTGCCCTCATCCTGGGTCCTGCAAGTATAAGGGCCTGTGAAACGCTCTGCGTGCCTCTCACTGAATCTGTATGACAGTCCTTGGGGTTACTCATCATTCCCATGACTGCAGATGAGAGAGAAAGTAACTTGCCCAACACCACAGAATCACCCGTAGGATTTGAGTTGGGATTTATTTATTTGTTTGTTTATTTTTATTTATTGGCTGCATTGGGTCTTCATTGCTGCACGCAGGCTTTCTGTAGTTGCGAAGAGCGGGGGCTACTTTTCATTGCAGTGCACGGGATTCTCATTGTGATGGGTTCTCTTGTTGCAGAGCACAGGCTCTAGTTGAGGCACGTGGGCTCAGTTGTTGTGGCTCGCAGGCTCTAGAGCACAGGCTCAGTAGTTGTGGCTCACAGGCTTAGTTGCTCTGTGGCATGTGGGATCTTCCCGGACCAGAGCTCGAACCCATGTCCCCTTCATTGGCAGGCGAATTCTTAACCACTGTACCACCCGGGAAGCTCCTGAGTTGGGATTTAAATGCATGTCTGTCTGGCTCCAAGTTACTAACTACGATGGGTTTGGCCCTGCACCAGGTGTTTTCATAACCATTATTTAATTTAATCCTAACCACAATCGTCAGATGCAGGTTGAAGGAACCTTCGCTTGTACCCATCCAGAAGTTATAAATGAGAATTGCCCCCCTTTTCACAAACAAGGAAGCAGGCTCAAGTTCACGTAGGCTCTGGGAGGCCCGATCAAAATTCACATAGAAAGCTCTAGAGTCAGATTTTACACCCAGGGCTGCCAAACTGCAAAGCCAGTGTTTTGCAGGATTATTGAGATTACTGCCTCTCATGGGAGTTCCCTCAAGTTGAGGAATTTCAAAGCCAGGCTACAGGATTTTGTTGAATTCTGGCTAGAAAGCGATTTCTTCCCAAAGTTGAGCACATCGGCTACAGAAAGCAGCCGAGTCATGTTACTGCTGTGTGTGCAAAAATTCAGTTTATGCCTCAACCAGTCTGACCAGTTTCATGCTGGAGCTAGAAAACGTCTCTGCAGACCGACTCCCTGAGAATCAAGCCCGGGACATGCACAAGAGGCCTGTGGCTGCCTCGTGACTAGCGAGGCACAGGGCAGGGCATCTCACAGTTTGTGGGGCTGCACACAGGTGGAGGCAAACAGAGCTTCTGCTTGTAAGACACTCGATGTGTCAGGTGCTGGAGGACTTTTCATGCCCTTCGCTTGATTCTTACAACCACCTGCGCAGCACATGTTCTGCCCCTTAACAGTTGAAGGAAAAGCTCAGTGAGTCAAGCATTTGCTCATTCCTTCAGCAGTTAATTCCTAGGAGCTGACTGTGTGCTGTGCGCTGAATAAAATCTGGTTACTGTCTTCATAGGGAAGACAGCATGAAAGAAGGAAGCAGCTCTATAAGGGAGATAATTACAACTTGGCACAGATGCCTTGGAGACACTGCAGACAGAGTTGTCAGGGAAAGGGATGTTTGAGCCGAGACCTATGGGATAGAAACCAGCCAGCCTCAAGGCCTTTGCACCTGCTTTGCCCGCTGCCTACAGTGCTTTTGTTTCTGAGCAGAAGAATTGCAGTGTGAAGGTCTGGGCCCAGCCTCTGCTCCCCTCTGTGTGACCTTGGGCAAGCCACTTTCCCTCCCTGGGCCTCAGTTTCCTTTTCTTAATTGGGATGGCACTAAGCAAATCTCAGAGGGGCCCTGCCATTCAGGTTCTAGGATGCAGTAAATTTCCCGCCTTCCCAGCAAAAAAAGCCCCTGTTGTTCAAATAGGTTTGTTTTAATTATAAAAGATTATTTTGGAAAGTTTGGAAAATAGAGAAAAGTTTAAATGAGAAGAAGTCAGGCGTGACAATAATTCTCTTGTAACTCCATGAACGCAGGGATCTGTGGTCTTATTCCTCGATCTCCTCCAGTGCCTAACCTGAACTCACCCGCAGGGGCAATGGCAGTAGTAGTAGTGGTAGTAATAATAATACAATTAGCAACAGCAGTTAACATTTATCTAGCATTTACTGCTAACCAGGCCCTCTTATAAACCAACTGCATGGATTATTTTATTTAATTTGCATAATAACTCGGAGACACATATGCTATTTATATGATGCTTGTGCTATACCTTATTATACAGATGGGGAAACAACTTCAAGGATGCCAAGTAACTTGTTCAAGGTCCCATAATGAGTATGTGGGGACACAGGGAGTAGTAGATGCTCAATAGATATTTAATTAATCATGTTAGGTCTCTCTGCCTGGTTACAATGATGATGGTAAAGTACTGAACACAGTCTGATGGTCTCTTGAGACCAAGAGATGTCCTTCATAGATATTTTTCTCCTAAGTAATTTTCACTGCATGTTTTTTTTCTTTTCAACAGGGATACATTTTCATAGGAAAAAATACTGAGAAGATAGAAAAGTTTGGAAAAAGAAATTAAAGCCCCATAATCCCACCATATGCTATATTGTTACTGTTTGGTATACTTCTCCCAGGCTCTTTTCAATTTAATATCTTTCTTTTTTTTTTTAAACATGGTTGAGTTCAGTGTGTGTATGCAGTTTACTCTGCTGCTTTTTTCACTCAGTATTCTCTCATGTGCACTTCCCATGTTATTATGAACTCTTTATAAATACCTTTTTAATGACTGATGCAGCCTTTTACAGGTGAATCACCCAGTATTTAAAAAGCAAGAGCTTATTCTTATAAGTATACTCATTTCACCTGTGAGGGATCAGGCAGCCCAGAGCAGAAGAAAAGATCCACTTTTAGGGGCCCCCCTTCTACCACTCGCCAGCTATGCTCACTTCCGGGAGTCACTTCCAGTGCCTAATTCTCATTTTTAACTGAGAATACCAGTCATATAATAGCTACTTCTAGTGGTTAATGTGGGGCCAGAACAAAGTGACAGACACTGAAGCATTTTTTAAAACGTGCACAGAAAACAAATATTTGTTCTAGATAACAAGTTTTCATTTTTTTGAAAAACCAATTCTTTCAGAATGCAGAAGTGGGCTCCAATTTAATCAAACTGTCATCTACAACAGCAAGAGCTCTGAAAGAAAAAGATGACCAAGTGTACTGCCAGCCGGAGTTGCTTTACGAAGGTAAAATGCATCCTCTCTCCCGTGTTTAGGGAGGGGCTGAACATCCTCTTTATATGACACCTCCTTCTGATGGGGAGGAGACGTCCATGGACAAGGGACTGAGAGGAAGGCTGTTGGGATGCCCAGGGGAAGACATCTGGGGACACTTCTCTTTCATGTATTTTACACTCCTCCCAGGGAGGTGCTGGGGTGATTGTTGGACACAGGGACTTTCACAGCTGCCTGTCCTTTCAAATGCTGCCACGTATTCTTTTTTTTTTTGCTTTCTTTTTTTTTTAATTTTTTTTAATTTAAATTTTTATACTGTTTTTAAAGGTTTCTTTCCACTTACAGTTATTACAAAATATTGGCTATAGTCCCCTTGTTGTACAATACATCCTTAAGCCTGTCTTACACTCAATAGTTTGTACCTCCCTTTCCCCCACCCCTATATCGCCCCTTCCTTGCCACTGGTAACCACTAGTTTGTTCTTTATATCAAATGCTGCCATGCAATGAACGCTGACGTATTGAAAGGCATGGCATGTGCGGATTTCTACCTGTGCACACTCAGAACAATGTGCAGAATAGGTGCTATCAGCCCTGTTTGCCAGAGGAGAAAACTGGGCCTCAGAAAGGCAGAGCTACACCCAGAACATAAGCCCCCTTGGAGAGAAGAACCCACCAGAGCAGGGCTTCCCAACGTGGGCACTGCTGGTATGGGGGCTGGGTCGTTCTTTGCGGTGGGGTCTGCCCTGGGGGTTGGAGGATGTTGAGTAGCATCCCTGGCCTCCAACCTGATTGAGAACCAGTGCCCTAGAATAGAAGCCCGTGGGGCATGGGCTGTGTTTCTGTGCTCAGTTTTGTCATCGGCATGTGACAGAGGTCTGGCTTAGAGCAGGGTGTGCTCAGTGCTTAAGCGCAGAATGAAGGGGCCTGCCCAGGACAGGGCTGGGGAGTGGTGGGCGGGGTCCAGGCTGGAAGCCCGGCTCCCCACATCACTGCCCTACACCAGGGCCAGGCGTATGGAAGGGACAGGCCTGGGGACTCTCCTAGGATGACCTTGGATCTGCCCACTAAGAACCATTTCTACACACAGCATCCCGTGGATCCTATAACAGATTCCGTGTGGCACCTCAGCCTTTTGGAGTCTTTAGAAATGAATATAGACATGTTTGTCCCAGTTCTTAAGGCATCAGCTTCCATCTCTGCTCACCTGTCACTCAGATGGGCAGATGGAGGACTAAAACATGGTCATTGTATTTCTGGGAAGGGAATTCTTGTTTATCATAGCAACCTTGGGCAGCACTGAAAGCATGACTGTAGACAAATCCCTCATAATCCCTCCACCTGTGACAGCCCTTTGGAAACATCTGTGCAGTTTTTCCATTGTGTAGGGGTTACTTGAGGCATGCCAGGCCCTCTTCTAGGGGCTCCCCAACTTCCCGTCCTTTCCTTCGCAGTCTCATCCTGTTCTCGTCACGTTAGGTGAGTTCACGCACATAAAGGGCTTAGATGAGGGTCCAGCTAGAAGCAGCTGTGATTAGAACACCTCTGAGAGGCAGGGGCTACCATGTACGGTTCATGCTTTAGAGCTGAGGACGGCAGAGCTGAGAATAATTCGGTAACTTGCCCAAAGTTGGGCAGCAGAGCCAGAATCTGAACCCAGGTTTCTCTGACTCTTAACTTCTGCATTTCCAGTTATACAAAATGCATACGATACTGTCTAGAATGTTCTGAAATGGCTTCTTCCACTTAATGAACATACCCTGGGAATTTCCCCACATCCTGAAAGTTCTTCAAGAGCATGGCTTTAATAGCTGGACAGAATTCACAGGGATGAATCACATTTTACTTAACCATGTGTCTATAACTGGTCATTTACAGGGTGGAGGAAAGGGGGATTCCAGACCAGGTTTGAGGGGCCCAGGAGCATCACAGGGAGTCTCAGGCCTACTCTGGGACCAACAGTGGGCATCTTTTTCTGATTTGAGTGTGTGGGTGGCCCCTCATCTTGACCTGTCTCTTGGGAGTTTTGTGATTACTCGTCTTGTTGGATTGGACATCTTCCCATCTCAGTGGTCCACCCCGCTTCCCTTCCCACTGAGCCCAATAACCATTTATGCCCTGAGTCCTTTTCAGGAAGTCTTTATGTGACAGACGTTTCCATCTCTGCTTCTTCTTTTCTTTGACATTATGTTTTCACCAGCAGTTGGCTCCAGCTACCTGCAATATTTCATAAGAGGGACTTTCATTTCAGTATTCAACTTAGAAGTTTAATTTGACACAAAAGGCATATATAAATATATATGCATGGACATGGACAAGTTTTTAAGGCTTTTTGGATTACAAAAGTAATAGGTATAATGAAAGTTTCACATAATGAGAAACTTAGAATGGACAATATAAAGTCTAAGCCACTATAAGGAAGTTATCACCCCAGCAGTGCTTCCAAACTTGTCTCTTCAGTTATAACATAGTGGAGATAATTCTATAAGCAGCCTTTTACATTTAATCTTATGATGTAGACATTTCCCCATGTTATTAAAATTCTTTGTAAATATTACTTTCATATAAAATTACTATATGATTTCACCAGATTTATTTAAATATTCAGCATTAATGTTCCTTCCGTGGCTTCAGAAGCTTCTATTCACACCCACACACGTGCACGCACACGCTTTTTTTTTAAAAGAGCTTTTAAAAATTGCAGTAGCCTCTGATTTTAATCATGCAATTCTCTTTGATTTCTATCTTGGATAATTAAAGATGTTTATACACTTAAAGACCTAGGTCTAGCTTACCTTGCTCCTGAAGCTTCTAATAGAGCTGGGGTGATTATCAGGGGTTCCCACTTCCCACCCTGTGACCACCCTTGATCTAGGTCAGGGCTTGAACCAAGTTCAGGAATCCTGGCTTGGGAGCCGTTTTGTGGAAAGGATGCCCGGCCTGGATGTCAGGAAGGGCAGGTGGTCCCAGTACTCAGTGAAGGGGGCTTTGTCAGCTGTGTCATTTCTCTCTAGGCTTAGAGCTGCCTCGGATCAATTATGCTCACAACGGGAAGTGGTACCGCTATGTCTTCGCTGCTGAAGTCCAGTGGAGCCCCATCCCAACCAAGGTACCGGTCCCTGGGAGACGGCAGCCTGCAACGGTCGTGTCTGTCTGCAAAGCTGAGCTCCCAGGTTCTCAGGGAGGTCAGGACCTAGGTCCCCTTCGGATGGGGGTAGGTCAGAGAGTGAGATCAGCGTGGTACAAAACACACTGGAAGCAGTGATGGAGCATGCAATAGAGGGAACTGCACCTAATGGGCTGTCACTCAGGAAAGACGTGGAGGCTGGAGTTTATCTGTTGATTTCTTTTTTGGATGCATGTTTATTGAGCACCAGCTATGTGCTACAACGTGGTGGGCACTGAGGAAAAGCAGATGAACGGGGGATCCCAGTTCCTGCCCTCAAGGAACTCACTGTCTCGAGCAAAGGGGGTAGAGCTGAAACTTGGAGGATTTATTTTTTTTAATTAATTAATTTTTTTATTGAAGTATAAAGTTGATTTACAGTATGGTGTTAGTTTCAGGTGTACAGCACAGTGATTCATATCTTGGTTTTTAAATTATTTGTTGAACACTTGCTGTTTCCCAGGGACTATGCTGAGTGCTGTACAGACATCACTTTTCCTTAGTAACCTCATTTTTTTAGTAATAAAATGGAAAATCTTTTTTTTAAAAAAATGCAAGTAGTGCAGAAATGTACAAAGCAAAAAATTAAGGTTCCCACACACATATACACACCCTGAGTCACTCCCCACTAATCCCACACCCTCAGGGGAAAGAGGCCTATTAGAGATTGAGAGAAGGCTGGGGACTCACACTGTTAAAACAACAAAGGAATCATATTATACTTTAAAGGTTTGCATTGAATATGTTAGTTTATCTAATATGTATAAAAATTACAATATAGTGCCAAATACCAGATAAGTCCAGGTTTTATTTCTGAAAGAATTCAGTGTGTACTGTCAGCTCTGCGGCGGCGGGAGGGCCTTTGTTTAAAGCAAGATGAGGAAGTGAGTGGCTTTCGTTCCTGTTGTTGCACTGGCCAGAGGCAGGTGCCATTTGGGGTCTACATTTGCCAGTGTCAGAGCCCACATTTGAGGGGCTCACTCCCCTCTCTCCGGGGCCTCGATGCCTTCCTGTTCACAGGGAATCAGCTTGCTCTCTAACCACTCATTCCCACGTTTCCCCCCATGGATGCACAGATAATAAAATACGACATTCTCACGAGGTCATTCTTGAAGTGGGAAGAGGCACACTGCTGGCCGGCGGAGCCCCTGTTTGTGCCCACGCCGGGTGCCGAGGCCGAGGATGACGGTAAGGCTCCGGGAAGGGCAGCCCGCTTGCTGCACTGGGCTTGTGGTCACCCTCACACAGAGACATCGTCTGGGGGCAGCGACCACCCCCCCATCACACGGTTGGTGGAATCATGCTTTGAAGCCCAGGTGTGTCTGAGTCCAACGCTGTGGGGTGAGGGGGTCGCCAAGCCCACCCCGACTTCTGACACCAGCTGCGAGTTCAGGCATCCCCAGGGTCACCCTCAGCTTCAAAAGAAGGACTCACAGGAAACACTGAAAGCTGTTACACTCATGGTTACGGTTTATCACACCAAAAGGGTGCAGGTTAAAAGAGACAAGGAGAGTCGGGCGGAATCCAGGAGAGTCCTGTGCGTGGAGTGCCCACTGGTCCTCTCCTGTGGGAGGCAGGACCGTGCTGACGTCCCCAGCAACATCCACGGAGGGTGGCCAACCAGGGAAGCTCACCGAGCCTTGGGTGGGAGCACTGTGGGGCGTGGTCACGCGGACATGGTGACCTCTAGTCTCAGCCCCTCTGGAGGTTAAGCTGACACTTGTGGCCCAAGGCCTCCCCCTACCTCACATTGCTAGGATGGGTTATATGGCATGGCCCCAGGTAAACAGAGACACTCTCATCAGGCCGACCGTCCAAGGGCTTAGAGGTTGTCTCCCGGGGCAGAAGGTCAGACCTCCTTTCCGGGGAGGTGAGATTATATGCGACACAAAAGCCCACTTCCTTCCCTTGGAGCAGTGCTATCCCCCCGCAGAGTGTAGAATCTGGGTTTTAAAATCCATCATAATGGCTGGGTCAGAATTTATAACTCCTCTAAGCATGTAAGTTTTCCGTGGAGCACCTAGAAATTCTCGTGACCCACCTCTCTTGCCTAGGTTTCCACCTGACCAAATGGTCCTTTCTCTCCTTGATTCTGCCTTTGCCCCGGAAATGCCCTGCCCACCCCCCTGGGGATGCTAAGCAGGGTAGTAGAAGCCGGGATGGGGCTGCCCACCTGTGGGGAAGGGCAGGCTGCCCCGCTGGGCCTGCCAGCTGCTTCCCTCAGGTGAGGAGGAGTGGTTTTCTACCTGGGTGGTGTCCTCCTATTGACCTGCATGGCACGGCACGCCAGGCAAGGGACCCTGTGTCACTGTGACCTCCAAGGTGGGGGATGGTTGGTGCCACCTCCTGCTGAGGCTGGCCTCCCCCTGGGCTGGGCGAATGAGTCCTGCACATTCTCTTGTGGGCAGGGAGCAGCCTTGTCTTCATTCCACAAAAGGAGAGGCTCAGAGATTGAGGTAACTCACCCACGGTTGGTCACACGCCCAGTACGTACAGAGGAAGGTTTGAATCCAAGCCGATCTGACCTCAGCTGAGCTCAGCCACTCTGAAAGCCTGGAGGCCTTGGGAAGAATCACGAATATTTGCTGGACGTTTACATGCAGTGTTTCATTTAGCCCTCTGTCCCTTGAGAGTGAGTATTTAGAATATTCCCATTTTACAGAGGAGAAAGCTGCACACACATGAGATGAACTGGACTCATTCAAAGGCTACTTGAGTTTAGCCGAGTGACATAAATTAGCCTAAGTGCAGCATCAAAGCCAATTCTCTGTAACTGGAGTTTCTAAATAGTAGAAAAATAGCCATTCTTCAGTGCATGCAGTAATTTACAAAATGCTTTCATAATTGACCGTGCAAGATCCTCTCAGCACTCCTCTGAGGGTGGAGAGGATAATTCCCACTCTACAGGTGGACAGACTGAGGCTCAGAAAGGTGAGGGGACTGGCCCGGCCAAGCCTTCCGATTTCCCTGGCCTTTCCCTCCACTCGCACAGAATATTGAATCACTTCCCTTCTGTTTTGATTAGATACTTACGTTCAAAGGACAGGGAGACAGAGCTGAGAAACTTATCCCCCAGCTGGACCAGGTTCAAGGCTGCACTTCCACAAAGTGTCTCTTTTTTGTTTCCCCAAAGGGATTATCTTATCAGCCGTTGTCTCTACCGATCCCCAGAAGCTGCCTTTTCTGCTGGTTCTGGATGCCAAAACGTTCACAGAATTGGCTCGTGCATCCGTTGATGTAGAGATGCACCTGGATCTCCATGGGCTGTTCATCCCGGGTGTAGACTGGGACGCGGGGAAGCAGGCCCCATCCCAGGAGGAGAGGGACAGGGCTGTCGACCGCCATGTGGCCCCACGGACCTGACAGGGTGGAGGTCTGGGCCCTGGACAACGGCCCCACTGGACTCAAGGGTGGTCTCTGTCTGGGTGGAGTGGGGAGAAGTCTTTCATTTCATTTTGCACTTATTCTTTCCATGGTTGCTTTGAAACAAAATTATGAAAATAGAGCTTGCCGGTATCTTTTCTTTCATTTTATTTTGGCCATAAGAACCTTGTTTGAAAGTCAATCAAATATTTGTTGATTAGCTCTAGCACTTCTAAGAAAGCCCTTATAAAGGGGTATAAAGACCATGACCATGAATCAGAAATGGTATTAAGTC
This sequence comes from Hippopotamus amphibius kiboko, assembly GCF_030028045.1. Classification (NCBI taxonomy): domain Eukaryota; kingdom Metazoa; phylum Chordata; class Mammalia; order Artiodactyla; family Hippopotamidae; genus Hippopotamus; species Hippopotamus amphibius. Next base: position 7,109,584 of record NC_080201.1, on the reverse strand, counting down.
ACATAATCATTGTTCCTAGAATGGGCAGCCACTGACCCACTGGAGAAGAGACACAGAAACAATGATCATTGGTCCTCCCTCCCCGTCTTTCTCTCCCTTCCCTCCCTTTCTCTCCCTTCCCTTCCTCCCTTCTTTCCGGTGGACTAGATGGTGTCCACTCAGCCATGCCCTGTGAGTAGACCATGTGGCCCAGAAGGCGTGTGTTTTGTAGTCATTCCATGCAAGGCATGGCATGGCATAAGACAAAATAATAAAAACTTTAAAGACTCTTCAGACTTTAATTTTACATGGCTTCTTTCCTCTGAAGATCTTCTAAGGCAATAAAACAGAGGGGCAGAGCTAGACGGTTCCTAGCCCGCCAGGTGCCTCGTTGTACACCCGATGGGACAGCAGATGGGTGTGTGCGGGCACCCCCTTGGCAGGAGGGTGTGGAGGGGCTGTAATACTGAGTCCTGTCTTGCCCAATGCTGAGAACCAGGGCGGCGAGGCAGGCTGGAGTCGTACAGGAAAGGGGGTCCCCTCAGCAGAATTCCTTAGAGATTCATCCAAGCTGTTGTTTGTTTTCATCCAAGTTGTCCTTTGTTGGGTATGTTTTATTCACTACTCTTTCCTCTGCACCTAGAGCACTGCCTGGTGGATGCAGGCTCCCAATTAAGTGTTTGTTGAATGAATGAATTCTGCCAACAAAGAAACCCAACTCCGTAATGTACCAACAAGAAATCAATATTTAAGAAAAGAAAAAGGGAGGGACTTCCGTGGTGGCGCAGTGGTTAAAAACCCGCCTGCCAACGCAGGGGACCCGGGTTCGAGCCCTGCTCCAGGAAGATCCCACATGCCGCAGAACAACTAAGCCCATGCGCCACAACTACTGAGCCTGTGCTCTAGAGTTCGTGAGCCGCAACTAAAGAGCCCTTGAGGCACAACTACTGAAGCCTGAGCACCTAGAGCCTGTGCTTCACAACAAGAGAAGCCACTGCAATGAGAAGCCCGTGCGCACCACACCACAACAGAGTAGCCACCACTCGCCGTAACCAGAGAAAGCCCGCGTGCAGCAACGAAGACCCAATGTAGCCAATAAATAAAGTAATAAATTTTTTTAAAAAAGAAAAAGGGAAATGAATATTTTACTAGAGATCTCCTGGGAAGACAAGGAAGACAGTCCACATGGAACCAAATGACAACACCCCAAATTCCCCACGAGGTTCCTCTCCCAGCCGTCCCTGATCACTCCTCTCTTTCTTCCCCTGTTGGTTCCTGAAAAACTCCTCTACCATCCCAGCATTTCCCTTTCATGCTCAGCTCATAGATCCCATTAAACAAAGCCCAAACCCTGTGGATGGCAGAATAAAGACCATCTATTTTTCTCCTCTGGGGACCTCAGCACTTCCACCTTTGACAGAATAAGATGGATTGGGAGAAAATGTCAACCATGGTGGCCTAATAAACATGTGATGGAGGCCTGCATTTGGGTGGCAGGAATGGGAAAGAGTTGACAAATGGGACACTCACCTATTTGTTATTCTACTTTAAATGTTTGAGAAGAGGGTGGTATTTAAAAAATGCTTCCCCAAGTCTATTCTACTCAATTCCCATTGCGAAACAGTACCCAGACCCAGTCACGAAAAGGCGCAGTTCTGTGGGGAAGGAAAGTATGTCCGTGGTTTGTTTACCTTATTTAGGAAGACAGGTGACATACCAGACAAATGGGGAAGTCTGGCACGCCACATCTTTTCTTCTCGGTTTCAAAACACCAAAGGTCAATGCCTGGGCGACCAATTTATCTTGATCCTGAATTCCGCCATGTTTGAGACACATGCCAGGGTCATTAGCTCAAAAGGCCACAGGAGCCAAGATACATGCGCTTTTCTTGACGCTGAGGCCGTCCGTCGTACCCTCGGAGCCTTCCGTGTTATGCTGCATGTAGGTGTGATGTGTGACCGGGAAGTTCTACAGGAAGAATCACCTCAGATTTGTATTGCTTTGATAGAGCCACACAGCATTTCACAAGCGCTCTGTGATGTGTCAGGTACGTGGTAAGCCCTCAGATGTTTGACCCACTATCTCTTTCCTGCAAGGGTTTCTCGAATGCCATGCCACCTCAGGAGTAAGCTGGATGTGTACGTGGACAAATCAACTTACAAAAAGTCTAAGTACATTCGAGCTCCGTCTGCGTGACTGGTTTGCACTCGTTTCCTCTCAAAGTTACTGAGCGCTGGGCTGACTCTATTGAGAAGGTTGCTATTCCAGGTTAAGTGAAAACACCTTTGATCACTTCTTAAGCTGTTTTAAGACAGTTCGGGTGGTTTTTAAATGGCTGGGAGAAGTCTTTCCCATGGCAAATCAGGACATGCAGACAGAAAAGTCATCACCACCTTCCTCATCATCCAGCAGCAGTGAGACCCGTGGTCTCTGCTCTTCAACTTCCGTCCAGGAGTCTGGACTCAGCAACCGGGTGCAGACACAGGGCCAACTGCCCCAGCTGCCAGGCTAGAGCAGGGAGCCGTCTCTCAAGGTCAAGCACCAGCAGAGAGACTGGGGCTTTCTTGGACAAGGTGAGCAGGGAGAGATGTGGCAGCCCTGTGTTGGGACAGGTGGGAACAAGCCAGCCTTCCTTCCTCCTGGTGACCAGGAAAGGCCTCCTGGAAAGGTGCACCTCCAGGAGCTGCCTGAGTGGCCGGAGGGAGCACCTGCCAAGATGCTGAGGGTGCAGCTTGGGGTGAGGATCTGGAGGCGGGTGTGGGTTGACTGAACAAAGCAGGTGTTGAGTGAATTCCCCAAGAGCGAGCAGTGGAAAGAGTGAGAGAATTAGGGGGATTTGTTTTCTCTGATCATAAAAGTCATATACGTTCATCGTAGAACACCTCGTAATGTTAAGATAGGAAATGAGAAAGGCACCCATCGTCCCGCTACCAAAGGAAAACCCCTGAAATTCTGGTGTGGCTTTTCCCCAATTTTAAAATCTTTTCTATGCACAGTTTACATACTAGCAATCGGTTTATAACCCACCGGTTCATAACCTGCTTTTTTCACTTACCATGTGATATTGATACAAGTATTTTCCCAGCTCACTAAATTCTTCTAATGGGTGCATATTACTGCATCTTTGGGACATGGATGATGTACACCTGCCTGCTGGTGGACATTTAGGTTTTTGACTATTATGAACGATGCCAGGTCTGTGACCTTGTGTGTGTGTTTCTAGGGTATCCCACATCCCTCTCTGTATTCAGGTGCCTGTCACTGTCATTTTCTTTGGCTAGACTCCCAACTTAAGATTTCTGAATCAAAGAGTGGGAAAACAGGGATTGGGTGTTCTTTGAAAGGCCATAGGTTTTGGTTTGATTCATAGGAAACTGAGACGGCATTCTAGAATCCGAGAGGTTCAAATGGTCAACGTGGCTATAGGGCTGAGAAATCCACATTTCTCAGGAAACGGGAAAAAGAAAATAGGTACATGGAAATATAACTATAGTCCAAATTCCCCCTTCTTCCTTTCCTCTATTCTTTTTTACCTTCTGTATCTTTCCACTCCATTCAGACACTTGTTCTTTTCAAGCATATATTCACTCCATTCATTCATTCATTCATTCAGTAGTGACCGAGATTATGTTGGCATATAATAGTCATCAGAACCAGTACCTCCACCATCCTCAGGGAGCATATAGCATAGCGAAGGGCACAGCACCAAGGAACAAACCAACGCAATTCAGTGGAATGGCAGTGAGAAAGGGAACCCCTGGGGATTCCCAACACTGTCTTGGGAGCCAGGGTGGCTGATGTGTGAAGGATGGTAGCAGGTAAGCAGGTGAAATGGGCAATGAAAGGGGCGTGGAATCAGGAGAGAACTTGGTAAACTGAGGGTAGACGTCTACCAAGAACTTCTGTGGCGTAGAAGATGGGCAGAAAAGACAAGGTTGAGCCAGAGCCCCAGTTTATCCGTACTCAGCTAAGAAGTAGAACTGGCATTAACTAAAGAGGTCTCCAATGGTCTCTTCAAGGACAATCAAGGACTCATAGTAATTTTTTTTAATAATAGCTTTTTTGAGATCTAATTCATGTACCATAAAATACACTCATTTAAAGCATTCAATTCAGTGGTTTTTAGTATATTCAATACTGTGTAACTGTCACCACTTTCTGATTTAGAACATTTTCATCACCCCCAAAAGAAACACTGTAGCCATGAGCAGTCACCCCTCATTCTGCATCCCCACCCCTACTTTCTATCTCTATGGATTTGCCTCGTCTGGACATTTCATTATAAATGGAATCATGCAGTATGTGGGAGAGTTTGTGATTGGCTTCTTTCACTTAGCATAATATTTTCAAGGTTCATCTATGTTGTTGCATGAATCAGTACTTCACTCCTTTTGTGGCTGAATAATGGTCCACTGTATGAACATACCACATTTTGTTTATCCACTCATCAGCTGAGAGACAGCTGGGTTGTTTCCTCTTTTTGGTTGGATGTTCAGGGTTTTTAGTGTGGACATATGTCTTCATTTCTCTTGAGTATATTCCTAGGAGTGAAGTTGCTGGGTCATGGGATAAATGTGGTTAACATTTTGAGGAACTGCCAAACTGTTTTGGAAAGTGGCTGCACCATTTTACAGTTCCACCAGCAGAGTTTGCGAGTTTCAATACGTCCACATCCTCCCTAGTTTGTTATTGTCTGCTGTTTTTATTTTAGTCATCCTAGATATGATGAAGTGGTATCTCATTGTGATTTTGATTGGCATTTCCCTAGTAACTAATGATGCTGAACATCTTTCCATGTGCTTATTGGTCATTTTTATATCTTCTTTGGGGAAGTATCTACTCAAATCCTTTGCTATTTTTAAACTGGTGTAATTTTTTTTATTGAGTTGTAAAAGTTCTTTATTGTAGATATAAATCCCCACTCAAATGTATGCTTTGCAATATTTTGTCCCATTGTGTGGGTAGTCTTTTCACTTTCTTGATGGTGCTTTTGAAGTACAAAAGTTTTAAAATTTTGATGAAGTCCAATTTAATAAAATTTTTCTTTTCTCTCTTCTGCTTTCGGTGTCATACCTAAGGAACCAGAACTTAATCTATGGTCCCAAATATGCACTCCTATAAATGTTATAGTTTTAGCTCTTACATGTAGGTCTATGATCCATATTGGGTTAATTTTTGCATACCGTGTGAGGTAGGGGTCCTACTTCCTTGTTTTGCATGTGGATGTCCAGTTGTCCCAGCATGAAAGTCACCATTTAGGGTTGATAAATCTTCCACACAGAAAAAAAAAAAAAGTATCTTCTTTTCTTCCACCATTCCCTAGCAGATGGTTCCTTCAACCAGTGAGAAGAAACTGTAGGTCAGCTCCCTGCAGGCCCCAGCAAGGCCTTGGCTCAGAGACAAGGAAACCAGGATGGAGCCTCAGTCAGTGGAGATTTTGTATCTTCTTCCGTCTTCATCACTGGGTCCTGGTGAAGTTCAGGTAAGTCCAGCATATGCCTGTTCAATTCAGAGTCACATCTCCGGTAGGATTTTCCAGCATTTTCTTTCCTTACGTACATCCACCCTCAGGAGGGCTGGGGGTCTGTTGTTCCTAGAGATGCTAACCCATTCCAGGAGGTGAGGACCAGTGAAAAGCAGGGCTTCCCTGATTTTGTCTCCAGTCTGCCACTTGGGTTGGGCAGGCAAGAGGTGTTAGGGTGTTAGCCTAGTTCAGGGTTCCTAAAATTATCATCAGAATTAATGTGGGAGGGATAGTGATGTCTACATTGTTGGTGCATCTTCTGTGGTTAAGGGCAGGAACAGAGCTTATTATAATAGTAACAACAGTATAACATCAGCTGATGTGTATTGATACCTCGTTGTAAGTGCTGGTTCTCATGTAATCCTCACAACAGCCCTGAGGTCGGTCCTGGTACCATTCCCATTTTATGCATGAGAAAACTGAGACTCAAAACAGTTAAGTAACTTTCCCAAGATCACACAGGTGGTTCCTGGGACCTAAAGTCTAACTTCTTAACCACCGCTTTTATTGTCTTGATCTTATTCTCTTCTTTACCGCCTGGGCTTCATATGTACCTGGGACAAAGTGAGTGGTTAATTAAAGGACAGCACAAGAAGTGAGAATGGAGGCTCCAGCCTCACTGCCTGGGTTTTGATCCTCTCGAAACCGGCTGATGCCTCAGTTTCATCCTCCATAAAAAAGAGGCAGTACATGTCCCTCATTCAGAGAGTTGTGAAACGTAAATGAAGATTGCCAGACACATACCAGTTGCTCAATACATTTTAGCTGTGTTGTTAATGAGCCTTAAAAGCACTTAAGAGGTTGAATCTTGGCTCCCAACCCTCGCTAGTCATAAGACCTTTGATAAGTTATTTAAATCCTCTGTGCCTCTGGTTCCTGATCTGTGAAATGGGGAAAACATTAGAACCCACCTCCCAGGGCTACAGTGAGGATTCAGTACTGTTCTGGTCACCCTCAGAAGAAGTGTCTGCCTCTGAGTTGCCACTCTCTGAGTTAGTGAAGATTATGGGGGCAGTTCATGCAGGGATGCTACTCGTAAACCCTCGAGTGAAGGCTGGTCCTCCTCTCTCTGGGAAGGGCCTTACTCCTGGTGTGGTGAGAGGGGAAGGGGACAGTGTCCCAGGTACCCAGAGTGACCGTGGCGTCAGAGATGACATAGGCAGGTCACTGGCACACCCAAAATAGCCATAGTCTAATCAGGCATGACCACAAGACCCTCCAGTGGTTAAAGAACAGGGTCTCCGCATTGCACGATCGAAGTTCAAACAGCAACCATCTCCTAGGATGGATGTGAGCATTAAAAGGATGCTATGTGTCAAAGGCATAGGCCAGTGCCAGGCACAGAACGGGTGATCAAGGATGGGACATCCGTGTGGCAGGGATCTTCATCAGTTTTTTCTTCACTATATCCTCGTCTAAAATAGCACTGTATTAGATTCCCATGGCTGCTGTAACAAGTTACCACAAACTGGTGGCATAAAACAACACAGATTTATTCTTACAGTTCTGGGGGTCACAAGTCTAAAATGAGTCCTATTGGAATAAAATCAAGGTGTCAGAAGGGCAGCTTCCTTCCGGAGCCTCCAGGCAGGAGTGTTTCCTTGCCTTTTCCAGCTCCCTCATTCCTCAGCTCGTGGTCCTGCTTCACTTCACCATTTCCTCCCTGCTTTCATCATCACATCACTTTTTTCCCTTCTATGAAGTCAAATCTCCCTCTCCCTCCCTCATATGAGGACCCCTACGATTAAATTTAAGGCCCACTGGATAATCCAGGATAATCTCCCTATTTTAAAATCCTTAACTTTATGACATCTGTAAAGTCCTTTTTGCCATATAGGTGACAGACACAGGTTCCAGGGATTAGCACCTGGATATCTTCAGGGACCATTATTCAGCCGACCACAAGCACCTAGCTCTTAATGCACTCAGTAAATATTTGTTGAGTGAATACATGAATGTTAGCCATTCAGTACTGTGCTGTCATCATCTTGGCTTCAAGATGTCTGGTCAAGATGTGTATGTGGTCTCCTTGCCTTCAAGTCTTGCTCAAATGTCACCTTCAATGCTGATTTCCTGACCCTGGTTTAACACTACAACTTGCTTCCTCTGTTACACACACTCCTGATCCCTTTATCCTGCTTAATTTCTTTTATCGTAGTCCTTTTTACCATCTAGCATACTATAAAATTGACTTATTTGTTACATTTGTTGGTGTTTGTCCATCTCCCTCACTAGAATGTAAGCTCAAAGATTACATTTGGGGCAAGGATGTTTCTGTTTTCGTCTCAGATGGATCCTGGGGGTCTAGAACAGTGCCTGGCATGTAGTACGTGTTCAATACACAAGCGCTGAGTGAACACACGAACTGAATGCCTCACCAAGTTTCCCTCAGCTGCCAGTCCGGTTCTTTATCTTTCGTGCTCAATCTTGGCTTTCATGACAACGAAGGCATTGCTTATGGTGAAGCCAACTGACTCTAGGTAACTTGTGTATTAATCCTGTTCACAGGTCTCCACCCCTTTGTGTTAACACACTGGCAATTTTGATTTCTAAAACCCAGGTTCAAAAAAAAAAAAGAAAACCACAAGTAACCTCAATTCTCATCTCTGCCAAGACTTGTGAAAGTCTAGGAGGGAAATGGATGGTTTGACTTTAGACATTTATTGAAGGATAAACTTTTTAGAATTTGGATGATTGCAGAGTTGGGAGGGTGAGTTGTCCCTGGCTTAAGTTGCTGTGGTTTGTTATGTTGGGTTATACTGTTTCTACTGGTCTGCTGGAGGAAATGAGCTTGTGGTTTCTGCAGTGGGTCAGGCTCAGGATGGTCTCTGTAGATGGGGCTTGAGTGCCTGAGGGGGCGTGGTGGAGGGGCTTCATTCAGGGTGCCTAGAGCTTCCTGAAACTGTATGTGGGTTTTTGCGCGTCTGTATGTTCATAAGGAGGTTGAGTCCATAGCTTGTATCAGCTTCCCAGCAGGGAAAGTGAAGGACTTGTGCGCTGCCCCAGCAGTGAGAATTCTGTGACTCTGTATCTCACAACATATAGGTCAAGTTAACAGGCTGTGCACAGCTCAGAAAGGAAAGGCAGCAGTTTGAAAGGCAGGCCCCCTTCTCCCCATCTCCTACCCCCCCCCCCATGCCACAACAAGTCCCCAAGCTATTGTGTTAAAGATACTAGACCAGGCATAGGCTCAAATCTCAAGATCACCAATGTCAACTTTTGCAAGACTCTGGGCATTTCTTGAGGCTTCAGTTTTTCTCATAGGTAGAATTGGGATGCCTCTACTTCCTTTGATTTTTGTGTGATTATGAAAGTGCTTCAAGGGTATGAAATGCTATAGAATTGCAAAGTACTCATTTCAAAGGGAACATGTGTGTTTTTTTGCTGTGGCAAGTCTGGCCTGTTCCCTACTCCATCCATGCATCCACCCATCCATCCATCCATCCACTTATCCATCCATCCCACACTTGTTTTCTCACAACAGGCTAAAAGCTACCATGTATGTGACACAAGCTTTACATAAAACACCAATCCTCATAAAAATCATGAATAAATTGAGGTTCAGAGAGCTCAGAGCACGTGCTCAAAATCACACAACTGGGAAGTGATGGAGCAGAGCCTGAATGAAAACCCAGTTCTGCCTGATGCCAATGGCAATGTTCAACATCATGCCCACCCAGAACACTCCTAAAGGCAGAAGAGAGGGGAGCTAAAGAAAGGTGGGGCACAGGTCTACCAAATATAGCACCTGGGAATCTGCGTTTTACCTTAAAGTGCATATACATGTTACAGTGTACTCCACGGCATGTCCATGCTTGTTCTAGTAGCAAGGAACTTCCCAGCAACCTTTAGGTAGGAGCAATGCTTTGGGGGGGTGTGTGTGGCGGGGGCACCCCAGTGTAGCTCTCCGCTATCATCCCCATTACAAACACTGTTTTCCGTATCAGACGCCTGCTGTCTATGTTTAAGTCTTATCTCCTGGGTTGGACTAGAAGTTCCTGGAGGGTACGATCTGAATTGGATTCCTTCTTTCTCATTCCCAAGGCTCAGCCCAGTCCCCAGCATGAAATAAGCAGGCAGATAATGGGTTCAGCAAATACTTATTGAACTCCTGCCTAACCAAGTCAGGTGCCATGGGAGATACAGATGGATATGGGTGGTTCCTGCTCTCAAGATATTTACAATTGAGCTGGAGAGGGCAAACTTCCAGAATTTGCCTGGATGGGATCTTCCCAAGCACAGCATTTTAAAAGCTTGGGACTGTAATACAGCAATAGATGAGATGATATGTAATTAAGACAGCAAACAAAAAGTTTCATTAAATAGGACAAATTTTTTGAAAAGTAGCAACCTGTTCCTCTGGAAATGCAGCATTGTGTCAATTAAAGAGTACACCTCCAAGTCACAAAGCACAAATTACTGATGTTGAAACCGCCGTTTCCCAAGAGGGAAAGTTGAAAACAGTCACCTGCTCTAGATGCTGTCTGTTTTGCCAGAAGGGTCTTGGTCTTTGAGTGCTTGGCCTTTGAGGGTCATGTTCAGAACTTTAGCCGCTCAGATAAACCCATCTTCCTTTCTGACAAACTTGGGTAGGTTGGGGTTTATTAGATTCAATTCTATTCATCGGATACTTACCGAGCTCACTGTGTATGTGCCCAGGACACATGGAGAGGCGGGGGTGTCTAGTGAATGGCTCACACACTTTGCAGTGAATCAAGGAGTCCGAATCCTGGCTCCTCTACAAATCAGCTGAGGGACACGGGCTGGGGCCTCGGTTTTGCTACCCGTAGCACAGAGGTCCTAATACTTACCTTGTGGGTTCTTGTAAAGATCTGTTAGGGTAATGGATGTAAAGCTCCCTGCACAGTGAAGTGCACTAAGAATTCCACAAGTGGGTACTAGGAGAAGTGGCAACTGTAGAAAAATGAAGGAAATGACTTCTGATATCAAGAAACACCCAGTCTAGTGGAAAGACCACTATGTTAACAGATAAATGTCATTAGTATGATGGGTATGACTACTTTTTTTTGACTTTTTTTTAAAGTGAACATTTATAGAACACTGTGCTAAACAGTTGTACCTGGAGCATCTCATTTATTTGCACAAAACCATATATAGCAGGAACCACAATTTTTCCCAATGAGGAATCTGAGGTTTAGGCCATTTAAGTAACATACTCAGGGCTACAGAGCTGGAAAGTGACAGAAGGTGGATTTGAACCCAGCAATCTGGCTCCAGAGGCAGATTTCAAGGCACAGAGAGACAGCAGGAAGTCAGGAGAGGCTTCACAGAGGAGGTTGGTGCGGCGAGCAGTTTTTTAGGCACCAAAGTCGTGGGAGAAGGATCTCAGGCAGGAGGGAAGAGGCGGCAGGATGAACAGCTGGGGCTGTGCAGAGGGTTTCGGATGGAGGGTGGTGGGGGTCTAGAAGGTGAGGGTGGGGAGGGAGGAGCAGGCCACATGGTGGGACACCTCACAAGCCAGGCACAGGGACTTGGGGGACCAATGAAGGATGAGAAAGACAGGATAATGGCATGTAGGGAATGTAATCTATGCCGATGTTCAAAGGGGAAATTACTTTGGGTGGTATGTCTGAATAATTAGGCCATGTCATAGTTTCCAACTAAATTACTACTTTCTTTTTTCTTCTTTTTTAAAAAAAAATCTATTTATTTATTTGGCTGCGCCGGTTACCACATGCATGTGGGACCTAGTTCCCTGACCAGGGATCGAACCCAGACCCCTTGCATTGGAAGCCTGGAGTCTTACTCACTGGATCACCAAGGAAGTCCCACTACTTTCTAAATATTGTTTATTTGTAGGTCGCACCCTTTCTCCTACTAGCCTATGAGTTCCGTAAATGTCGACTCTAATTGCTTTTGTTCTCAAGAGCCTGGCCTATGGTAGGTGCTTAAAAATTCTGTTAAATGAATGAGTGATGGAAAGCACAAATGAATGAACGGATGAGTCTCTGAAGAATTTAATTTTGAGCTGGATTTAAGAAAAACGCATGTATCTGAGGTGGGTCATAGACCTAAATGTGAAAGAGAAACAAAAAAGCTGCTGCAAGAAAGCATAGGAGAATGCCATCATGATTTAAACATTCTAAAACAGAACATGAAAAGCACGAGGCATTAAAGACAAGGTTGATAAGTTGAGCTTCATTAAAATTAAGAATATCTGTTCATCAAAGACAAAGAGAGTGTAAAGGCAGGCCGCAGGTTGGGAGAAGAAATTTGTGTTCCCACATACATAATAAAAGAGCTCCTAAGAAAATCAATTTGAAAATCCAATGTTTAAAAATGAAACAAAAGTTAAACAAGCACTTAAAGATATATCCAAGTGACCAAAAAGCATGTGCTCAACATCATTATTCATTAGGGAAATTCAAATTAAAACAACAAGATACCACTACACACACACCAGAGTAGCAGGTTAAAAGACAGACCCCACCAGTTACTGAAGGATGTGGAGCAACTGGAACTCTCATACACGACTGGTGGGAGTGTAATTTGGTACAGCCACTCTGCAAAACTGGCCGTATCTGCTAAAGCTGAACATATATGCCTTTTCTATGACCCAGCAACTGAACTCAGGCACGTCCACGAGGGGAAAAAAGCGCATATGTCCACCCAAACAAAGACTTGTTTGAGAAGGTTCATAACAGCTTTACTTTAACAGCCCCAAACTGGAAACAATCCAAGTATCCACCAACAGGGAAACAGATACATAAATGGTGGTACATTCACACAATGGTATAGTCACAGTAATAAAGAACCAACAATTGCTACAAGCAACAAATGGATGAATTTCAAAGACATTGTATTGAGTCAAAGAAGCCAAATGCAAAGGTTCAAGAACAGGAAAAACGAATCAATAGTGATAGAAGTCAGAACAGTGGTTTCCTCTGGGAGGTACTGAGGGAAACAGGCCTGAGGAAACCTTCTGGGTTATTGGAAATGTTCTTTATCTTGATCCGGCTGGTGAATTCACAGGTGTATCCATATGGAACAATTCATTGAGCCGTACACTTTACATTACACCTTGATCAAGATGTTTTTCAAAGATGATAAATATATTAAAGTGTTAGTTTCAAACCTTGTTAGGCAAAGATGTCTAACATATTTCAGAAAATATAAGAATGAATTTAAATGTTAAAAAATAAAATTAAATGCATGGAGCATAAAATACAAAGGAGTAGAATGGGATGTTTAAAGAGCTGGAAAAAAAAAAAGGGACTTCCTAGGTGGTGCAGTGGTTAAGAATCTGCCTGCTCATGCAGGGAACATGGGTTCGATCCCCGCTCCAGGAAGACCCCCCACATGCCGCAGAGCAACTAATCCTGTGCGTCACAACTATTGAGCCTGTGTGCCGCAACTCCTGAAGCCCACGCGCCTAGAGCCTATTCGCAACAAGAGAAGCCACCACAATGAGGAGCCCGCCCTTCACAATGAAGAGTAGCCCCTGCTCTCTGAAACTACAGAAAGCCCGTGTGCAGCAAAGAAGACTCAACACAGCCAATAAATAAATAAATAAAATTATTTAAAAAATAAAAAATAAAGAGCTGGAATAGGAAGGGAAAATGGCAGAAGGAGTGAGAAAATAGATCACGTTCATTACAGTCCAGCATTAACGTCAGGGAGAAATGAGAAGTGAAGTTGTCAACCCAGACCTGAGAGGAGGCAGCTGGTGGGGCCCTGATCGTAGAGGTGAATACACTAGATTTTGACTTGAAAGTCACCTGGCAGCTAATCATTGGTGAGCTGGGGAAGGTGCCCTTAAACACCAGGAGGATGACTGTGGTGATGAGGGCGGTTGCAAACGTAACGACACTTAGCATTTGCTGAGCACCTACTACGTGCCAGCGCTTCACTAGTATCATCTCATTCAGTCCTCACAACTGCTCTGGGAAGTTACTATGATTACGCCAGTTTAACAGAGGGAGAAACTGAAGAAGTGGAGTAATTAACCCGGAGCCTCCAAGAACAGGAGAAAGAGACCTGTGGCAAGGTAGTGAGGAAATCCAACGACTTAAAGGAATTTAAATGACTTCACGTTTAAACAGGTCTAAGGAGCAGCCAAATTACTTACATGACATAAATGCTGCAGGATAAATCAGCAGTGCGTTGGCTAGAATTCTAGGGGGAGGACAGAAAATGAGTATCTTTTGAATGCTTTTGGGTATATAAACAACGTACAATACCCAAACTAAATTTAAAGAGTACAAAATGGAAAATGGTGTGGCTTGAAGGAGGAAATAAAAGTTCTTGCACAGGACTTGGTTTGAAAGAAGTAATTGGGGCAACCTCTGCCCAGAGCTGTTATATCATGACCTTCTGAGTTTTGGAAGTTTCATGTCCTTTGACTCACTCGATAATTTACCGTCCTCCACGTTAGCAAGGTCAGGTTAGGCAGCAAAGGATGAAAAGATCCAGGAATATTTTCTCCCTTCCTTCAGTCTGTTTCTTCCTTTCAGTAAGTTTGTATTTATTGTGTATCTATTATATTCTATACATTGTTTTAGAGGCTGGGGATACAGTGATAAATAAAAGAGGAAATTCATGCCAGGTCTCATAAAACTTATGGTCAGAAGAGACACACAATACACAATAAACATATATTATTTCAGGTAGTGACTGAATGCAGTGAGGAAAAATGAAGCAGGTTGAGGGACCCATTCGTTATACAGGAAGATAGGCGAAGGCCTCTCTGAGGAGTTGGCATTTCAGCTCTGATCTATGTAGAAGGAAAGAGCAAGGTCTGAGAATATGAGGAAAGACACTTCCAGGCTGAGAAATCAGCCAGTGCAAAGGCCTTGGGGTAGGGATATGTGAGACCTGTCCAAGGAACAGCAAGAAGGCTGGTTTGGTTAGCACACATTGAGGGAGAGGAGAATGGTGGGAAATGAGGTCGCAGAGGATGTACAAGGCCGCATCACACAGGACTTTCTACTTCAGATTTTTTTTCCCCTACGTTTGATGGGAAGCCATTAGAGGGTTTCGTTTTGGGAAGCAGCTTGATCTGATTAACTTGTGGGGAGAAAGAACTCATAAGGGGAGACAAGAGGAGAAGCAGGGAGAGCAGCCAGGTGGCTAGTGCAGGAATCCAAGGGGAGCTGATCGGTGGCTGGACCAGGGTGGTACCAGTGGGGGTCAGGAGATGAGGCTGGACTCAGGACACAGTCTGCAGGAGGAGTGCAGGGTTTGCTGGTGAATTGGATGAAGGGCATGAGAAAAAAGGTCAAAAATGTCCCAAAATCTCTGTCCTTGGTTAAACGAATGATGCTGCCACTTTATTTGGGGAATAATTAGGTTTAAGGGGCAAAATCAGGAGTTTATTTTCAACCAGAAATGTTAGTCTGCTGTGGCGTAGATCAGCTTGGAGTTCAGTGGGGGATTGTGGAAAACAACATCTGAAGTAATCCCTCGTGGACAGAAAAATCCCAGTTCTCCATTCTTATTAACATTTATTCATTCAGCAAATATTTTAGTACCTACTGCATGTCAGGCACTGTACCAGGTTCTGGGAATATAGCACAGATTTGGGCAGAAACAGAAACTATCTTCATTACAGCTTAATTAGTTCACTGGTTTCTGAGACACTTCTCTGAATATTGTGTAAATATATAGAATCAACTCTCAAGAGTTATAAATACTGAGATGTTCATTGACTCAGCAATTTGGAAGAGCTCAGATTTTCGGAAAGAAAAGAGCTATATATAGATTTGGACAAATGACAGATTTACCTAATAAAATATTTGAAGACTGCCTTAAAATGAATCATAAGAGACTGTCTCAACCAAATTAATGTTTACAAAGAGTCAACTTGGTGTAATGGAAAAGCTTACAGGGCTGGAAGGCAGAAACTCTCGGCCTGTCTGTTCTGCCCTGACTAGGTCACATGTATGACATTGGCTGAGTCCTTCACTCATCTTGCTTCAGTTTTCACTTCAATAAAATGAATTCACTGAAGTCAATATTTTCCAAAGAGCTTCCAAACTACTAATTTTTTTCTTTGCAGTATCCTTTACTGAACTCTTATTCCTCTTTCTAACATTTATTTTAAAATAAAACTCTGAACCCTAAGGTGACTCTTCTTTTTGGAGGGTTCATGTTTTGAAGCAAAGTATCTTCTTTCTGCAAATGAAATTGTTTTTTTCCTGACTGTGAAAGGATGCATAACCAGAAAAGCACAAAGAGAGTAAAAAGTCTCTACAATGAAACCAGAGAGGTAACTATGTCTGTTTTCACCATCAGTGCCTCTGCAACATGTATCATATAGCAGGTGCTTAATAAATGTTTGTTGAGTGAATGACTACTGTTAGTGTCTTATGAAAACATCCTTTTTAGTCTTCAGACCAGGGGAAAAAAAAAGAATCCTTTCTCAGTGGTTGTTTAGCCTCTAAAGAGGGGTCAGTTATAGTCACCAGAGACTGAAACTTCTGGGACTATATTGAATCTCTGAGATCACACGTTTCACAACAGCTGATGTCTGATATCTATGGAATGTGGGGAAACAATAACACTAAATATACCACTCTGGTGGCCATAAACAATATCAAGTGTGGCTCGATTTGAGCAATATCAAGAAAGGCTGCAAAACAGTGCACGGTCTAACCAGGGGTGGCTCTGGCAGCAGCTGCCCCACAAACCCTTCCTCCCACACTTGGGCCTGCTTCCTTCCCGACAGCACCAAGATGAGGGTTTATTTTTTGGGGGGGTTGGGGGAGGTGGTACTTGAGTTCAATTTAACAATTTTTATTGAGAATCTAGCAGTCTTTTGATTAACTCCCTTCTCAGTAAACCAAGATGGTCTTCTGATCGCCTCTGGAAATGAATGGAAGCCAGATCCTGTCTGCAGACACATGCTGCATCTTTTTTTCTCAAATGGAGTTCATGGCTAATGTTGAAAAACTGGGACACTGGACATGTGAATCTCAATTTTCAGATCTCTTGAAAAGTCACTGGATTTGGCACCAGTGGACCCTTATTCCCTGGAGCAATCCGCTGTAAGTGAGAGGCAGCCTCCCACCTGACCCGGAGGGGCGGGGTGGGCTGTGTTCTTCAGCTCCCTGTGGGCCCACCTGTCCCTATTGTGTTACATCCTGCCTCCCAGACTCATTCACCTGACTTGCCACCTCTGATTATGGGAAGCATTCAGGGGGCACCCACTAAGCAGAGGGCACTGTGCAAGTCCCTTGGAAAATGTAAACACAACATAGCTACTACACTGGAGGAGCTCGCAGACCAACCTGTAAACCAGTTAATTACAGTGCAGTGAACTAAGTGCAGCACAGAAAGCATGAACATGGCATAGCACGGGGACTCTGCCCTGAGAAGCTGGTTGGATGTTCTCTGATGGTCACTGAGCTGGATTTTGAAGGATGAATATGAGTGGTTCAGGCAGGTGGTTGGTGAGGAATATTGCAAACAGTGGGGGTGGAATAGAGAGCATTTATAAGGTCTTCTGCCAATTTGATGCCTGTTGCACAGGGGACCCTCTCAAGCCAGCAACTACCTTTCCCCTGATTAATGATGGTCTGTCTACAACCCTCTGCCCAGGTCCTCCCATGCCTTCCTTCTATCAGAACACCAGAGAAGGTTCACTCGACCAGGAAGAGCCTCCCTGACTAATCCCCATTCACCTCTAGTTATTTCAACCAAGGCAACACACCCATTCTGGGAAAACTGGTTACCTGAGGGTGATTCTGTTATTTGAGCTCTTTGTTTTGTTCTGGAACCTCTGACATTTGAAGAATACACCAGCATTCCAAGTAGTTAATCAGTAACTGTTTATCAAACACCTACATATTTAACTCTTTCTGTCATATATATCATTTTTGACTCCAACAACCACCCAGTTGAGAAAGAAAACAAACACAAACTAAAAACAGATTGCAATTCAGAAAACATTTATTAAATGCCCGGTATTCACAATTTTTAAAATTCCTTCATCCATCCAACATTCACTGAGCACTAATAGGGCCGGGCACTGTGCTTGGCACCTGGAAATGGAGACGCATTGAAATATACAAGCTAGCTGGTGACAGGGATAAATAAACCCCTTACAGTAATTTTCCTGCCAGAGCAATGTTCAAAGTACAGCAATAACTTCAGGAAAGAAGTGAAGACTGCTCTCAGGAATACTGTGCAAGTATCATGGAGAAGGTAAGCTCCAGTTGCTTATCTTGTTGATTTTGTATCATGACATCTTACAACATACACAAAAATATACAGACTGGTACAACGAATCTCCACATACCCATGACCCAGCTTTAACAGTTGGTAACTCATAGCCACTTTTGATTCATTTTTACCCTCACCTACTTCCTTCCATCCCTTCGTTTTGTTTTGAAGCCAATCCTAGGTGTTTTTATCACTTCATCCATAATACTGAGATGGAAATGTCTGGACCTTCCACTGGTAACATCCTTCTCCCAACCTATTCTTTTGCTGTGACTCCACCAGAGTTACATACTCTGATTCTTGCCTGTGACTCCAAATCCTTGGCTGGTTCAGGGTAAAGATCCAAGACTTTATCGGAGCCTTTGAGTTGGCAGAAGGAAAAGCCTGAGCTGATCCAGTGAAAACCCCATCCTGCCTTAACTGGAATACTGATCACGTTCTTCTGGTCTTTGGCCCTCGTAAAATTGCTAATTCTTTAGAAGTTTGTTGAACCCCTAATGTTTGGACAAAACAGAGGCTACACTCCACATTCCCATGTGCCCTTAGCAACCTCTCCGAAAATCTCAGACAGTATAGGGCTTGCTCTGCAGGCCAGCTGCCCCAGAGTTGCTGCCTGTTTCCACCTTGATCTTCACTGGGTGGGGAGCCTGGTCACATCTGAACGCCTGGTCTCTCTACCTTCCACCCCTTCTGCGTCTCTCTCTCTCTCTCTCTCTGATAGGCACCAACATCATGCAGTTAGTTACTCACCCAGAGCGTTATCCTGGACTCCCCCTCCCTGTTAATTGTGCCTGTTCCTTTGAAGCCGTCCGCTGCTGTCCACCTCCACCGTTCCCTTCCCTCAAGTACGGCAATGTTTAAGTATGTTTCTGCCTTTGGCACCCCGCCCCGCGCCCCCCGTCCCCGCCAACTCTCCACGCAGCAGCTAGGTGATCTTCGTGAAACGTCCTGCTAAAAACCCTCTCATGCTTCTTACGGGATCAAGACCAACCTCCTTACCGCTGCCAAGGAGGCCCTGCTTACTTCTTCAGCCTTGTCTGCCACAATCTCCTCCCTGGCCCGCAACCCAAACCCCCTTTTCAGGGCCTGCTTTCTCAGTCTGTGTGCTCTTACCTGGGAAACGCCTCATCTCTCGTAAATAATGAGAACTACCCCTGCTGCGCCCTGGCTTACATGCGTTGTCTCACATGAGTCCGCAGCAACGCTAAGACATCACCTTCATTCTGCAGACGGACAAACTGAGGGTGGGCCCCTTAGCCACGTCACAACAATTAATGAGTGGAAGGACCGAGACTCGGATTCAGGCTCACGGCGCCAGAGGCCACGGGCTCAGCCACCGAGGGCCAGCCTGCCCGCACAGCCCTCCATTGCCGCCGCGCCTCGCCAGTTCCGAGCCTGGCCGCCCAGGCGTGGGAGGAACGAGGTTTCTGATTGGCCGCCTCCGGCGACGGCTGGCGAGGGGGCGGGTACCAGGGCGCGGGTGCGTCGCGGAGAAATGACGCAACGCCGCGGCTCCTTAAAGGCGCCGGCCTCTCGCGCGGCGGGTGGCGCAGGCGCGTTCCGGAGGCTGCCGTGTCTGTTCGCAGCGCTGAGAGCCGGGCCGCGCGGACGGGACGCGCGCTGGACGCGGGCGGCTCCAGGGGTCCGTTGGGGCGGCGTCCGGAGCCCGACGGGCGGGCTGAGGAGGGGGCGCCGCGATGGCCGAGGGCAGCGCCGTGTCCGACCCGCAGCACGCCACGCGCCTGCTGAGAGCGCTCAGCTCTTTCCGCGAGGAGTCCCGCTTCTGCGACGCGCACCTGGTGCTCGACGGGGAGGAGATCCCGGTGCAGAAGAACATCTTGGCGGCGGCCAGCCCGTACATCAGGTGAGCAGGGGGCCGCGCGGGGCCGCGCTGTCCGGAGCCCCGGGGCGGGCCGGGCCGGGCCGGGCGTGTCCCCGGTGCCCCCGGGCTCCACCCCGCAGCCGCCGGCGTCCCTCGGGTCGCCGCCGAGCGCGGTGTCTCTCCCGGCGGACACTCCGGCCGGGCCCCGCGCGCTGCGGACCCCTGTGGCTTCGGCCGGGCCGGGCCGGGCCCGTGCCGCCCGCCGGACCGCAGTCCCCCCGCCCTCCCTCCTCGGGATCCCACCGCCCGGAGCCGGCCCGGGCCTCGGAGCCCCGGAGGCCCCCAGACGCCGTCCTGGGCCGGACAGGGACCCACACCCGCGAGCAGGGCGGGGCGGCGCCCGAGAAGAGCCGCCCCCTCGCCCGGGCCCAGCCCGCGGATCCCAGCTGAAGTTTGTCGGCCGTTCGCCTCCACGTCGACTCACAGCGGGCCGGGCCCGGCGCCGCGGACGCGGCCAGGGAGCGCCCCTCTAGCAGAGAAGCCGAACAAACACCTCCTCTCCGGGTGTGGGCGGAGGGAAAACGCTGCTGGATCTTTTCCTTAGGATAGACGATCCGAGGAAACCCCCCCAGGCCCAAGTTCTTCTCAGAAGTGACTTTTCCACCTCTTGTGGGAACTACGTTTACTGGATGATGGGTGATGCCTTAGACGGCCAGGACAGGGAGGGTGGGAGGGAGTGGCGGAAGGGAGGGGATATGGGGATATATGTCGAAATACAGCTGATTCACTTTGGTGCACCTCAAAAACTGGTACAAGAGTGTAAAGCAATTATATTCCAATAAAGAGCTTTAGAAAAAAAAAAGTAGTGTATTATAGACAGACGTTAAAGTAAGCTGTAGCACATTTTAAAAGACTTATTGTAATTCTCAGGATGCTTTTACAACCCGAGGACCAGGAGATTTCAGCGACTTAGAGAAGGCATTTTAAAACAAAGCTTAACCTGATCAGCTAACGAGGTGATTTAAGGGTTGGTAGGACAGTGCTTATAGAAGTGTATCCCATCTTGTGGGGGTGGTTATGTTATAACAACTTTCTTGCAAACTGGGTTGCTCTTTTAATAAAAGAAAAAAATGCTAAAAGCTGGAGAGTTTAAACTGCCCAGTAAGCTGGTTAAATATAGACTAATAGTAGAGAATGTCACTAGAATTGACAGGTCAGAAAAAGCGAAATGATGTGCACTATATTATTAGTGCTTTGTCCTAGCAGAACTTGGTACACAGGCTGCATGTTTTTAACCTTTGTGTTAGGAGACATTTGTGCTAAGTCAGAAGCAGTTAAAGTGCTCTGGTAACTTCTGGCTCCTCCTGGCTCTCTTTCTGAAAACCACTTGCACTCCTTTGTGAGTTTAAAGCTGGGGTTTGGGTGAGTGGTCATTATTAGCATGGGATTTACATTGCTGACATGACAGATAGCACATAGCTGGCAATTCAGAGCTTTGAGCAATCAATATAAAATTGGAGTCAGCAGGCCAGTGTCTCCCCTGTATCCAAAGTATTTCCTGTTTGGGAAAATGCTTAAGAGAACTACTTTAGATGTATTATTGTAGCTCTGTAAGTGGCATCCAGCTGGCTTAAAAGAAAATTGCAAATCACCAAATACATGCTCTCTGTTTCCTTTCTGTGCTTCATTTTTCTTCATAGCACTTACCACTGTAATATACCCTGTATTTTACTTATTTACATTGTGGATCTTCCCCAACCACAACGTAAGCTCCACGAGGCCAGGGACTTTCCTTTTGTTCATTACCGTGTTTCACTGGCATGGAGAAAGACCAGTGCCTAGTGGTTAGCAGATGGGTTGAAGCAGGGGCTGCCTTCCTTTATGCCACAGCAGATTGGACATGAGAGGACTGGCCCTGGTGCGTTTCCATTTCAGATGCTCAGTTGTCCCTGATGGAGAAGAGCCCTGCACCTGCTTTCTCCTCCCAGCTTCACTCTTCCTCTGCGATGACTACTTCTTGGCTTCAGCTCACTAGTCTGATAAATAAAGGATAAAATGTGTCTTAGTCTCATTTAATCTTTAACCACTCTGTGAAGATATAGGTAATAGTGCTTTGAGCCACTCACAGGTTTACACACAGGTCTCCCAAGGTAGTGCTGTCACTGCGATGTCTGCTGAATTAGGAAAAGCGGGATGTCCACTTGTGACATGGTGGCACATACGAGAATATTTAGTAATGCGAAATGTTATTTATATTAGCAGTAATTTAGGTGCGAAATATTACTAATCATAGTAGAGCCAAAAGGGACTTCAAACCGCCCAGTCCAGTTCTGTTACATTTCAAATAAAAAAGTGGAGCTTGGTGGGCATTAATGATTTGTATTACAATGAGGTTACAGCACTTACGGTTGAACTAGGATTAGACTCCAGGATAATGACACCTAGTCTCCTGTTCATTTACCATACATGCCAAGTTACAGCATTACTCACGTTTAACTATTCTTTGTGTAAACTCTACCACTTACTGACTTACAATGTTATGATTTATGTGCTTATTAAGTACTTTCACATACGGTCTCACTTTGATTTTTGTTTTCAGCCATCTTATACAGTAGGCAGGGCAGATATTTTTGACATTTTACAGATAAATATGAATTAGTCAATATGTGTTTTTTCAGTGACTAACTGCTGTAAGTTTATTTGGCTGTTGAGGTATATTTGTTCTTGGGGTTCTTTTAAAATTATCAATCTCAAGGGTACTCAAAGTAATATGACTAATTTGTGTTACGACTTAGAAACAAACTTTAATTTTTGATATTGGGCTTTTATAACATCTCTGTTTTGTTTGAATGGAACTTTAAAGAACTATATTGAAACAAAAGAAATTTGCATGTTCTAGAACTTGATGTTTCTTTCCCTTTCCAAGCTTAAGCATTTAGGCCTGTGATGTCATTAATATATGGATTCAGTGTTCAAAAGTTTGGTAGTTTCTGAAGTTATACAAAAATCTGAGTTTTGTTTAATGTTTTCAGTTAGCCTGGTTTTAGTAACTGTCATATGCTCTGAAGTTGTGTGGTTTAGAAACAGTGTTATATATTGTTTCTGTATCATCCACCAAGGGAACCGGTCCAACTTTGTCACACTAGGAATTGAAGTACTCATTTGGCATACTTTCTACTTAATATAGAAGTCTTTAGCTTAACGTACTGGTTTAATCTTTTCCTGCGCTTTATCTTTGGTTTAGCATTAGTTTTTCCTCCCGATCACCTTAGCAATCATACTGCACTAGAAGGACTTTCAGTATAAAAGGAAAAAGCCAGAAAAACCCCAATTCAGCAACAAAACCCCAATGATAACCTGAAAGAAGATTGTGTAGGGTTTGTGTCACACAGCCTTAAGATTCAGATGCTCCAGGGAGGACGGACAGGAGCTCTCATAGTTCATCACTCAGCTCAGTAAGCGGGATGCTGCTTTCCCAGCATGCCCTCTGCCCAGCATTTTCTCATGATCCCTGAATGACATTTTTCCCTTGGTTTCTTTGGAAAACCAAATCTAAACGTAGCTGATGACCTTTAAGAATGATGACACTGAATTCATAGCTAAAACGACCCGTAACAACACTTTCCTTTCTCAGCAACCCTGAGACCTTCTGGGAAAGGTTCCCTGAGGCTTATAGGAAATTTCCCTTTCTCTTGAATATTGCAAAGTTTGCTTTACTTCATGTCTGAGGCTCTTCTCATTCTGGCACAGTTCCCGTGATCTGGTGTGGAGTTCAGACTCCTCTCTTTTTGTGAGCTGTGTTCTTGGGGAGTAATGTATGTGAAAAGTATTTGGAAATGAATTGCCGTGTGATTCTGCAGTGGCATTGTAGTGGCTCTGTACAGGTTCCAGTCTCGTATCCACTTTTGGGAATTTGGGGTTTTCTAGGGAATCTATTGGAACATGAGTTTGTTTAGCTTTTAGTCCTGGAGAGTAAAGGAAAGAAAGATTTTGGGATCCTTTGATGAGTTAGCTAACAATAAGAATGGCAGTTTATGTCCCATGTTTTTTGAGAGAAAATTGGTCTAGTGAGGGTGGAGTGGAGACATTGGGCCTAGAATCCAGCCTGGATCATCTTGGACAACTTTTCTGGGCTTTAGTCTTCTCGTCTGTGAAGTGAGGTTGATTGGGCTCTGTGCATCACATGTTTGTTCTGCTTCATGTGTCTGTGTTGTGGGGAGGGGGTCTGTCTCTGGTCTCACAGCTTTATTATATCACCTGAAGTTTTGCTGCACATTGATGTTAAAGCTTTTCCTTTGCCCTGTCACACAAGACTTGGTTGGGTATTCTGCTGTATAAATCCAGCCCTGTAGAGTTGTTTTGTAACAAGCATTTATTTTATGCAGTTAATCTGGATGCGTTCCAAGGCCTAATTATTGATGAGCCTGTTTTGCCATTTAAATCTGAAATTTGACTCATAGATGATGCTGATGAAACCTCTTAAGGAGACTAACATGATCTCTGTAGGAGTCCAAGTTTCATGGTGATGTAGAAATCGTTATCATCCTTTCTCTGGGTACTTGAAATCCGCCCTGTAGTTTATGAGCACTGAGGTCCATTCGTATTGTCTGCTGTGTGCAGGGCAAGCTGTCAGCCCCCAAGTCTCTTTTTTTTTCACTTGTGCTTTGAGGTCATAGTCACCTGCATATAGAGCAGCTCATGAATGATTGTCATAAGGGTTTTGTATAGCAATGGTAACCTGTTAAGTTATTTAGTACTGAAGGGTTCAGCTAGAAGCTCCAGGTTCTGAGACTCTTCCTGAATCCTGAGCAGTCTTTAAATCAGATCAGCTGCACCTTGGTATCCTCTGATGGTGATGGGAAATCCATTGGGCCTGAATATCTTTTGATGAACCTAGGCTTATTTGTTTTTATCCAGCTACTATAAGGCATCCCTGACAACTGCTTAAAAAGATGAAATCTGTCCTGAAAACCTTACAGTCACATGGTTCAAAATGATCATCTCCATTCTTCTCCCCTCCCCCCTCCTCCTCCTCCTCTTTAGTGTTTGTAGCCATATTTGATTAAACCCTGTTCTTAATGTTTTACAAACCAGTATTAAAGTATGTTCTCTTTCAGAAGATCAAAGAAGTATTCTCTCTGGGCTTCTAAGGAGACTAAGAGCTTGTAAATTGGAGCTCTGAGTTTAACAGAGATTCCTCATTTCCGCTAAAAGATATGTGTTCATTTATACAAGGCAGCGGTTGCCACTCTTAGTAGCCGTGAAGGCTCTAATTCTGGACAGGTTCTTGGAAGGTTTCAAATGATGAAACAAATCAATAAAATTCTTGTTAGACTAGTGAGTCTAACATAAAGTGAAGTGCCGAATGTTTAGATTTATGGTAGAACTTTTCTGAGGGTTGTTATTTTGGGTAATAGTAATGTGACAGAAGTAAATCCTAGCTCCACTGAATACCAGCTGGTAAGTTCTCACTCTTTTACCTATACCTTTTGACTTCTACCTCTTCTTCCAGTGTGTATTTTCCTCTGCAAGTCCTCTTCAATGTTCTTAAATTAATTTTTATTATATAATTTAGAGAGTCAAGCACAGTGCTTTTCCATATAGAAAGTCTGATTCCTTGAATTTGGATTTGGATAATATAGACTAAGCATTCCAGGTTACAAAATCACCTTATCCGTTGTTTAAACTGTTGATCAGTCTGTCTTGCGGTATCAAAGTGAGGCTTAAAATCTATTTATAATCCATAAAGAAGACATAATTAGGACAAATAAGGAGTCGTCTGGCTTCTGACTACCATGCAGTAAGTCCTTTTGGGAGCGGCTTCATCCTTTGGAAAGATACAAGTCTGTCATTTTGTGCACCAGAGCTATAATATAAATGAATAATTTGTAAGTTGGAGTTCTAGGTTAAGGGTGGAGGTGCGGGGGTGTGGGTATCACAAGTGGCAGCTTATGGTTGCAGCCTTGAATTTGAGTGCCTCCCGTGGGTCCTCTGCCTCCTAAGACACGAAGAGTCCAAAGAAGGAAGGAAATCAAAGGCTCAGGTAAAGATGGCAGCTGTAACTCTATGGAGGGTAAAGGTCGTTTGTCCATCTAAATGTCCTGTGTCGCTCAGCTGGAGTGCTTGACCCCTGTGCTCACAAGAGCAGAGACTGAAGTCATTTTCCTAAGTATTTATTGCCAAAGAATGTCTTCACCACAGAATGATGGTCTAATGTTGGCTCCTTCCATTTCTCTGTGGGAATAAATTATAATATTTTTTCTTCTTTTTAGAGATTTTAGAAAAATAGAATACTTAGGGAAAATAAGATCTTGGTGAAATAGTTTGTTAGATAAAACAGAGTTAGCCTTCGGGCGGTAAAGCTTTGAGAGGCAGCATATATCAAGTTAAAGTGGGGAAGACTGGTTTTTAAAAATAGCCTGTTAAAATGGGGTATAGACCAATACAGTGTCCTTTGTTTTCCTTTATAGAGTCAATGTGCTAATGGATATAGAACCTTAACTGTACATTTTTGCTCATAGGTATTTTGTGATTCTCTCAACTACTAAGTATTTTGGTATCTTTTTATTTTTAATAAATTTATTTATTTATTTAATTGGCTGTGTTGGGTCTTTTTTTGCTGTGCACGGGCTTTCTTTTAGTTGTGGTGAGCGGGGCTACTCTTTGTTGTAGTGTGCGGGCTCCTCATTGCGGTGGTCTCTCGTTGTGGAGCACAGGCTCTAGGTGCGTGGGCTTCAGTATTTGCAGCACATGGGCTCCAGTAGTCGTGGCTCATGGGCTCTAGAACACAGGCTCAGTAGTTGTGGCGCACGGGCTTAGTTGCTCCGCGGCATGTGGGATCTTCCCGGAGCAGGGATCGAACACGTCATTGGCAGGTGGATTCTTAACCACTGTGCCACCTAGGAAGCCCTGGTATCTTTTTAAGAACAATTTTAAAGACCATTTGACGCTTGTGATTTTTATGTTAACATAAGTTGAGTAGAAATATTGTAAATCAGTTTTATAGTCATATTCGCATTCATCAGTAACCCGTTGCCTGAGCCTCTGAATAATTGTAAGTTGTCTAGTATTACTGAGCTCAAAATATTTTCAGACTTTTGTCACAAACTGTTTATATCAGTTGGTCCCTGAATTGGAAGAAACCTCATATTTAGAGTGTGAGGTTGGGATGGAGTCTCCTCTAACACTTAGAGTACATTCAGCGGGAGGGGCCAGCAGTGTGAGGAAGGTGGGATCGAGCCGTGGGAATCCCTACCAAAAAAAGGTCATTGATCACTGATTTCCACTGTCTCCTCACCGGAGCCCGCTCTGTGTCAGGGGTGGAACTGGAGGCCAGCAGGACCCATAGTCTTCCTGAATGTTGCATTTGGTTAGTTAAGGGTTGAGTTTCCCACCCCGCTCCAGCTTTTCCTCCAGTGCTAAAGCTGGTGTGGGAAGTTCAGACTTACCCTTGCAGATTAGGGACTTCTTTCAGGTGTGGTTGTTGGTTTATCTTGTCTGTTTTCCTGCCTGGCTTCTTAACACTGCTGCCTGTATGAGCAGAGCTACCTGTTCCTTGCCTGAAAGGGGTAATCCCTGTTGCTGGCTGAGAGGGAGCAAAATTCTCGTTTCTCTCACCTCTTGCAGTGCAGCAAGAACAAAACATGTGCTCCACTTCCTTTCCATACCGTCTTTTTACCTGTTGATAGGAAAGGGGATTATGAAAACGTGCGCCACTGTCACAGCTGTTGGTACATTCTTTAGAAATGTCCTCACCGCCTGCACCCATGTGCTTGTGGGATTGAGCTCACCAATAATAAAGCACAGTTCAAGAATCAGCATTGTCAGAAGCCATTGAAATGTGCCATGTGTTCATTCATCACAGAGTTCCCTGTAAAGGGACCTTATGTAACTAGTGTCGACTAGGATTAGGCATCCGTTCAACAAACATGCAGGAGACACTGGGTATCACCAACACTGGGTGCTGGGGGGAGACGGGCAGGAGTTTGCATTTCATGGTTAGGGAGTGTTATGCCTTCCCAGGCTCTGTTGTCTTTCTTGTGTGCCAGCTGCCTTTTGAGTGTATATTCAGTGATCTCCCACAAACACTGTCAAAACAGACTGAGCACGTGCAGGTCAAAATCACTCAACTTATTTTTTCCACCTCTGTGGGGCCAGTAAAACAATGAAACATAAAACTGACAGGTTTTAAATTATCTTTGATGTTCACTTAATTTTTCCCTACTGTATTGTGTTGTGTGGTAGTACCAGAATTTCAAGAATGGGGAAAGAAGAGATTGACTTTTATTTTTGGAGTAGTCCCTTCTGAAAGTGCTCTAAAAAGTATACTTCAATGACACATCTGATCATTCGCTACTTTGTTAGTAACCCCAGTTAATCACATTTACAGAAACAGCTGTTTGTAAGTGGAGGACATATATTCTTGGTCAAGGTTCCCCAAATGCTCGTTCATTCATTAAACTTTTCTTGAGCGTTTATGTGTGGCGCTGCCGTGCTCTGGGCATTCAGGGCTCCGACATCCGTGGAGTCCAGCTGGGGAGGCAGACAATGAAGAGGTCCAGTTACAGAGAGACGTGAGGGATGGAAGTAGTTGCCGCTGAGGACTGGGTGAGGGGAGCACCGCTCTGAGGAAACACCATCTAGTCTGAGATCTGGAGGAGGAGGAGGTGGAGGAGGGGATTCAATGTGAGCAGAGCTGGGGGCAGAGGGGGAGGGCACAGGGAAGAGAAGTGCCATGGTCCGGAGACAGAATCAGATTGGCACACCCAGGGAGGTGGACAACACCATCATGGGGAGATGATGAGCGGTGGGTAGAGTGGCAGGAAACCAGATCAGAGGGGTAGCGGGGCCTTGTAGTCCTGACTTCAGGT
Source organism: Hippopotamus amphibius kiboko (assembly GCF_030028045.1). NCBI lineage: Eukaryota > Metazoa > Chordata > Mammalia > Artiodactyla > Hippopotamidae > Hippopotamus > Hippopotamus amphibius. Next base: position 7,081,206 of record NC_080201.1, on the reverse strand, counting down.
TGGCACGTGCACTGCGCCCCAGTGAGATTCAGCATTCGCTGGAACACTTCCCAGAGTGGCCGTGTATCGGGAGCTGGCTGGGGAGGTGGCAGGTGTGGGAAAGAGACCTCAAAATTTTTTCCAACTTAGTTTGATCCGTGCAATTAGATTTTATTATAAGGGTTTAGGTTAGGCATTGACGGGAGCCATTAGGAGGTACTGCACTGGTTCCAGCAGGAAGTGAGGGTACCCTGGGCTAGGGTTCACCCGCGGAGTTGGGAGTGCAGTGGCTGGAGTAGGGAGATTGGCAATAGGACTTGTTGGCAAGCAAAGGGAAAGACCCAGGAGAGCCCAGGTTCACTTCCTCCTCATCCTCAGTGAACAGCACTGATCATCACTTTCTGAGTATAAGGACAGCTGTAAGAGACTCTGTGAAGGACGGAGTCTGTCCTCGGAGTTTACAGCTTCGTTGCGAAGGAACAAAGTATAGACCCAAGGCTATGTTAATTGTATAGACACTCCCAGGCTTAGGAGTTCCTAGGAGGAAGGACCACTTGCGTGATCCCATGAGGTTTCATGGAGGAAACAGAATTGAGCATGGCCTTGGGGAGGAGTTGGAGGTGGGTGGGTGGGTAGGTGAAGAGGGGGGCAAGGAGAAGAGTTCGGGTAAACAAAGGTGTGAGTGCGGGGACTTAGGCATGTGCTCAGGGTAGTAAGTACACCACCTGGACTGGACTAGGGCTTGGATAGGGATGGCGGGAAGTGCGGGAGGACTGGCAGGTCAGGACAGTCTTCTCCCGTGCCAGGCTGGTTCACTTAGATTGTCATTCAGTCACCAGTAGTACTGAGTACAGTAGGAACAGAGCTCTGCTTTGAGAAGGTAACTTGGTTGTTTGTTCACAGCACCGTGAGGGGGACCGAAGTTGCTGACTGAGTCGGGTCAGCCCCCCCGCGGCACTGTCCCGGCACCCCGGGATTAGGGCAGGAAGCAGCCAGCTGTTAATTGGACGTGGGAATCAGGCTGAGGAAAGGGAAGAGCTAACAGGTTCAGAGCCCAGAACAATCTGTGGTGTGTTCAGTTCAAGGTAGCATTGCTCTGTCAGCACCGTCATCATGCTCTCCTGGTTCTTGGAGACTCTGTGGAGTGTGACACATAGCTGTGAATGTGTGTGTTTCTCACCTCTGCCTCTGTCGACCTCCTGCTTTTTACTAGCAGAGGAATTCCTGTTCATCCTTCAGGACCCAGTATTCCTTCCTTTGTAACATTTTCCCCATTTTGCCAAATAATCTCTCCCTCCTCCAGGCTCCTCTGTAGCGTATGGCTACAGTGTAGCATGTGTCCATCTTTTGTTCAGTGGGGAGAAATAGAACAGACAGATGTACTGGGTGCTTTTAAAGCGCGTTTTATCTCTAGGGCCAAGAGGCACTAAATCCATTAGTGGAAACTCTGTAGGTAAGACAATGGAGTTGACTGCAGTCTAAGTACTGATGAAGAAGTAGACGATTAGAGTTCAGGGTGCCGTATACACTGCTTCCTCGCAAGATGAAACTTTTGGCTGTGGTGTTTTACTGTATAGCTGAATGTGTGTATTGGGGACTGGGGGAGAGGCACAGAATAAACCATCTTAGAACAGATTTTTAACCCAGAAGAGAGTCTTTAATTTTGGACTGTTTTAGATGGTGCAGTTAAGCTCAACAAAGTCCATTTCTGGTGCCAGGAAACCTTGGAGAAGGGACCAAATTCTTTATTCAGAAGTAGTAGCTCCAGTGAGAGAGCTTTTGTCACAACATGACTAAAGAATTAATAGAGAAGCATTCATTCCCTTGACAACATTTTGGAAGGCACTTTCAGCTTAAGGTTGTCTAGAGGAGTTTATAATGGTAGATTATAAATTAAGGAGGGGCCAGAAGCCGAAAGATCATTTTGAAATGCTGAAGTGAAACTCATCCTGAGCTGCCTCTCATTTATTAAAGAGAACTGAAAGGGGGTGTGTTTCAGGCTGTAGTTGGTTCTTGTTTGTTTTTTGTTTTCCTACTCCCACTATCTCCTCTTTAAAAGAGAAGAAAGTATTTCTTAACCATCACTTAATGCTTTGGTTTGAACTGTTTTGAAAGAATGAACACAAAGACAAAAATAAATTCACATAAATTCTTCTTTGAATTTATTCAGGAGTTCCACTTTGCCTTTGAAAAGGTATAAACCTTCTTTCTAACTCTTTACATTGGGAAGAGGGAATAGAAAGCGAGTAGAAATACGGACCTACTTCTGCAACATGGAATTTCTGTAGTCTTCAGTGCCATGTGTGTACGGCAGCAAAGAAGAACCAGGTCCACCAGTTTTTAATTAGAGAAGACTTGTAAGAATGCCCCTCAAATCAAAGGGGCTGACTCTTGAGGTGGTCATTTCCATAGGCTCTTATGGTTATAGAAGGAACCTCTTTTAAACAGCATTTGAAAAGCCATACCTGAGCAGAAAATCTGGAACTGTCTGACAGGTCAAGGCATGAATGTCTTTCTTTTATTTCCAAAAGGTCAGGGTGTGACCAGAGCAAGGAATCAGGCTTGTTTCATCCTAGAAGAATTTTTTGCTTCACAAGTTGCTGCATCATGAGTCTGTCTTTGAACTCATCTTAGAATTTTAACATGCATTTTCAAACCTTGTTTTTTAAAAGGTAAATTTTATCGACTGCTTTACTTTCAGACTGACGAGAACTAGGTGTAAATTTTAAGAAGTTTTTGTACAAAAAGCTTTATGGAAACCCACATGAGAGTTCAATTATTTCTGTCACCCCAAGTTCTGGTTCTGAAGCATATACTTAACTGTAACTATTGCTACAGTTGTCATCTGTGCATACATAGTATTTCTGGTTCATCTGCTCATTTGCAGTCACTTTGTGTCCCTCTTACACCTCCGTGTAACGCCCATGACAGTTGTTTATTGTGACATCCTTATTGCTGTTCTGTCATTTGCTTCCTCATTCCCCTTTGACATTTTAATTTTCACTTCTTTTTTCTTCTGGATAGTGACACTGTAAACAAATTAGAAAAAACCAAAACCTCTTGGTTCTTTTTTCTTTGTATTTTTTGTGGGTAAACCCACTTTGGGGGCTCAGTCCCAGGCATTCCTGTTTCTGAAGCTAGGAACCGACTCGGTCTTGTATGAAACCAGGTTACTGTCCAGGAAGACGGGATTATCATATCAGGACCCTGGCAGTGTGTATCTGTTTTATTTTCCCCCTCAGATTTATTACCATTGCCTGGTCACTTTTGCAGGTGATTTCTCAAAGTTATTACTATTTTGTTAGGCTGGATTTTTAAACGTTGTATGTTTGCTATGGTAAAAGTATTTAGAGCAAGGTTTGGCAAACTTTTTCTCTAAAGGGTCAGAAATATTTTAGGCTTTCCAGTCCACCTGTGGTCTCGGTTACATATGCTTCTTTGTTCTTGTTTTAACAAAAACCTTTTGAAATATAAAAACCATTTTTAGCTCACAGGACATACAGAAACAGGCTGCGGGTTGCAGTGCGTCTACTGTGATCTAGAGTATTTGAGTTTTTAAAATTTGGACAGAAAACCTTTAACTCTAGCAATCATCTTTAATGCTGTTTGAATATCATGTGATGCTTTGCGTGCCGGTCTTCCAGGGAGCAGAGGCTGGCAGTCACGGCTGGGTCTCCCTGACTCCCTCCCCTGCTCTCCCCCCACATTCATCTCTTTCTTCTAGGGTATTCTCTTGTGTATCCTCTTCCTTCTCCTTTAAAAAAAAAAAAAATTTTTTTTTTCCTTCCTTCCTGGCTTCTTTCCTGAGCATAAAAGTATGCTTAAGTCCTTTCCAGTGCCTGGCACACAAGAGATGTGCAAATGCTGAATGAGTGTGTCCGTTAAAAGCAAACATCCTATGCGTCCTCTTCTAACAAGAGCACGATTTCCTTGACTTTGCGCCAACAGTTCTTGAAGGAAGAGTCTGTGTCTCTCGTCCTCAGTCTCACCTCCTGCTTCACTCTGCCCGAAGGCTCCTGTGGCTCCTGTCTTCTCACTCCATTAAAACTGTTCTTTTAAAAATAGCTAGACATCATGGCCAAATCAAGTGAAAACTTTTTTTTATTGAAGTATAGTTGATTTACAAGGTTGTGTTAATTTCTGCCGTACAGCAAAGTGATTCAGTTATACATCTATATAATTTTTTTTAATATTCTTTTCTTTTGCGACATTATGGTTTGTCACAGAATATTAAATGTAGTTCCCTGTGCTATACAGTAGGACCTTGTTTATCCATTCTGTATATAACAGCTTACATCCGCTCACCCCAGCCTCCCACTCCATCCCTCCCCCAACCCCCTCTCCACAGGTCTGTTCTCTACGTCCATGAGTCTGTTTCTGTTTCATAGATAGGTTCATTTGTGTCATATTTTAGATTCCACGTATAAGGGATATCATACGGTATTTGCCTTTCTGTTTCTGACTTACGCAAGTGAAAACTTTTAAGTGCTTCTCCTGCTCAACCTGTCGGCTCTGTTTATCACTCTTGGGCATTTTCTTGACACTCCAGCTCTCCAGGCTTCTGCGACACCTTTTGTCCCATTTCCCCCACAGTCTCCTTTTCTGGTTCTCTCCCTGTGTGTCCCTAGACGTGATGTGGAACAAGCTTCTGTCCTCCCCCGTACTCTCCCCATAACAGTCTCATCTCCTCCAGAAGTGCCGCTGCCCCCTCTCTCCTGAGCCCTAGGCCTGGACATCCAACGGCCAGCTACACAGCCACCCCAAACCCAGGCAGGCCCGCCTCCCTCTGCCCCCAGGTAGATTGTCCTTCATTACCCGACTCTCCAGGAGAAACCGGGGAATCCTTGGGGATGCCACCTCCTCCCTTACCCTTCTGGAAGCTACCTCCTCGTCACCGTGGCCGCTGCTTGTGTTCTAGCGTCCATTAGTCCTGAGTTGTGGCAGGATCTTTGCTGGTCTGTCTGCCTCCATGCTCAGGCTCCATCAGTATCCCAAAGCTGCCGCCAGAGTGATATTTCCAGAGTGTAATTACATAATGCTCGCAGCTACAGTGTCTTTGGGGATGTGGTTGATTCAGGCGCTGGGGCAGGAAGAATATACTGTGTGCCTTGAGTATTTGTGCCAGAAAAAAAGGAGGGGCTCCAAAGAAGATAGAGGCTTTTAAAAGGAACACAGAGCCTCCCTGAAAGAAGTCCCGATGGCCAAAGCTGGAACGATTTGAGCAAGAAAGTGAATAACAGTAACGTTGGATTATAATCACTAGGATAAAGAAACACCTGTGTGTCTATGGATGCGCGAATGAATGGATGGATAAATAAGTAAATAAATGGGGGCGAAGAGACAGTTCTTTCTTACAGAATTTCAATTAATAAATGTATAAGAAGAAATAAGAGGACAGAAAATCATCAGTTGAACCCCACAGTAATAATTGTTGCAGGCAAGATCTACCAATGGAAACTAAAGTTAGTGGGCAAGAGTTTGAGGAGAAAAAGGATATTTGCATATTTTCACACTACCTCCTCTGATATATTTATTAATTACAAAGGGAAAAATGGTAACTTATAGTGGAGAAACCCAACAGATATCACCTAATCAAGTGGCCAAGGTTAAGGTCGTCAATAATAACACATTGACATCACGTTCTCCCTAATGTGAGGAGCTCAGCGTCACTTCGGTAGTGTCCCACCAGAAATGCCCAGCCTCAGTCTACTCATAAGAAATTAAACCCAAGTTCGGGCACATTGTACAAAATAATTGGCCAGTGCTCACCAAAGTGTTGGGTCTTGAAAGATGAAGAAAGATTGAGGAACTGTCACAGGTTAGGGATACAGCAGCTGGGTGCAGTTTGGAACCCTAGATTGGGTCCCTGAACAGAGAAAGGACATTGGGGAAAAGCTGGTTACATTTGAGTAGAATCTATAATTTATTTAATGATATTGTGCTAGTCTTTATTTCTTAGTTTTGATCATTGTACTGAGATTATATGTTACATACTAAGTGAAGTAACCCAGACAAAGAAAGACTAAGATCAAATGATATTGCTTCTATGTGAAATCCAAAAAAAAAGATACAAATGAACATCTGTAAAACAGGAAGAGACCCACAGACATAGAAAACAAACTTATGGTTACCAAAGGGGAAAGGAGGAGGGATAAATTAGGAGTTAGGAATCAACATATACACACTACTATATACAAAATAGACAACCAACAAGGACCTGCTGTATACCCCAGGGAACTCTACTCAATATTTTGTGATAACCTATAAGGGGAAAGAATCTGAAAAAAAAAAAAAAAAAGATATATATGTATGTATAACTGAATCACTTTGCTGTATACCTGAAGCTAACACAGCGTTGTAAATCAACTATACTGTAATAAACATTTTCTTAATTTAAATTTGTTTTTAATTTTAAAAATTAAAAAAACTTTTTTTTAAGATTGTGTAAGTTATTAACATTAGTAGGTATGCTCCGTGAAGGGTATACAGGAACCCTACAATTTTTAAAAAAAAATTATGAGTTTAAAATTATTTTAAAATAGAAAGATTTTTAAGAAACTCCTCATTGAGTGTCTCCATTTCCATCAAGGTGAAGTCCAGATTCTTTTGCATGGTCCCTCGACTTGGGTTTGTTTGATTTCTTAGGATTCTCTTGAGGTTACACGTTTTTGGCATGAACAGCACAGGAGCGATGCTGGGTGCTCCTCGGTGCGCCGTGCCAGGGGGCCCGAGATGGCAGTTTGTCCCGACATCAGTAGGGTTGGTCTGTTCACGTGGTTAGAGACGGCGTCTGCCAGGTGAACCCACGCCTTTTCTCTTTGTGATTAGCGTGTAGTTTATGGGGTGAGACTTTGAGATTATATAAATATTCCACTCCCCATCAACGTTCACTCACTAGTCTTAGCATCCACTTATGCTCTGTAACTATCCTTCCTTCTGTGTTTATTAGCCGGACTCCTAAACTTTATGCTTAAGCAGCTGGGTAGGAAATCGTACTGGTTACCACAGTGGGGCAGCCCGGGGAGGAACAGGCTTTCAGGAGGCTGGGACAAAGATTTATCGTGGGATGTGATAGGTACTTTATCTAGAGGCTTCAGATGGGGAGGTTGGGTTTAAAACCCAAACTCCTAGAAATGACTGGTAACATTTCATTTTACTGACATTAAGCCCATGGTTAGACGTGGTAGGCTGGTCAGTTCCTCAAGAGTGGGGACCACCAGCTGATTGAGACCCAGTTTCTAAATCCATGCCCAGTGCAGAATGCTGTGCCCGGGCAGTGAAGGGACTAGCTGTGCAAAACAGAGTCACGATTTTTATGGGTTTGGTCTTACTTTACATCTTTCCCTGTGGCGATTGCTGCGTCTCTGCCAGGAGTAATTAATGTCGTTTGTGTTATGTGCACCCACCGACCCTGTGATGTTCTGTGGGTACCGCCTCCCTTCCCTCCCCCCCCCCCCCCAGATACACACACACGATCATACTGTGCACAGGTTCCTTGAGCTGTCTCTGTTTGAGGTGTAATTCACACCTTCCACGTTCTCTGTTCAGAAAACATCGTCTTCTCTAAGATAAATTTCTCTTTTGTTCAAATCACATGACTCTGGGAGGCATATAGTTTGTGTTTTCGTGTTTCTTCCAGATATTGATGTCATTGAATGTGGTTACTGAGAGCAGATCTAAATATGAAATGCTGTACTTCGTCTTCAGAGTGGATGATGTGATAAGAGGAGGGAGATGGAAAACATTTTTGTGAATCCTCACGTGTCGCATGGTCGCGGGGGTGGGGAACTGGTCAGGGACGGATAGGACTGTGGCCTCTGCATCCTCCACGGCAAAGTGGCTCTGCTTCAGTTCTGGGGGCTGGGTTGGTGGGCTGATACCTGGACAGTAAACCTTTGATTTTCTGGAAACCTCTCCTAACCTTCACACTTTTCCATCACTCTGTAGCTCCTACTTTCCCAGGCAGTGCACCAGTGGTGGGGAGGGAAGGCAGCAGAGCAGGGCAGGAGGGAGTGCCAGGCAGTTAGGCACGTCCACGGCCGGCAGGCCTCCCCTGCAGCCAGTCTGCATTTGGGCCTCAGCACAAAGGCAGATGGTGGCATCAGGGGCCTCTGGGTCGCGGAGCGTTTGCCCCTCGATTCTTGAATTGCTGACGACAGCGTACCCTGGCTCAGGTGCCAGGGGAGGGCAGCACCTTGCCCTCAGCCGGCGGATGCTGTGCAGGGGCGCGCACAGCTGCTTAGCTGGTGAACAGTGCTGCCCTGAGCACGCGTGCTCATTTTGCTTCGGAGCCAAATGAAAAGAGTAACGGATCACTGCGGCATTCAAATCCGCTGGTTCCCCGCCTGGCTATGAGCTGTTGTCAAGTCCGTGATGTTTTTCGCATGCCCATTCGGTACCAGACCCTTTGTGGGGTGTGGGGGTGGAGCAGTGAACAAAACAAAGTCCCTGTTTTCAGGGATGTATACATTAAATGCCATCTGTTGGTGGTACATTCTAGAAAGAGAAATAAAGTAGGGAGGGGAGAGGTGCTGTTATTTTAGATAACACGGTACCTGGGCCGCTCTTTGGTGGTGTTACTGGAGCAGCGATCTGAAGTCAGTGAAAGATTAAATCTTCCTTCCACTAATCAGGAAAGTGGGAGGCGGAGAGAATATTCCAGGCAGGAGGGAATACATCAGCATAAGCTGGGAAACATTTTAAATATACATCGTCTTGGACCTGACATAATTGGTCTAGGACCTGCTTTTCTGTAAAAGCTCTCCAGAAGATTCTGGGAAGCAGGTGGGGGAGCTACTCTTAAAATCCATTAAAATTATGAGTCATTCCAGGATCTATTTGAGGAAAAAAGTTTTGATGGTAAATAACTAAAAACCATAATCTCTCTGGGTAAAAGGAATTGGAGGCAAAGAGAAATGAATAGAGGAAATTGAAGGAGATAATGAAGGAAAAGAAATAGTATTGAACCTTAATGAGATGCCATTCTCATAATAAAATTGGATTCTTAGAGTAACAGAGGGCTGCGGCCCTGGTCCCCATTTCTACCTTTTCATGACACTTCCTGCTCTTAGTGAACCAGTGTCCTGCTGGTGGCAGTTCCCAGTCGGGTCACATAGCACCGTACCTGCACTTGCTCCTGGTTTGCTCTCCTCACTGTTCCAATCCTGCTCTGTCCTGTAGAAGGAGCATTGCAAGGATCACTTAGCTTGTATAGGTCGAGGTGTTGTGCGAGGGGAGCTTACCTGGAGGTCGGCTGGTAGCACCTGGTTCATACCCCACTGTGAGCCTCGGGATCTCCTTGGGCCTCCCTCCGGGACACCTGGTCACGTGTCAGACATCTGTGTAAACGCTTTTCTCCTGTGTGGATGGAATTCTTAGGTGGCAGGAACTGGAAGATAGAGAGGAGTTCCTGCATTCCCGTTCACCAAAAAGCTGGCCTTGTCATGGAATGCCATCTGTTGATGGAAGTCTTACCTACACATTTATATTTCATAAAGTTGACTGGGACTAAAGAAATCCATTTTAAAAAATAGGCTTTCTTTTTCAGAGCAGTTTAAGGTTCACAGCAAAATTGAGAGGAAGGTAGAGGTTCCCCATATACCTCCTACCCCCATGCATGCCTAGCCTCTGCCATGCTCAGCATCCCCCACCAGAGGGGACTTTGTTACAGCTGAGGACCCTCCATGGACACATCGTCCTCCAGAGTTCATCGTTTACATTAGGGTTCACTCTTGGTGTACATTTTGTGGGTTTGGACAGATGTGTAATGACACGTATCCACCATCGTGGTATCATCCTGACTGGTGTTGCCACCCTGAAATTCCTCTGCCCTAAAGATCCACTTCTGGTGTAGTTTTTAGGAGCTCACGAAGACAAAAAAAGAAAGAGGGGCATCTGTAAAACAAGCTCCTCACAGGAGCATAAGTCAGCTGGGCCTCAGTGGGCAAATGAAGTGCTGAGCCCGCGCCCCTCTGCTCTTGGGGGCTACCCAGTTTGAGGTGACATGAGTCATTTGAAACCGTGTAAGTAACACCCATGAATTGCCCTGGAGTTTCTGTAAAGCTTGACTCCTTGAGCATTACATTCTCTTGCATCCTATTTGAGTGGGTTTCCTTGCTTTTATTGGAGACAGGCTTTAGCATCCAAGGGGAGGAAAAGTCACTTAGACGTCTTTTCTGTCACTATTACGTCAAATCTCATTCAGTAATATCTAGAGTGAGGAGGAGGACCAGGCCTGATTATCAGGATTGGTTGTTATGACATATAGACACACTGGACTTTTCCAGCAATTGGAAGTCAGTTAGAAGAGACAGTATATAACCAGCAGAGGGCTTTGCTCTGTTACACTTATTTAAAAGTTTTAGATCTCTTTCATGGATGTAAAACTTTGAATAATATCAGCTTCTTTATCAGCCCACAACTTTTTTCTTATAAAACCTCTCTTCAGTGTTGTCAAGAGAAAGAAAAGCTGATTTTGTTTCACTTCTGTTCAACTTTAATAGAACAGAAAATAAATGCTTGCCCAGAGGGTAGGCGATTGAAGGGAAAATGAATTTCCACTGCATCACCCACAGAAGGCATGTTATAAATCCTAAGAAACTAATTGTTGGCTGGACTTTATCCTCTGGGACTCAACAGGATGTTTCTCCAGGGCTGAGTGTCCGCAGTAACTCTTTGGTCTGTTTCAGCAGTTTAGCCCAGAAGTGCTCAAGATTGGGGGAGCTCTCAAATCACCTTATTTAACCTCTTCTTTTTACAAATGAGAGAACAGAGGGGGAGGGGGAATGTCTTGCCCTAGAAACAGAAAACTGGGGGAAAATGTGACAGGCATGGCTATTTATATCTGAACACCGGAGGCCCAATCTTACAATACTCCCCATTATTTCTAGTTTTTTCAAAGAGAGTTATGAAATTCTCAAAGTGATATTTTAAGACTACTGCAGTTTCTAGGAGAGAGTTTGTAAATTGACATGACATAATAATAAAAACAAGGATTTTGTGACTTCCAATAAATTTACATGTGGCTCTATATCTTCCTGGGGCAAAGATAGAAAACAGAAAAGAAGAGGGAGAGGGGCAGTGTTGGGGTAGGGGATTAAGAGGTACCAACTATTATGCATAAAATAAGCTACAAGGATATATTGTACAACACAGAGAATATAGCCCGTATTTTATAAGTATAACCTTTAAAAATTGTGAGTCACTGTATTGTACACCTGTAACTTATATAACATTGTACATCAACTATGCTTTAATTAAAAAAAGAAAGAAAGAAAACAGAAGAGTTGATTGACTTCCTGATATACATGGACTAACTTTAGAAACAGAGGTATTGGTTATTAACCAATTGGTTTGCTAAGCCAAGCTAACCCTTTGGCTTAGCTTTTTTCTTTTTTTAATTCATTAACTCATTCAGTCCACTTCATTGAATTTTCAGTTATATGTGGCAGAGGAGATAGAATGATATGCAAGGTGAGAAAATTCTAGATAAAAAAGGGAGAGTACAGGGAAAATGTATTGGTAGATATTGGGAAAATTAGGGTATTTACTGGGGGAAAGAAATGTGAAGCAGAATGGAACAAAAACTGAAGGGGTGTAGAGGTTTAATTGGGGAGTGGGGGGAGGTGAAGACAAAAAAGGGGGAGAATAAGACAAGTTTATGAGGTTTCTGAATGAGAAAGGGATGGCAAGTATCCAAGAAATGAAAGAAGGGGGGGGACTTCTCTGGTGGTCCAGTAGTTAAGATTCCGTGCTTCCAATGCAGGGGGCCCGGGTTCAATCCCTGGTTGGCGAACTAAGATCCCACAAGCCTTTGCAGCATGGCCCCCTCAAAAAAATTTTTTTAAAAGAATCAAGGCCTGTATTTTATTTCTTTTAAATTTCATTTTTTAATAATTCACTTATTAAGGTATAATTGACATAGAACATTGTATTAGTTTCAGGGTGTACAACATAATGATTTAATATTTGTGTATATTACAGAATAGTCACCACAATAAGTCTAGTTAACATCTGTCACCATATATCATTACAAAATTTTTTTTCTTATGATAACTAAGATCTGCTCCCTTAACAACTTTCAGATATGTGACACAATGTTATGAACTAGTCACCATGCTGTACAGTATATTCCCATTACATTTTTATCATATTTTAGTAAAGATTCATCTGAGATGGATTAGAATATGTCTTACTTGTACTGATTCTAGCTGTGCTTCATATACCTGAGATCCTGCAGAGAAAAAGTCTCCTGTGATAGCTTTTCAAAGATTTAAAGAATACTGTTAATTCAGAAACTTATTTTACAAATAATTATTGAGCATCTATTCTTTGTAAACTGCCAGGCTGTGTTGTAGGGTTACAGTGATAAGGAGACCTCTGACCCCGAGGAATTTGAGTTTAGCAAAGGAGGGAGGAAATGGGATTTGTACATAAATACTGTCATACAGGACGGAACTTGATGATCCCACAAAATCAGGTTCTGGGGAAGTTTATAACAGGAGAAATTCTTTTCACCTGCAAGGAAGTAAGGGTGGAAGTGCAGCCTGTGGCAAGATGGAGTGATATAGGAAAACTTATTGTGGAACTGGCATTTGAACTACTCTTAAGAACATGGTAGGAATTGGATATGCACATATGGGAGAGATCAAAAGTGGGAAAGAAAGATGAAAAGTTTGGGATCTGAATTTAAACCATAATTGAAATAAAGTTTTGTAATTTAATCCTCAGATATTTAGAGACTTCAATAGTACAATGATTTATTTTTCATGGGCTTTGAAAAGGGTCAGATTTTATTGAAGTCTGAAAGGGTCAGTGCTTCTATTTATTTTTTTTTGTCCTCTTAGCCATTGTCTATACCCTGCCATCTGCTGAAAGAAAACCGTACTCTTTAAAAGGAAACCTTTTTCATTGTGAAAACATGAGACAGTACAGTTGACCCTTGAACAACATGGGTTTGAACTAGCAGATCCACATTTATGTGGATTTTTGTCAACATTGCACAGGTTTACTTATACACAGATTAATTGGAAAAAAAATCCACATATAAGTGGACCCATACAGTTCAAACCCTTATTGTTCAAGGGTCAGCTGTATACTAGCCACGGTTGGTTGACTCTGTGGATGCCAGTACGGGGGGCACACTATGGGACTTGTGTACGTGCAGATTTTGGTATCTGTATGGGTGCTGAATTCAGTCCCTTGTAGATACTGAGGGACGACTGTATAGTCGTCTTAAAAAAAAAAACAAAAAAATCCAGTCACATGGGTGGAAAATAAAAAGGGGCTGCACTGAACGGTCTCCTCGTAACCCCTTTCCCCATGAGCCTGGTCCCCCTCGTACACCGTCCACAGCCCATAGGCAGGCACAGCCAGCTCGTTTGAACAATTCGAATTCTAGGTGATGCTCCTCTACCTGAACACATTTTAGAGTTACTGCCTTTAAATTGGTTAAAGACTGTCTGCATCTAGTCAGGAGAAAGAAGCCACATAGTGCTTTGAACAAGGAAAGTTTCATGTAAAGAATTTTTAACTACAACACGTGATTAGAGTAATGAAGGATTGGCTACCAAGAAGTAAACTCTAAAAATTAAAGGAGTAGCTGACATAAGGCGCAGCCACCACCCCCAGGGCCGAGATCCAGACTTTGTTGGACCGGACACAGCCACAGCTCACCACATGGCAGAAAAGCCACACTGGTGGAATTTGCTTGAAATCAGCCCTCTGGAACTTGCCAGAAATCTGTCCTTTAGGGTGTCTGGGAAAGCAGTTCACAGGGAGGGATCTCACTGGAAACAGTCGACTGCAAAACTGCCTCCGAGAGTTGCAGAGAAAGCTGCAGCTGCTGGCAGCCGTGCACTGCAGGAGCCTACCCAGCGGTGGAACAGAGCCCAGGCGCAAAAGTCTCTCCTGCAGTTTCTTCCCAGCACCCTCCACTGAGAAGCTTAACATCCTGCCAGTTAACCTAGAAAAACTGTTCAAAAGGCTCAGATCTGTTTTCACAGAGCATGCAAAAAGGGTCCATTGGGAGCTGAGTCAGCATGTTGATAACCAGCCCCGTGACTAAGAAATACAAATAGTCGTGACGTCCTAAGTGAGACATTCCTGGAGGACGTGTCTTCATGTGATAGATTTCGGAGCCAAATATTAATGATTTAGGTGTTACTCCTACTACTTACGCTGTTTTTCTCTTGACTGAGAATTGACTGAAATCTTTTTCTTCACTTAATAACAGTGTCCGTCACATAAATAAACCTAGGGTGCAGGAAGCAGGAAAGAAATGCCTTTTGAATAAAATTATTAGTTCAATAGAAACTATAGAGGCAGGAATAGCAGATACAGAATATAGGGGGGAAGCAAAGTTGTCTAAATAGCCTCTTTGTACCTTCATATACGTTATATGTGCCATCAATTTTGCCTTCCTAAGGTCTGCCAAGGCCTCCTACTGCACCAGAATGAACCTGCTTCCTTCCACTGGTGCGGAGCTGTTACCCTAGGCTCATTCTTCACCATTCCTTTCCCTGCTTTCCTGTGCAGGATCAGGTCTTTTTTACTCCAGAATCTTCCTCTTTCTTTGTTGGGGCAGTTTTTCCAGTAGCATTCTGAAAAGGGCAGCATGGAAGATTAATTGTTTTTGTTTGAGATCTTTATTGGAGTATAATGGCTTTACGCTGTTGTGCCAGTTTCTGCTGTACAGCAAAGTGAATCAGCTATATGTATACATATATCCCCATAACCCTTCCCTCTTGAGCCTCCCTCCTATTCTCCCTATCTCACCCTTCTAGGTCATCACCAAGCATCGAGTTGATCACCCTGTGCTCTATGCAGCAGCTTCCCACGAGCTATCTGTTTTACATTTGGTAGTGTGTAAATGTCAGTGCTACTCTCTCACTTTGTCCCAGCTTCCCCTTACCCCACTGTGTCCTCAAGTCCATTCTCTATGTCTGCATCTTTATTCTTGCCCTGCCATTAGGTTCATCAGTACCGTTTTGTGTGTTTGTTTTTTTTAGATTCCATATATATGAGTTAGCATATGGTGTTTGTTTTTCTCTTTCTGACTTACTTCACTCTGTATGACAGACTCTGGGTCCACCTACCTCATTAAATAACTCATTTTCGTTCCTTTTTATGGCTGAGTAATATTCCATTGTATATATGTGCTACGTCTTCTTTATCCATTCATCTGTTGATGGACATTTAGGTCGCTTCCCTGTCCTGACTATTGTAAATAGTGCTGCAGGATCAATTGTTTTGAGATTTTGTATAGCTGAAAATGTCTATTCTGTCCTGATATTTGATAAGTAATTTGGCTAGTTAAAAAAATCTAGGTTGGAAATACTTTTCCTTCAGAATTTTGAAGTCATTTCCACACTGCTATTAAAGTTTTGTTTAGAAGTACGAAGCCATTCTGATACCCATTCCTTTCTATGTAACCTGATTTTCTTTCTGGAAGCTTATAAGAATTTTTGTTTCCAGTATTCTGAAGTATTACAATGATATGATTGGAAAGGTGTATTTTTATCCCTTGTTATGAGCTCTTACTTGATAATGTTCCCTTTTTTTGCGTGGACCTTCCTGTTTTTCAGATGTTTAACCTTCCAGACTGATCTTCCAGTTTTCCTACCTTGTGTCTCCTATTTTCTACCTTTTTCTTTTTTGCTTTCTTTTCTGGCAGATTTTTACAACTTTTAATTTTGACGTTACATTAAAAAAAATTTTTTTTGTAGTCCTTAAAATGTTGTTGTTGTTCTCTGAATGTTCCCTTTTAGAGCATCCTGTTCTTATTTCAAGAGCACAACATCCTCTCTTTTCTCTGGGAATATAAATGGGGGTTGTCCTTTTTCCTTGACTTTTCATCTTGTGTAATCTATACTTCCTCCAAGTTGACTTTTTTTCTGTTGGTTTTGGTTTCTTTTCTTCCTTGTCAGGCATCTGTTGAGTCCTGTTTGCTCAACTTTAATAGTGGGGCTCTAAAGCAGATTTTCTGAACCCACGTGCCCCCCAGAAAAGATGTTGCAATGTGTGAAGATAATGATAGTGTCATCCCTGCGAATGGCGGGGCAGTTTCTGGGGAGGCTGGGTCCCCTGTCCACCCCTGGCCTGCACACGGCCTCATCTGTTTATGAAGAGTCATATTAAATTTTCTGCGTGTGGTGTGGTATGAAGAAGTTTCAGAAGTGCCCCCCACAGTGTATGGGAAACTCAGAGCCTGTATCTTGGCTTAGTGACAGTGGGTTCATTGTTGCATAGTGAAGCTGGGTCATTTTCTTCAGGCAGATCTGTGCTCATATCTTTAGATCTTTCGCTTGGGGCTGATCAAATCCTCCAGAAGAGGCATCCAGGTTCTTGCCTGGAGGATATAGGTCTGGCTTTCAGTAATTTTAGGAGCAAAATTTGAGAAAAAAGACTGATGATCTCAGCACTCAGTATGTAAACACTGTTGACTCTCTGTTTTGGTGCAGGGCACCTACCCTCAGATATGCCTGCTACTCCCCTTTCCAGAGACGCTCCACCCCCCATCTCACACTCTTCAGAGTATGTCACTTGTCTTCCGCTGGAGCTGGGGAGCCTTACTAAACAGGACAGGGGAGTTGTTACTATGTGGAGCAAGGATCCGGGAGCTTACCTGTTTCCTAAGACTTTGTCAGTCTCTTCTTCTGTGATTAGCTCATCCTGCACCCCTCCTTCCACAGCGTCCTTGTCCTACCAACTCCAAGCCTTTGGCGGGGGGGTGGGGTGGGGGGTTCTTAAGTACAACTTAGGTTGTGTCTTAGCTTCCCTCGCTGCTAAATTAGGAGTATCTTTTAGACCTTCGGTAAAGTACCCGTTTTTAAACAAAACACAGAAAACATTGACTTTGAAAACTTATTCTTCAAATTGTTCACCACCTTAAAAGTGTCATCTGCCGAAAGTTTAATATCAAGATTAGAATAAAGATTGCCTACACTTCAATATGAGGAGGGCAGTTAGCTCAATTAAAAGTGAAGCTTGAACTGAACATGTGTTCCACAGAAGGGGAAACACATGAGGCCGCGGACCTATGCAGAGCTGCCCAGCACCCGGATTATGAGGGAAAGGCAGGTCATAAGCACAGCCAGAGACTATACTTCACTCACCGGATTGGCAGGATTAGGAAGTGGGACAGACGTGAAAGTCGTGGAGTTTGTGGGTCCACACATTCCCTTACACATAGCAGATGAGGCTGAAAACTGCTCCAGCTACTTTGGAGAATAATCGGGTACTTGCTCATAAGTTGGAGAGAATTTAGCTTAATTCTACTCCCAGGGATACACCCAAGAGAAGTTCTTTTGCATATCACAAAAGGAGACATACACAAGAATAGTCGTAGCAGTACTGTTCACAAGACCAAAAACCTGGAGCCACAGCCCAGGGGCCCATCAGCAGGAAAGTGGCATATTACACAGCAGAAGAGCAAAAGAACCCGTGTGTGATGCAGCAAGATGAATGACCCAGCAGTATAATATTAAATGAAAAAACTTAGCCCCAGGAGATTACAGACCGCATGAAACACTTTTATAAAATTAAACTTAAAATTATATATATATATATATATATACACACATACATTGATTATAAAGAAACCTATATATTTTATAGATTATATATATTTCATGGATACAAAAATAAGAAAGCAAGGGAAAATCGAATGTAGAATTTAGAATAATAGTTACTTCACATGGGGAAGCAGAGGTATGAATTGGTTGGGAGGACAATTTGGTTAGAAGCAGGTTATTGTCAAGGTCCTAGCTTTTGTTTTGGGTGGCAGGTTTGTGGGGTCCTTGTTACAGTACTGAAAATAATTAGATAATTAAAAACAGGGAAAAAATAAGCCTAAAGGGCCTGGAGTTTCCAAGGTGAAGGAGAGATGCTTGCTCATGTGGCCCTGAGTGCTTTGGTTGTCTGTTTCGTTTGTTTTTAAGAGGTAGCACTCTGAATCCTGGAACAAATGCTTTGTAGTTGAAAGTCGTAAAAAATATGTTGCTCTAAAGTTAACAACTGAAATGTTCTAGGTGGGATTCACATACTGATAAGTATCATATACTTTATAGAGTATTTAGTGCATAAATATTTCCAACCATTTCTGTTCTTTCATAGAAATTTTACATTTTTTTCCCTTTCTTAGGACAAAGTTAAACTATAATCCTCCAAAAGATGATGGATCAACCTATAAGATTGAACTTGAAGGGATATCGGTGATGGTTATGAGAGAGATCCTGGATTACATCTTCAGTGGGCAGGTATGACGAGGTGCAGAGGAAGGAGGCCTGGGTGTCCGTGGGCAGGTAGATTGAGGCACAAAGGATGGAGGCCTGAGTGTCCGTGGGCAGGTAGGACGAAGCGCAGAGGAAGGAGGCCTCATAGAGGCTCCTTGAGCTCAGGGGGAGGGTCTCCTTCACCCACTCTGTGACCCAGCAGATGACTCTATCATCTCCATCTTCTGTCACTGTGTGCGAGACTTACGTCCCTTGCTGGACATGGTGCCCAAGGGTGCTCTTCCAGGGCTCTGCCCTTGAAAGAGAAGCAGACTAAGTAAGGTCTTACCCAAATCCCAGGTTTTGTTCTACCATCCTGGGCTCCACCTTGCAGTCTGAGACATGAGGAACGTGGGATGCTCCCTTCACTGCTGTCATTTTGGTTTCTTTTTTTGTTTTTTGCTTTTTGTTTTAATATATAAATTTATTTGTTCATTTATTTTATTGGCTGTGTTGGGTCTTTGTTGCTGCAGACAGGCTTTCTCTAGTTGCAGTGAGTGGGGGCTACTCTTTGTTGTGGTGGGTGGGCTCCTCATTGTGGTGATCTCTCTTGTTGTGGACATGGGCTCTAGGCGTGTGGGCTTCAGTAGTTGTGGCACATGGGCTCAATAGTTGTGGCTCACGGGCTCTAGAGTACAGGCTGAATAGCTGTGGCCCACGGGCTTAGTTGTTCCGCAGCATGTGGTATCTTCCTGGGGCAGGGATTGAACCCGTGTTCCCCGCATTGGCAGGGCGCCACCTAGGAAGTCCTGTCTTTTTGTTTTTTAAATCTTAGTTCCAGTCTTGCTTTGTGCCCACACTGTTGGGAACTCGTTCTGTCTCCAAAGCGTGGACATGGGAGCCTCCTTGGGTGGTGGGATTATTCACCGAAGCGACGGGTAGCTGCACTGTGTTCCTGATGCCTTGGTCCTGCTGCCTCAGGAGGCCCAGCATCCCTGTTCCCCCCACATTCTTTTTTCTGATTTCCCTTTACTCTCTGTACCCACTTATATTTCTGGGGATTTCGTGAAACCCAGGGAAGAAGGTGATCAGTGGTTACTGATCCTTTCTGTTTCTTTGCCCTCCTCCACCCCGCTACTCCCCTATTTATGTGATTTAAAGTATAGCACGAGGACACTTAAGAATAATCTTAGCTGTGAATTAGGAAGAAGTTCATGTGCCTACGTCTCGTTATGCGAGTGTGTGTTTTATCTTTATTCCTTTCAAGGGCTCACGTCCTGCTCTCTCCTTTATTCCTTCTTCTTCATTCTTCTTTTAATTTTCCTCTTGTAAAGCCTCTGTCTCCTACATAGGTGTTCTGAGTGTCCTGCTTACTTTCTCTACATGTGTTCATTCTGTCCAGAGTCAAACTCAGTGACCATCATCCTTTTTGAAGTTTATCATTTCATTTCATGATGTTATCACTTTCTCTTTGCTCTAAACACTAGGTGGTAGGTGTGTGGAAGTAAGGTTGTGTGTATGGTTATTAAAAATAAATGAATTTAAATCAATTTGGGGACAGCCCTTAAAATACCAACGATGCTCTGTAGCATCACAAAAACAGGCTGAGGACCAAACTTTTATCTAACTTGTAAAATCAGTTTAGTGGCAGTTATAACAAGTTAGAAGCCAATAAGAGCGTATTCGTGTTTGGGCTTGCATTTGAAACGTGAAACCTTATTTGTCTGTGGTACAAACTGTGTAAATTGTGGTAAAATGTTCCTTGCTGCACTCCACTATGAAACCTTTCCTTCATATTTCCTAATGGAGGATACGTACTCATTCTCTGGCAGAGTCTGGGCCGTTGATGATTGTGGCAGTATTTTAGGGACCTGTTTCTTTCCGTTGCCTTACTGTTGCATAGAAAAAGTGAAGTGGGTGGGAGGAGAAGCGTCAATCAGAAAGTTGAAGAAAATTAAGGAAAAGTAAATGTTCACAATGATTTTAAAAAAAAGAAAAGATCTTATTAGGGATTTATTCCAGAAAGTAGCTTTGAGACCAGATTGTATCTTTTGCACCAAATGCTGTGTTTGGTGTCCATAGTGAGGCCCCTCGCGCAGTGTGGCTCTCCTTCTCTTCAAGGGGCCACGTGGTATCTTCCACATACTATTTGGCAAAAAAGCGAACTTAATATATTTGGAGGCAAGATTTTCATTAGTTCAGGTGCTAGCATTTAAAGAAATCGCCTTCAGTTTACCAGAGAATGCAGAACTTGCCATTTCCTTAGCATTTCAGTCATTGAAGGTTTTTCTCTTAAGTGTAGACGTGAGCACCATGGACAGTTCACCTTGGCAGGGTTATTAGTGGTTCACGTCGTCGGTAAAGCAAGGGAAGAGTTGGGAAAAGTTAACCAGCCGTGCACTGCTTATGTTGTCCGCAGGTGCCCTGCTACGCTCTGACTCTTATTGAAAACAAAATTGAATGCTATGAAATTGCCAATTTTCAGTCATCTTTGATCTCCAGCAATGACGCTTTCCTGTGGTTCAGCGATTAGTGGTTGGGTTCTAAATATATACATTTACATGTTACTGTCTGGGCTCATCCTCGCAGATCCGGCTGAACGAAGACACCATCCAGGATGTTGTGCAGGCAGCAGACCTGCTGCTGCTGACGGATCTTAAAACTCTGTGCTGTGAGTTCTTAGAAGGCTGCATTGCCGCCGAGAACTGCATCGGGATCCGAGACTTTGCACTCCACTACTGCCTGCACCACGTCCATTACCTGGCCACGGAATACCTGGAGACGCACTTCCGAGATGTTAGCAGCACAGAGGAATTCCTAGAACTGAGTCCTCAAAAGCTTAAAGAAGTGATTTCTCTTGAGAAGCTAAACGTTGGCAATGAAAGATATGTGTTTGAAGCAGTCATTCGATGGATAGCACATGATACAGAAATAAGAAAGGTACCCGTTACTTTATAGCGTGCTCTTACTTTGCCTTGTCACGTACTTATTCATTTCTTTATTTTTAATTCAAATTCTAGATGCTTTGTCTTTCTCCTCCAACTTTGAAAAACTTACAAAGTTGTGATCTAAAAGATAACCTAGGAAACATCTTCCCACAGGATCACTAATGTGGTTGGCTTTTCAGACCAGTCTGCCAAAGTGCATGTAACTCATCATATAGCAATGAAAATATTAATACTTATAAGTCACATGCTATCCTTTGAACGTTCTTTTGGTTGGGAAATGTATTTTGAGCTAAAGCTGGAGAGTATAGAAATGCAGCATCCCCACCCTAGCTTTCAGCATCCTTTCCTACTACGGTGTCGGGCCAGCCTCTGCAGGAGCTCTGATGCAACAGTGGGGTGAGAAAAGGGCACGTGGAATTCTGGCAGAGGGGTGAGGGGCCTGGGCTCTCCCCGAAGTGACTGACACGACTTGAGGAGAAAGCAGGAGAGCTCTCTGGAGCTTTCCTGGCAATGCAGTTCCAGATAGGAAGGTTCTGGGAGTGACAGTCTAGGAAGGGAGGGTCTTAGAGAACATCAGGCTTGAGATCCGCATTAAACACTGGGAGAGGGAGCTTTAAGCTTTAAGTCTAATATTTATAGCTAGAGGTTAGCTCCAATTACTGTATTCAAAATAAAGAAGTATGTTAGGTTTCAGTGACTTTCAAAATGCGTAATTGCATTGTTAATTGTTCCTAGTAACTCTTAACTTACATTTTAATGATTATCTTATAATTTTTAAATTCTGCAGGCCCATGAGCCTGTCCACTTAGAAACCACTTTCGTAGTCCCAGCTCATTAGCACAGTTAGTGTTCTGTTTTCCCATTGGTGGGGTGAGTTAAGGAAGGGATAGAAGAGTTTCCAGCTTGCTGCTGGAGCTTCTCTCTGACCTTCTTCTTGCCTTAAAGTGATGAGGGTGTGTAACAAGAGGCAGTTCTTCATCCTGTGGTTAATCTGAGCTTGATGCTGTAAGGACTGTTGGCTTTTATTACTCAGGGTATATTATAACGTACCTTGAAATGATGATTTCAAAGCCCAGAAAAACTTGTCACCTTATGTATGTAGAGTGCTATAGTCGGTTCAAATCTGGTGATTGGGTATGAAAAGTATATCATTTATCATTCATATTATACATGGTAGATAATTTTTAACAGTAATTACTGAGGAAATGATTAGTACTCAGGTTTTTTTGTTTTTTTTGTTGAACTTTGGCTTTTTCAGATTTTTCTTGTAATGTTAATATTGATACATTTTCATTATCCAGTTGACCATATTGTATTAAGCTATTCCTGTATATAATGTTTCTATAAATGTGATGTAATTCACAGCACATCCAAGTATGTGAAATAAAGCAGATCAGAGCAGAGTTCTTCCGTTCTCCTGTTGCTGCGGGAGCCCTGTAGGGTGTAAAGAAAGCTGCTTAAAACTTTGCAGTGCTACATCAAATATAAATTTGAAGTGATTTTTTTTTAAGTTCAACTTTTATTTATCAAGGCCAAGGGAGGTAGAAAAGAAAGGGACCACTACGCACATTCACACAGTGCTGGCCCTTACCACTTGCCTGTCGGTAATCTGACGGTCAGCAATTTTAATTTTCCGTGAGTCAAAAAACGTAGATTCTAAATGTACACTATGTTCTTCGTTTTTCCTTGCCATGCTTTTCTGCCCTCTTCTGCAGGTCCACATGAAGGATGTCATGTCCGCGCTGTGGGTTTCAGGGCTGGACTCGAGCTACTTGCGGGAGCAGATGCTGAACGAGCCGTTGGTGCGAGAGATTGTCCGAGAGTGCAGCAACATCCCCCTGAGCCAGCCGCAGCAGGGGGAGGCCATGCTGGCCAGCTTCAAGCCCCGCGGCTACTCGGAGTGCATCCTCACCGTCGGGGGAGAGGAAAGAGTGTAAGTGTGGCTGTGAGCGGCCTGACAGGTGGCGTGAGGAACAGAGGTTTCCGCGTACCCAAGGACTCATAACGCGTTCGGTATCTAAAGCCCGATAGCGATCGATTTTTTAAAACGTTTCAGACATTCTTTAGAGCAGTAAAACTAGTCGCAGTTATTATAAGCAGAACTGTCTGAAACCTGTTAACTGCTAAGCGGTTGTCTGTCTCCTTAGTTCACGGAAGCCAACAGCAGCGATGCGATGTATGTGCCCCCTTTACGACCCTAACCGGCAGCTGTGGATTGAGCTGGCCCCCCTGAGCATGGCGAGAATCAACCATGGAGTCCTCTCGGCAGGTACCGTGTGTCCTCACCCTTACCAGACACAGCATCAGGTCCGGTAATTTAACAGTTGTGCAGGTGACTCAAAACCTGTTAAAGAAGTACTTTCGTTATCCCTCTGTGGTGACACTTTTCAGGGTGGCACCAGCTTTCAAGATGATGGTAAGAAGAGTGTCTTCTGTCAGTCCTTCTTGTTCCCAAATCTTAAATACGTAGCTGTTTCGAAGAGGTCACTAGAGGAGCGTTGTACTTGATGGAAGAGCAG
Organism: Hippopotamus amphibius kiboko; assembly: GCF_030028045.1. Lineage (NCBI taxonomy): Eukaryota > Metazoa > Chordata > Mammalia > Artiodactyla > Hippopotamidae > Hippopotamus > Hippopotamus amphibius. The sequence goes on along the minus strand of NC_080201.1, from coordinate 7,057,548 downwards.
AACGCAGTGACTGTTCCCACCCGTCAGCTGGAGGATCACACCCGAGATACAGGGTTTCCCTGAGCCGTGATAGCCCCCCAACCTTGGAACGTCATGCAGGGTAGAACTGCAGCATGTAACTGTATCCAAAATAGGAGTGTCACGTAAAAGCAGGCATTTCACATGAGACTTGAGGAAATACGACTTCAACTAGTTCTGGCTTAAAGTTATTCTACTACAGAAAGTATGTTTTAGTTGATGTTTCCAAGTTTGAAACGTTATCCAGCGTTTTCACTGCAGGAGGTGATGGGAAGGCCGTCCTGCTGCCTTGCTCTTCACCTTGGATCTGCCTCATTGGTGCCGTTTTACTTCATTCTGATGACGGTCAGTGGTTCTTCTTCTATAGGCTCTCCTTGCCTTCTCACATTACCGTAAAGTTTTTAAGCTGGGCCACACGCTACCATATTTTACATATGCCTAAAGCTGTGGAAGAGAAGCAGAATCGTAGGCTCCACAGTGATTGGAGTTTTTGTCGGTGGTCGTTAGCTGGCTGGTGTGGTGTAGGCAGCAGGATGTGGGTCTGATTTCTCTGTTCTTTCTTCTCAGAATTAGCTTCCTTAACTTTTCCTCCCATTGTACACACATGCATAATTCTCACACATGTACACCCACCACAAAGGTTCCTATATCACTAACTTTCAGATTTCCTAAAGGGGTTGTTGTTTCAGACTTTGGAAACAATGAGGAAAGGAATTGTGTCCAGTTGTGTTGGCTGACGTCGTGAAATGATTGAGTAGTTCCTGTTTGTCCAGCCTGTTTCATCTTTCTTCTTATCTTGCCTTTTTTCAAAAAAACGGATGGACTTTTTTTGTCGTTCAATTTTTTCTCTCTGTACCAGGTTAAAAGTTATATTCTATGTCTATATTCCTTTGAAGGTTACTTTAGAATCCACAGCTTGTGTTGTTAACAAAGTCTAGAGTTAATCAGTACATTTATACACGATTTTTCACATTCCACAGTTTTACAGTATTAAAATACATGGTTATTTATAAGTAAATATTTACATATATATGCTCTGTTAATCTCTGTTATACGCATATCTATAGATAGTGTTGTTTAGGTTCATCCACAAATTTACCAATTTCTTTGTTTTTTTCCCTCTTACTCCTCAAACTTTCCATCTAGGACCATTTTCCTTCTCTCTGAAGTTCATCCTTTTGAATTTCCTTTAATGTGGGTCTGGTGGTTGCAAACTCTTAGATTTGTCTAAAGATGTCATTATTTTGCCTTCATCCTTAAAGGGTATTTTGCTGGGTGTAGAATTTTAGGTTGGCGTCTATTATTGTTGGGTGCACTGGAGATATTTTTCCACTGACTTCTGTCATCCCTTGTTGTTAAGTCAGTTGTCAGAATCAAAACTCTGTCTTTTCTCTGAGCTGTATTTAAGATTTTCTTTTTGTCTTTGTTTTACTGCCACTGCACTACAGTGTGCTTAGGTGAACATTTTATTGGGAATTTTACCACGTTTGGGGATTGTTGAGCATCTTGATTCTGTAGCTTGGCCTTTCATAAGTCTGGAAAATTCTTGTTTATTATGTCTTCAGATGTTGTCCTTGCTCATTCTCCTCTGTCCCTCTGCTTTTGGAAGTCAGATGAAATGTGGCTAGACCTTTTTTCTCCATCCCCTGCCTTCTGCCTTCTTTTTTGTTGTGTTTTTCATCTTTTTGCCTCTCCATGTTGCTTTCTTTGTGAGTTCTTTTGATTTATCTTGCATTTAATGAATTTTCTCTTTAACTGTGATGAACCTGCCATTAAATCCATCTGTAGGATTTTTTAAACTGTTTTTATGTTTTTTTTCCCTGGAAGTTCTAAGTTTTTTTGAAACCTGCTATGTCACTTCTGTAGTCCCTTCTTATAGAGTTATCTTTAAATTTGTCTTTTTTAAAACATAGCAAGCATTGTTGTTTGCTGTTTTATTGTCTTTCTGATTACTCCAATATTTGAAATTTGGAATCTTTGCAAGACTACTTCCTGTTGTCTGCTTCTGCTGGTTCTTCTTCATAGAGTCTGGTTTCTTTGTATACCTGAGCATCTTTGGCTGGGTACTGATCATTTTATTAAAAATTATTTATAGGAATAATGTGATGTTTTAAAATCTTAGAATGTTAGAATCTAAAACTTAGATAAAGGTACTTTGTTCCATAGAAGTTTTGTGTTTGTTTCTATCAGTTGCCTAAAAACACTACTAATTTGTAATTACTATAAATTGAATTCAAATTTTGAGATTTCCCAGAAAAGCAAGGAGATTTAAATCTGGTTCCTAATTCTGGTTGGCCTTCATCCGGAGCATTAGAACCTGGGTGAGGCTTTCCTGCCAGAAGCCATGCGGTCTGTGGGCCTGGGATCTAGATTTCTATCTCCTTCCTCCCCTCAAACCATCAAGAGAAAGGTTGCATTTTTCCCAGATTGCTAAACGCCCTCAGAGCAGAGTGGTTTCCATGCAGGGAAACCTCTCTAGGGCCCACATCCCCCTTCAGTTTCACCATGGTGTCTTGGTGGCTGCTTCTCCTTTAATAAGGTTTATTTTTAAATAGAGGCAGGGGAACAGAACAGATGAACTGAGATAACTCAGTGTCACTTGCTGACAGAGCGGGTGGTGGCAGTCTTCCTTTTAAGCCGCAGGGTAGTGGGAATCCACTCAGAGATCCCAAGTGAAGGGAAATGGTCAGAGTGACTCGGAGGTCTGGCTCTGTCACCCAGGCTCGAGTGAAGTGTGATAAAGACCTCGAATCCGCTGTTGTCGGGGAAGGTGTCTCCACATGCCATCTCTACCCTTATGGCATTTGTATTTGACCAGAGATGGGTGTTGAAAACTTAGGTTTCAACCTTCTCGCATGTCTCCTTTGATTTTTTGCAGAAGGATTTTTGTTTGTGTTTGGGGGCCAAGATGAGAATAAGCAGACCCTGAGCTCAGGAGAAAAGTATGACCCAGATGCAAACACATGGACTGCGTTGCCACCAATGAACGAGGTAAAATGCTGCTTTTATTGTTGGTCGGATATGTTTCTTCTCTCCCTCCAGCACTTCTGTTTGCTCTGCCTTGGAGTGTAAGGAGAGAAGCAGCCGCCCCGCCAGGCCCCTGCCCGGTGTGCGTGTGCCTACTCCGGCTCTGCTGTCTGTGCCTTCCCGCGCGCCCCCTCCTCAAGCCTCCCAGGAGCACGCTGGCTTTGGGGCCTCCGCCGGCTGCCCGTGTGGCGCGCTGCTTGTCCCTCGGCCCCTCCGCTCTCCCACCTCCTCCCCTGCTTTCTCTCTCTTCATAGCACTCAGCACCTCCTCACGCTCTAGGTCTTCTTAATTGTTCGCACAAACTTTTTGACGGCCGGGGATTTCATCTGTGTGGTCAGTGCTCTCCCTTCAGTGCTGGAGTGGCGCTGGGCACCCGGGAGGTCCTGTGAGTGGGTGAGTGTGAAAGCCCTCGGGCTCTGCCGCTCCAGGCAGACGCATCAGCTGGGAACCGCTTACTGCCCACTGCTGTACAAAGATCATTTTACAGAGCCAGACAGTAATGGTTCTTTTTCTTGTCGTGAGCTGTTGTGAATAAAAAGTAAGGATTCTGCCAGTAAATTCACCACGTATGTAATTCCCTTGTTCTGGGAAGTTCCTGGACTTGGGTTCTCTGTCTATTGTGATAGAAAAGTGTGCTGCTAGGGAGATCAGAAATATTTGAGAGAGATGGTTTTGAGCCTGGTATTTCTTTGCTGGGATGCTGGACTATAATGATAGCTGTAATTTTTAATAAATGTATGGATATCAGCTTTCAGTCTGATAGTTGGCCTTTTGTCTACAAAGATCTTTGATGTCTTTTCAGGCAAGACATAACTTTGGAATTGTGGAGATAGATGGGATGCTGTACGTTTTAGGAGGAGAAGATGGTGAAAAAGAGCTCATTTCCATGGAATGTTATGATATTTATTCTAAAACCTGGACGAAGCAACCTGATTTAACCATGGTTAGAAAGGTGAGAACTATGTCTTGTGATAACTAATTCACAAATTGGATTTTTAAATTACCGTTTCTTCATTTCCTACATACGCCTTTTAACGCAATTACAGTGTTAGAAGATTTCACATTATAGAATTCTGTCTCTGTTGGTAGCTTGTCTTCACTGTTACCAGCCACACACCAAGCTGGGAAACGGTGTGTGAGAGTTTACCCTGGCGGTGGGCTCTGGGCAGCGCTGCTGGGTCCGAGGCCCACGCCTGGTAAATGCTTTGTGATTGCACTGACCTAGGAAGGAACCAGGTCTCCCACACCTGTTTTCTTTTCTTTTTTTTTTTTAAGCTCTTTATTGGAATATAATTGCTTTACACTGTCCTGCCAGTTTCTGCTGTACAACAAAGTGAACTAGCTGTATTTATACATCTATCCCCATATCCTCTCCCTCCCGCGACTCCCTCCCATCCACCCTATCCCAGCCCTCTAAGTCATCACCCGTCATCGAGTTGATCTCCCTGTGTCATGCAGCAGCTTCCCACTAGCTATCTATTTTACATTTGATAGTGTATATATGTCAGTGCTACTCTCTCACTTCGTCCCAGCTACCCCTTCACCCCCCACACTGTGTCCTCAAGTCCCTTCTCTACATCTGCATCTTTATTCTTGCCCTCTCACTGGGTTCATCAGTACCATTTTTTTAGATTCCATACATTTGTGTTAGCATATGGTATTTGTTTTTCTCTTACTGACTTACTTCGCTCTGTATGACAGACTCTAGGTCCATCCACCTCACTACGAATAACTTTTTATGGCTAAGTAATATTCCATTGTATATATGTGCCACATCTTCTTTATCCATTCCTCTGTTGCTGGGCATTTAGGTCGCTTCCCTGTCCTGGCTGTTGTAAACAGTGCTGCAGTGAACATTGGGGTACATGTATCTTTTTGGATTATCCAAACCTGTTTTCTTAACCATCATGCAGGATTAGGGAGAAACATTAATCCACAGGTGAAGAGCTGCCCTTGCTTACTGAGTAGAGTGAAAACAAATGGCTCACGTTAGCTGTTTAGAACTTGGTCTATGTTTCTGTTCCCTGCTGGAGGCAGGAGTTTCATCATTAGGCCAAAGCCTTGTCCAGCACGCTAGGTATTTTATACCTCAGGTACTGGGATTTACTCGTAATATGATCTCTCACGATCCGTGCCCTTTCAACCGACTGGGGGCAGGAATTGAATGCCATCTTGCTCCCTGGAATCTACATCTTGGACTCTTCAAATAGTGGTGAGAACAGAGAGCCTGGAAAGCCTCTTTTAAAATTAGGATTATTTCCTTATCTCACTTAGTGGAAGAGTGTTAGATGGAGTTAATCCTTTTCTGAGGATTAACAGTATGTGTATTACCTTGCTCTTCCATTTTTAAAAGTCTCTGTGGTAATATTGGAAGGCACCATACATAGTCTTACTGTTAGAAGTCAAATCCTTTTCCAAATATCTCCCAGTGCTCTCCAGCCTGGCTGATACTTACTTATCTAATTTTAATAATAAATGTTGTGCCTCCCCCCCCCCCCCCCATTGCTTTCTCCTTTCAGATTGGCTGCTATGCAGCTATGAGAAAGAAAATCTATGCCATGGGTGGAGGATCGTATGGAAAACTCTTCGAGTCTGTGGAATGTTATGACCCGCGGACCCAGCAGTGGACGGCTATCTGTCCCCTGAAGGAGAGAAGGTGAGAGAACCTGGATAAGGACTGTGCAGAGCCCCCTTCACCTGGTTTTTGCTTTTCCCTTCTTTCCAACTCATCTTTTATTTGACTTGGCATTTGGTTTACATAACATTAAATGAACAATGCATTTCCTGAAAAAGGAAGACCCACGTGTTCGTGCAACATCGAATGTCGCACAGCTAAAGCAGGTGTAAGAGGAGCTAGGGAGTCAGGTCATAAGTTGTGAACCCAATACCTAGTGTGCCCTGTGTGGCCTTTCAGGTTCGGAGCGGTGGCCTGTGGAGTCGCCATGGAGCTGTATGTATTTGGGGGAGTCAGAAGTCGCGAGGACATCCAGGGGGGCGAGATGGTAACCTGCAAGTCGGAATTCTACCACGATGAGTTTAAAAGGTATTTATGACTGGTTTCATGTAGCTTCTGCAACTTTTTCTTTCTGCTTTCAGAGGCATGGGTTTAGCTTTGTTTAGTTTCGTTTTCAAATTATTTCATTGAATTTGTCTATTTATGTCTAATGCATACTATTATTTATTCAGTGACTGCAGAAGTCTTGGTAACTCATAGGAAAGCCATATAAAATGTCTCTAAAATGTAGACCAGACGTTGACACTTCTGATAGCTTTTAGGAGAAAGTTTAAGCTCCTTAACTTGGCAGATACGGCCTTTTGTGATATGCCCGGTGTCTACTCTTTCTGCTGCGATTCAACCCAGATGCTTCCCTTGAGTCCCACTGAGTGACCTTTTTCCTCCAAACATGGTGTGATTGTCTAGCTCTGTGCTTTTGGACTATTCCTTTTGCCTAAAATTTCCCCCCCCCACGTGTATCCAGTTAATTTGGCCTCTTCCAAAACCCTGCTTAATTATCGCCACCCAGAGAAAGCCTTCTCACGTCCCCCAGTCTGAGTGAGGCTCCTCAGTCTGTGATCCCACGTGTCTTTCTCGGGTCGTGATTGTTCACTGAAGCTCCTTCAGGACAAGTTCCAACCCAGCTTTGGGTTCTACCTTCTGGCATCATACCTGGCCCGTGTCAGACACTCGATAAATGCGGTGTCAGAGATTCTTAAACATCTGGCAGGCTGCCATGTGCATCTTGTAGAGGAGGCAGCATTCTTCCAACCCCCTCGCTGCCCTCCTCGGACACGTTTTATTGTTGTGACCGCCAAACAGTATTTTTATTGCAGCAGTATGTTCAAGTCCTGCAGGGAAATTGCCGTGCTGAAATGAATCTTGTGAAAGCATTTCAACCGTTCACCAGAAGGGGGTGCCGGAATAGAACGTTTAAGTTCATGTTATTTTAGATTCAGGCACGCAATGAGCAGTTGCCAAGATTTTAGAAACATGTATAAATGTTACCTAACTATTAGTGTATTTTATATTTAGGATATTTGCATAGCCTTTTCCCACCTTCAATTAGTGGGGGTGGACAATCTTAGGAAAATTTACTAGACAAAGTGTGACAGCGATTTGAGAATGCTTGCTATGGTAGGGGTGGGGGGGCAGAGTTTCAAAGACTTTCCTACACTTCTCTTCCACAGTATGTTACTGTGAGGGCTGACTGTTCAAGGTATGAAGTAGTATATTGATTTCCTGCTCAAATGAATCTCAAGATGGTCTGCCCAACCTGTGAACAAGCAGTCGTCAGTACTTTTGGTTTCTGATAAAATATTGATATAAGCTTTTCTCATAGTGACTGAATTACTGTTTGGACGGTGTGAGCTGGAGAGCTGTAACTTGCTTGCTGAGTAATCAACGTTGCTTATGGTTTTACCATTTTCTATGCCTATTTTGATTGTATAGGACTTAAATCCGGCTGTAAAGTTTTCAGTCAGAACTTGATATACTATCAATTATTAGAACCTTTAGATGTCTATCAGGTTGTCTCATATTTATAGTCGATAAGCTTTAGATATGTGTATTACTTGCTTTCAGTTCACAATTGTTAAACATAAAAGTATTGCTTCTTCCTTGATATTTAAAAGCACTTCCAAATAAAACTCATATATCTTTAGTTGGCTTATATTCAAGCTCACCAATGTTGGTTCACAAATAGAATGAAGAAAGCTTAATTTCTGTTGTCAATATATAGTATTCTTGTTTAATAACACTAAACACACGTATACTACTAATTGCCACGTATTAACTCATGTAACTCATTTACTCTTCAAAACAACCCTCTGAGATATAGGTTTTTTTTATTCCTGTCTTGCATAAGAGGAAACCAAAACACAGAGAGGTTAAGTAATGTGCCCCCCAAAACACACAGGTAGCAGGTGGCAGAGCTGGAATTTGAACTTGAGCGTTCTGACCCCAAGAGTCCGCCTTTTCAGCTACCACACAATATTGCCTTAAAAATATAAGCTTTCCCATAAATATCTATAGAAAGAAAAAAACACCTGTAAGTAGTTTATTTCTTTAAAGATCAGATGTTTCCAAGTGTGTGATATTTGCATACTCTGGAAACTGTTGCCAGATGAGCAACCTGCATTGTATTAGAGACCATTTATTGTTTTTAAGTAATCTCCTCTTTCCTGTCTTTGTTCCCTATTTTTAGGTTAAAACTTTCCTGGAAAAATGCCATATCTTACTATTTTCTGTGTTTCTGACTAAAAAGCAAAACTGAAGGAAAGCACACACACACAAGAAAAATTGCCATTATTTATACCAAGTCACAGCAACAACTTCATATATCCAGAAAGACACTATATCTATTTCTGTTCCTTTCATCTCTGTTCTTTAACTAGTACTACCATCCTCCTAGTGGTCTGTACTCAAAAAAAGGTCATCTTTGATTCTCTCTTATGTGTCACGTCTCATGAGTTGCCAAGTCTTTTTTTTTAAACTTTATAGTATTTTTCATACACACCCACCTTTATTTCTCTGCCCCGACTCCAGTGAGTTCACTCTTTTATACGTGCAGTATCATTGCCCTTCTAACCAGTCTGTCTAATACTGTTCACCTACTTGTGCTTTTGAAAAATTAATTTGACTTTGGTCATTTCATTCTGATGGAAACTCTTCCTATTTCCCCATTGCTTACCAAGTAAAAATAGTAGTATTTAGCCTCCTGCTTAGGGTCCTCCATGATCTGAGATTGATAAAAATGTTCAGCCTTTTTCACTTTCTTCCTTTCACAGGTTCTGTCCTCCCGCTCACTTCATATAATCATCCTGTGTTTTATTGCCTCTGTGCATTTGCTCAGCCCAGATGCCTTCCCCTTTTTGTTTTGTTTGTTTTTTCTTTAAGAACTTTTATTGAGATACAGTTGACATATAATAAACTGCATATATTTAAAGTGTACAATTTGATGTTTTTTTCCTTATTAGTAATGTATGTATGGCAATCCCAATCTCCCAATTCATTCCCTCCCAACTCCTCCCTCCACCCCCACCCCCCCCCCCCCGCTTTCCCCACTTGGTGTCCATATATTTGTTCTCTACATCTGTGTCTCTGTTTCTGCCTTGCAAACTGGTTGATTTGTACCATTTTTCTATATTCTGCACATATGTGTTAATATGCGATATTTGTTTTTCTCTTTCTGACTCACTTCACTCTGTATGACAGTCTCTAGGCCCATCCATGTGTCTACAAATGTCCCAATTTTGTTCCTTTTTACAGCTGAGTAATATTCCATTGTATATATGTACCACATCTTCTTTATCCATTCATCTGTTGATGGGCATTTAGGTTGCTTCCATGTCCTGGCTGTTGTAAATAGTGCTGCAGTGAACATTCTGGGTATATGCCCAATAGTGAGATTGCTGGGTCATATGGTAAATCTGTTTTTAGTTTTTCTAGAAACCTCCATACTGTTCTCCATAGTGGCTATATCAATTTACATTCCCACCAACAGTGCAAGAGCGTTCCCTTTTCTCCACACCCTCTCCAGCATTTACTGTTTGTCGATTTTCTGATGATGCCCATTCTAACCGGTGTGAGGTAATACCTCATTGTAGTTTTGATTTGCATTTCTCTAATAATTAGTGATGTTGAGCAGCTTTGCATGTGCCTCTTGGCCATCCGTATGTCTTCTTTGGAGAAATGCCTATTTAGGTCTTCTGCCCATTTTTTGATTGGGTTGTTTGTTTTTTTGATATTGAGCTGGATGAACTGTTTATATATTTTGGAGATTAATCCTCTGTCTGTTGATTCGTTTGCAAATATTTTCTCCCATTCTGAGGGTTGTCTTTTCGTCTTGCTTATACTTTCCTTTGCTGTGCAGAAGCTTTGAAGTTTCATTAGGTCCCACTTACTTATTTTTGTTTTTATTTCCATTACTCTGGGAGGTGGGTCAGAAAAGATCTTGCTGTGATTTACGTTAAAGAGTGTTCTTCCTGTGTTTTCCTCTAGGAGTTTTATAGGGTCTGGCCTTACATTTAGGTCTTTAATCCATTTGGAGTTTATTTTTGTGTATGGTGTTAGGGAGTGTTCTAATTTCATTCTTTTACACGTAGCTGTCCAGTTTTCCCAGCACCACTTATTGAAGAGGCTGCCTTTCCTCCATTGTATATCCTTGCCTCCTTTGTCATAGATTAGTTGACCATAGTTTATCTCTGGGCTTTCTATTCTGTCCCATTCATCTGTATTTCCGTTTTTGTGCCAGTACCATATTGTCTTCATTACTGTAGCTTGGTAGTATAGTCTGAAGTCAGGGAGTCTGATTCCTCCAGCTCTGTTTTTTTCCCTCAAGAATTGCTTTGGCTATTCGGGGTCTTTTGTGTCTCCATACAAATTTTAGGATTTTTTGTTCTAGTCCTGTAAAAAATGCCATCGGTAATTTGATAGGGATTGCATTGAATCTGTGGATTGTTTTGGGTAATATAGTCATTTTCCCAATGTTGATTCTTCCAATCCAAGAACATGGTGTATCTCTCCATCTGTTTGTGTTGTCTTTGATTTCTTTCATTAGTGTCCTGTAGTTTTCTGAGTACAGGTCTTTTACCTCCTTAGTTAGATTTATTCCTAGGTATTTTATTCTTTTTGTTGCAATGGTAGATGGGATTGTTTCCTTAATTTCTCTTTCTGATCTTTCATTGTTAGTATATAGAAATGCAAGAGATTTCTGTGTGTTAATTTTGTATCCTGCAGCTTTGCCAGATTCATTGATTAGCTCAAGTAGTTTTCTGGTGGCATCTTTATGATTTTCTATATATAGTATCATGTCATCTGCAAACAGTGAGAGTTTGACTTCTTTTCCAATTGGGATTCCTTTTATTTCTTTTTCTTCTCTGATTGCTGTGGCAAGGACTTCCAAAACTATGTTGAATAGTAGTGGAGAGAGTGGACATCCTTGCTTATTCCTGATCTCAGAGGGAATGCTTGCAGTTTTTCACCATTGAGAATGATGTTTGCTGTGGGTTTGTCATATATGGCCTTTATTATGTTGAGGTAGGTTCCCTCTATGCCCACCTTTTGGAGAGTTTTTATCATAAATGGGTGTTGAATTTTGTCAAAAGCTTTTTCTGCATCTGTTGAGATGATCATGTGATTTTTATCCTTCAATTTGTTAATATGGTGTATCACATTGATTGATTTGCATATATTGAAGAATCCTTGCATTCCAGGGACAGACCCCACTTGATCATGGTGTATGACCCTTTTAATGTGTTGTTGGATTCTGTTAGCTAGTATTTTGTTGAGGAGTTTTGCATCTAAATTCATCAGTGATATTGGTCTGTAATTTTCTTTTTTTGTAGTATCTTTGTCTGGTTTTGGTATCAGGGTGATGGTGGCCTCATAGAATGAGTTTGGGAGTGTTCCTTCCTCTGAAATTTTTTGGAAGAGTTTGAGAAGAGTGGGTGTTAGCTCTTCTCTAAATGTTTGATAAAATTCACCTGTGAATCCATCTGGTCCTGGACTTTTGTTTGTTGGAAGATTTTTAATTACAGTTTCAATTTCATTACTTCTGATTGGTCTGTTCATATTTTCTTTCTATTTCTTTCTGATTCAGTCTTGGAAGGTTATACCTTTCTAAGAATCTGTCCATTTCATCCAGGTTGTCCATTTTATTGGCATATAGTTGCTTGTAGTATTCTCTATGGTGCTTTTTATTTCTATGGTGTCCGTTGTAACTTCTCTTGTTTCAATTCTAATTTTATTGATTTGCGTCCTCTCCCTCTTTTTCTTGATGAATCTCGCTAGAGGTTTATCAATTTTATTTATCTTCTCAAAGAACCAGCTTTTAGTTTTATTGATTTTTTTCTATTGTTTTGTTTCTATTTCCTTTATTTCTGCTCTGATCTTTATGATTTCTCTCTGTCTACTCACTTTGGGTTTTGTTTGCTCTTCTTTCTCTAGTTTCTTTAGGTGTAAGGTTAGATTGTTTATTTGGGATTTTTCTTGTTTCTTGAGGTAGGATTGTATTGCTATAAACTTCCCTCTTAGAACTGCCTTTGCTGCATCCCATAGGTTTTGGATCGTTGTGTTTTCATTGTCATTTGTCTCTATGTATTTTTTTATTTCCTCTTTAATTTCTTCAGTGATCTCTTGGTTATTTAGTAGCCTACTGTTTAGCCTCCATGTGTTTGTGTTTTTTACAGTTTTTTTCCTGTAATTGAATTCTAATCTCATAGTGTTGTGGTCGGAAAAGATGCTTGATATGATTTCAGTTTTCTTAAGTTTACCAAGACTTGGTTTGTGACCCAAAATATGATCTATCTTGGAGAATGTTCCATGTGCACTTGATAAGAAAGTGTAATCTGCTGTTTTTGTCCTATAGATATCTGTTAAATGTCCTGTAGATATCTATTAAATCTAGCTGGCTTATTGTATCATTTAAAGCTCGTGTTTCCTTATTAATTTTCTGTTTGGATGATCTGTCCACTGGTGTACGTGGGGTGTTAAAGTCCCCCACTATTATTGCATTACTGTCGATTTCCTCTTTTACAGTTGTTAGTATTTGCCTTGTGTATTGAGGTGCTCCTATATTGGGTGCATATATATTTATAATTGTTATCTCCTGTTCTTGGATTGATCCCTTGATCATTATGTAGTGTCTTTTCTTGTCCCTTGTAACATTTTTTAAAGTCTATTTTATCTGACATGAGTATCGCTACTCCAGCTTTCTTTTGATTTCCATTTGCATGGAATATCTTTTTCCATCCCCTCACTTTCAGTCTGTATGTGTCCCTAGGTCTGAAGTGGGTCTCTTCTAGACAGCATATGTATGGGTCTTGTTTTTGTATCCACTCAGCCAGTCTGTGTCTTTTGCTTGGTGCATTTAGTCCATTTACATTCCAGGTAATTGTCGATATGTATGTTCCTATTACCATTTTCTTAATTGTTTTGTTTTTGTTTTTGTAGGTCCTTTTCTTCTTTTATGTTTCCCACTTAGAGAAGTTCCTTTCTCCCTTTTGTTTTTATAGATAAATCATGTTAGCTATGCTTTGAAGTCAAGATTTGAAGGTTTTGTCTTTTAATGCATGAATATATATTGGGTAGACATCTTTGACCACTGGCCAAACCCCCTATGGTTCTCTGACCTGTGGGTAAGGGACCATTATGGTAAGCAAGGGTTAAGTGGAACTCACCGGAACTTTCCTTCCCTGCCAAGATAGAAAACCAGAAGCAGTACTGCACCCTGAGGAATGTGCAGACATTAGTGCCACCATCAAAGACTTGAAAATGCAACAGTGGTGCCATCTGTCATATCCCCACTTACTTCACTTAGAAAAAGTAGAAAAGTCAGGTGGATTTTGGAAAATAACTGTGAACTTTCATAAACTTCAGCAGGTAGTTAGGCTGATCACAGACTCAGTCTCATGGGAAACTCAGTCCCACAGGTGGTATCTTTATGCAGCACAGTCCCTGGCCTTGGTGTGCTGCTGCTGCTGCTGCTGCTGCCTTAGCTGATTTTTTTCTCTTTACACCCATTGGCAAGGACCACCAGCAGCCGTTTCATGAACCTGGCAGGACCAGTAGCACCCCTGTGCAGTGTGGGCTCAGGACTGTTAGTTGTGCCGTGTGCCATATATTATTAGTCCCCAGAGATTCTGATCACCTTGGTATGCCATTTAAAACATTGTATCGGTCTGCCCCGTTGACCACTGTACTGTTTGGATCTGATGATTAGCAAGTAACATGTACTACAGATGCTTGGTAAGACACGTGAGCAAGAGGATGGGAGATGAACCTCACTCCTGACCAAATATACTTTGCTTATCGTCCAATCAGGGGACAGAAACCACCCTGATAATCTACAGGGGAGATTTAATGTACATAATTATTCACTAGTAAGAGTAGTTAGCTGCTAACAGGTAAGAGGGGACTCTGATGAATGCAGAAATAGCCGATGAAAGAAGTGCAACTACAGCCTTTAGGATTGAAGGAAAGTGCCCCAGGAAGAACCAGACTGGGAATAGTCCTCCCACCCTGCAAGGCTGGGATCCACCTCTGTGGAGGAGGAGGTGCCATGGTCCCAGACATGGCAGAGCCCTGGGGTGCCGGGGCCGGAGCTGGGGCACGGGAAGCTGCCTGCTGGCTGGCAGAGGACTTCCCTGAGGGTGAGCCCCTCTGGGTCTCCTGCACACTGGAGGCAGCAGAGCAGCTGGAGGAAGGAAAAGGCCACCAACACCAGGGAAGAAGCCCTTTCCTCTACCCAGCCTTGCAGTCTCGCCAGCGCCCTCTGTTGACAAAGCCTAGGACTGCGCTTATCTTCTCAAGGAACCATCTACACATTGATGTTCATTTTCTCCACTGTGTGTTTTCTGTTTCAGTGGTTTCTCCTCTTGTCTATATTGTTTCCTTCCTTTTACTTACTTTGGCTTTATTCTTCCTTTTCTAGCTTCTTCAGGTAGCATGTTAGATTTTTTAAATTTCTCTGCTACAGTCTCCTATCTTTTCATCATCAGCGTGTTTTCCTTTCCCTCGCTAAGCATCGTTATGCTGGCTGTGTTCAAGTCCCTGCCTGGTAGATAATCCCAGCATCTGAGTCATCTCAGAGCTGGCATCTGTTGATTCTTTATTTCCTCGAGAAGGGGTTTTCATTTTTCTGGCTCCTTTGTTGAGTAATTGTGGCTTGCGTCCGGGGCGTTGTGAAAGTGACACAGCTGAGGCCCTGAGGTCTCTTGTGCTGCTTCAGAGAGTTGCGCTGGGCGTTTAGCAGGCAGTGGACTTGTTTAGACTCATGGAGCTTCAGGTGCAAGCATCCGTGGGTCCAGTGTGAGTCAGATGTGAGACGGGTGAATGCCTGTCAGTTTAGGGGCTCCTCTGTACCTCCCATCTTTCTGAGACCCCCGCACACTTTAGTGAGCCTTGTTGCCCCAAAAGGTTCTACTGATTCTGGTGGCCAGAAAGATGGCAGGGTTTTCTCTAGGGCTTTTGCTCCCTAGAGCTGCCAGCCCCAGGCTGCCTTCAGACGGTGCTACCAAGGAACTGGAAACTCATTCCATGTGGGTGCTTGTTCAACTTTCAACTTCTTTCCCAAATCTGCCTGCTTCTGCTCAGTCTTCAGAGCCCTCAGGCAGTTGTCCTTTGTATTTTGTCTAGAGTTCCTAGCTGCTCCTTGTGGGAGGCCCAGCCCAGCCCTCACTGAAGCTCCCTCTCCCTTCCCCCCGTCCTCTCCTCTCCCTCTCCCCTCCCTCTCTCCTTCTCACCGTGCTTGTCTTTCCCCTCCTACTCTGCTCTCTCTGAAGCTCGCCCTATTTTAAAGTTTCCTTTGAGGGAAGGGGATTCTTAATTCTGAGTTACAAGAGGACACATCATTGTAGCCTCCAAGTCCTGAGAAAACCATGCTTGAGAACAGTGTAGTAAAGGCATGATATTGCCTTGTCCGTTACAAAAGCTACTGCTACTTCACGATGCCTGCCATGTACTAGACACTGTGTGGAGTACTTTACATTGGCTGGTGCATTTCATCCTCAGCAGTCACCTGAGCTTGGTGATGGTGTCCCCACCTTACAAATGAGGAAAGAGAGACGGGGTTAGCTCAGTTGTCCAAGGTCAACAAGGTGATAATTCGTAGAGAAAGAAATGCAAAACTACATGCCATTTGTGCCATTTTTAAAAACAGCAGCTAAATACATGATCCAGTTAACGTCTCACATTTTATGTAATTTGAAGCCTCAGCGTCATATAAAATAGATCAGTGAGGATTATTTTTCTGAAACCCAGAAACTCTAAATCATTGATTTGATCTGCGTGGGACCAAATTTGGTAGATGGTCTACATAGACCAATTTCTTCAGCTTTGTTGAATTATTCCAGGGAGGGATTACGTTGAATTCTCAGCTCTGCAGAATTACTCAGAAATGCCCGTGTATTCTGATGTGTTCTTTCAGTAGATAATCTAGTCGTGTATGTCTTCATGCAGAAGTGCCAGCTCCCTTGTGGGCGTGCGTGTGGCCCTGTTGATGGGCTTGCTGGAAGGGTCACGTGCCTCTGCAGCAGGATCATGCCGGGGGTGGCTCAGCTGCAGACAGGGCAGGGGTATACTTAGCAGCTTTGTTTGACTCAGGACCTGGGAAGAATTTGTGTCGCGATTCAGTTATTTATAGTTAGCCTTGAAGACATAAAATATGAGTAAACCAGTTACTGTATTTGACATTTTTCAAACTTTTTCTTTCAAAGGCCTGTTCAGGTTCCCATTTTCACTTTGCAGTGAGAGCTCTTAGATTTTTCCCTTTTCCTATTTATTAGAGGCATCTCAGAGGTGGGGGCCAAACCGTATTCCCAGTCCCAGCAAACTGCTTGATTCCAATCAACTTTCAGATGTTAGAGGAGCCAGATGTTAGGTAAAGGTACTCAGGAATATGGTAGCTTTATGGCAGCTTTGCTTCTGCGTTGTTCCATGATCTCGGACAAATCACCCTGCTTCTGTGTTTCTCGGGATCCAAAACATGGAAGCTACTGCTTTGTAACAGTCTGGGAAGAGTGCTCATTGAAATGAAAGTGATGTTCTTAGTGAAATAATTTTACATTTGTATTTAACTATCAAGATGCTGTAGACCTTAGCCTGTGGGTTCTCGGACACTTGGTGGCACAGTGCCAGGGCATCTTCGTGCTCCAGTAGTGAGTGGAAGCCCAGACGCTGGTGGTGCTGAAGAGTTTAGATACATTTCCAAGGTCTGACTGAGGTCTGCTCTGACCTGGCTATGCCTTTAGCTATTGAAGGGAAATTGTTTGGTCAGATTACCTTAAGTAAACATTATTACATAGCAGAGTCATTTGTTTTTGTTTTTGTTTTTGTTTTAAAGCAAAACACCCCTTTTATTTTGGAATAATTTTAGACTTGTAGAAAAGGAGCAAAAATAGTCAGAGTTCCCATAAGCCATTCACCCAGCTTCTCCCAGTGTTAACATCTTACATGCCATAGTACATCAAAGCCAAGATACTCACATAGGTACAGTATTATTAACTAAGCTACAGACTTTATTGACATCTCACCAGCTCGTTCACTAATACCTTTTTCCCTCTGCCCCGGAATCCGATCCAGGACCTGACATGGCTTTCAGTTGTGTTTCTTTCGTCTCCTTTAATCTTGACGGTTCCCCAGGGTTTCCTCATCTTTCATGACCTTGATACCCTTGAGGGTTATGGGTCTGTTTTTTACTAGGATATCTCTTCATCTCGGTTTGTCTCATGAGGTCTCGTGATGAGGCTGAGGCTGCGTGTTCGGGGCAGGAACCCCACAGAAGTGCTGCTGGGCCCTTCTCTGCCCCGAGTTAGAGACAGCAGTGTCAGCATGTCTCGTTACTGATCTGCTAATCGCGAGGACTTGGTTAAGGTGGCATCTGTTGCATTTTCCCACTGTAAAGTCACTGTTTCTCCCTTTGTAATTAATGAATATCTTGGAAGAAATAACTTGAGAAAATGCGAATATACTATTTCTCCTTAAGCTTTCACCACTCACTGAGCACCACGGGTGGACTGGCCTTGCAGTGGTTATAACTGTGGCATTTGCCTAATGGCGGTTTCTCTACTTCCCTCATTCCTTCTACCTTCTTCAGCTGGAATACTGTAATGATCTGCCCCCCTCCCTATTTTTTTTTAATGTATTCAGTCATTTATTTATATCAGTATGGACTCATGGATATTTACGAGTTACCCGTCCAGGACTCACTATTGATTGTGTGGCTCCAGTTGTTCCAGCCGTGGCCATCGGGGGCTACTGCATGTTGGCTCTCGTGTCCTTCTGACACACCTCATCCTTTTTTAAGCTCTTCCAGGGTAGCAGCACAAGACGATCCAGACTCATCTCATATTTTCTGCTGTGGAATCAGCCGCTTCTGCATGGAGCCCTGGCTCCTTTTAGTGGTTATTAAATTGATTTTCAACAGAAGTGCCAATGCAATTTAGTGGGGAAAGAAATGTCTTTTCAGGAAGTGATGTTGGAACGACTAGATATCTGTAAGGGGAAGAAAAAGGACTTTCTTATACCTCATACCATACACAAACGTTAACTTGAAATGTATCATAAGACCTAAATGTGAAACGGAAACAATAAAATTTCCAGAAATTTAAATTTAAAAAAACCTCTGCAACTTTGGAGTAGGCAAAGATTTCCTGGAAGGACATAGAAAACATGAACTAGAGAAAGAAAAACAGGAGACACTAGAATTCATCAAAATTAAAAACCTCTGTTCTTAGAAGTCCCCATTAAGATAATGAAAAGACAGTCTACGTGCTGGGGAAAGGATTTGTGATACATGAATCCAACAAAGGACTTGTATCCATAAAAATAAAAAGAATCTTAAAATTCAATAAGAAGACAGAAAACCCAATTTGAAAAATGAGCAGATCTCTGAGCAGACATTTCACAAAAATAGGTGCAGAAATTGTCCAGTAAGCAGGTGCAGAGATGCTCAGCATCACTGGTCTTCAGGGAAAAGCCCACCACTCATAGGGCTAAAATGAGAAGGACCAACGGTACCCGAGCTGGCAGTAGTACCCAGCAGTTGGAGTCTTCACATGTTGCTCATTGGAATGCAGAATGGCACAACACCTTGGAAAACAGTGTGGCATTTTCTTATCAAAGAAAATATACCTTTAACCACACAACCAAGCAATTCCATAACACAAGCCCACAAAAGAGCTTTGCCCTCTTATGTCCAAAATAGCTTCACTCACAATAGCCAGACACTGGAGGCTGCCCACATGAACCTGAACAGGTGAATGGTTAACAAATTCTGCCATACCGGGCAATGGAATCCTACTTAAATAACAGGAAATGAGATGATGAAGCCACAGCACGGATGAGTCTCAGAAACACTGTGCTGAGTGAAAGCGTCAGATTAAATAGTGCCTACTCTGAGTGATTCGAGGTGGGCCACATTCTGGAGCAGACGCAACTGCATCTTCAGTGGCAGGAAGGAAATGTGTTTCCCTGGAAGAGGGGCGTGGGGGTCGTGCCTCCTCCTGTTGGCTCACCAAGTTTTGTCATCTCAGCCCACCTAGGTGTTGCGGCCACCCTTTGACCTCCTTCACTCTGTCCCTCTGTTTGTTTTCAGGTGGATCTATCTTAATGACCAGAATTTATGCATCCCGGCCAGCTCCTCTTTTGTGTACGGAGCTGTCCCCATAGGAGCCAGTATCTACGTCATCGGCGATCTGGACACAGGTCAGAATGTTACCGTGATCTCGTCGGAGCTGTTTCCCGGTGATGCCGAGGCACGGTGTGTCACCTCTGCTTATTCTCCCGGCGCAGGTACCAATTACGACTACGTGCGCGAGTTCAAAAGGAGCACGGGAACCTGGCACCACACCAAGCCCCTCCTGCCCTCCGACCTCCGCCGCACCGGCTGTGCAGCCTTACGTATCGCGAATTGCAAGCTGTTCCGCCTGCAGCTCCAGCAGGGCCTGTTCCGCATCCGCGTGCACTCACCTTGACGGGACGCCGCGCAGAAGCCGAGCTCCTGACCGGGCGCCGGGATGCGGCGCTCTGCGAGGGGACAGAGAGGGCGGGCGACCCTTGCTCTGTGCCGGCCTCCGTGCGGTAACGCGGGTGGTTTTCTAACGCTTAGAAGCCGGGGCTTCAGCTCTCCTCCGGGAGAACACGTAACTGCTGAAAAACTACTGAGGAGGAATCCGTTCCTCCAGTAGATGTGTCCGGAGACCAACCGGGGCTAGTCCACGTCAGAGGGAAAGGGAGGTGGGGATCCGTATCGTGTAAATTTTGGAAGTTGAGCTACTAAGGTGCATGTTCCCCGCAGGGAACTCACGTCTGACTGACTGCTGTGTTCGAGTACCTGGCTTTGGTTAACAAACACCCGTATATGCAAATCCACATATCCAAACATAGCAGGATTGCTTTTCCCCTGCACTTGGAAGGAGATACTATGCCTAACTCTGCCCGTCAGTTTAAGGTCTGTGCCTAAAATGTTAGACTGGACTCAATGCCAGTTAGTCTCCACTTACTGCTAGTTCTCTGTCCTAAGAATCTTTTTTTAAACTAAGTCATGGTGAATTGAAACTAAGATAAAATTTCTCTCTCATGACATCCTATCTTAGTGATCTAAAGAGTCAGTACGTTAAGGAGTCAGGTGGCAGCCCTCCTGTGACTCTAAAGGAAGCTGCCAACTTCTGCGTCAACTCAGCTGAAGATGCCTCGCGCCGTCGTTTCTGGGGTTGTAATGGATCTCAGCCCCTGCCCTTCTTCCTTTCCAAACAACTAGAACCCTTTATAAATATGAGGATATTAGTGAGTAGGAGATTTTATGAAAGAAAGACTTGAGTCAGACAAATAATAAAGGTCTGCTATGACCAAAAAGAAAAAAGAAAAAAATGGTCCAGAGAAAATATATAGGGATCAAAAACTTTTAAAAATAATCTGTCTGAAAGCACACAGTTTTATTTACTACTGTCTACGATTTGAAAACATGTCTTAGAATGCGAATCCATGTTCAGAATCTAATCTTTGTAGCAGAATTTTCTCAACGCCGTTCACTAGTATGAGTTTCAGACAAATTACAAGTAAAGTTTGGCTGGTAGAATAAACTACCTCAACTTAATTTCATTCTGTTCATAGTAGAGCAAATTAATGCTTTCCTCCTTTCCTCTCTCTCACTCCCTTGTCGACCCACTTGACCCCACTTCCCATGGGGGGAGAAGGTCTGTTATTAGTGGCACTTAACTTGTAAGATATTTTGTTTTCCATTCGAATTATACCACCTTAGTATGAAACCAGGGACTTCAAAGTGCTTGATGACTTCATCATTTGAATTTTATGCAATATCAGATTTCTAATGAATTTAATATAGAGCTCCTCATTTCTAATTGTTTTCTACAGCTTCACACCCCCCCCTTAGTATATGGCTGTAAGAAGCAGCATTTAATCTTAATGATTAATAAATGTAAAAATGTATCCTTTGGTTGTAAATCTGAGAATAGGAATTTCTTCTAGAAACTTCCTACCTGGAATGTTTGTATGCTTGTCCCATGCACAGGAAACATTGCTTGTGTTTTCCCACCCAGGAACAGTACAGGGGGTACCTAGCTGTAGTTTTCTTCTTGTACCCGTTGGAAGTCAATCCAATGCTAGAAAAGGCGCTGAGCAGCCTTGCCTGTGGGGTTCTAAAGAATGTTATGGTGCACATGAAGTCTGCACCCTGGCAGAAGGCATGGGTAAAAGAAGGTGCAGAGTTTTTATTTTCTCTTTCAGAGGCACTGGGCCAGGTTTGCCACCCACTCACATAACACAGATTTGACGCGTTAAGGCAAAGCCAGTCTCTTTGCTTTGTCCCCTGAACCAGTCAGCTGTTGTCTGCAGGCTTTCCCCAGGATACTCTGGATGTCTTTTAATCAAAGCAACTGCATGGTCACTGCAAAGAAAGAAAACTTTCTTTGTACAACTAGATGTTAGTTTTAGAGGAAATAAATTGCTGAAAGAGTGGATTTTCTTTAGTAAAACGTCCCATATAGAACAGAACCTCGGCCTTCAGAAGCCATAACTGAGGTACATTAAAGTGGTGACTGATGTCCTGTTAAAGCCGTGACAGTCAGCAGTTCTCTTTTCTTTAACTTCTGAAGTTTAAAGTCCTTCCCAGGCTACTCCAGGCCTCTCCAAGGAGACAGTTCATTGTTTAGGAGTGAATGGGTCCCTGTTGCAATATTATCAGTACCTGCGTGACTTGGTCAATTCATGTTATAAAAGTAGTTCTTTTTTTTTTTTTTTTTTTTTAACTCAGTTCATTGACACTGTAGCTGCAGGAATTAGGTAACATTTTTTAAAATAAATTTGCCACATAATATGGGATGCAATAACCAACAAAAGCTGCTAAGTGCCAAACTGTTATTTTATTATATATAAATACAAAAACACTATGTTGAAGTGTAGGGATGTGTTTAATTTTATTATATTCAAAAGTAGTCATGACTTTTTTGTAAATTACAGTTACTTTAGTATTGTGAAATAAATTTTAACTCATTTCACATAGGTTTGTGTTTTAACCATCCACTTATGCCTTGAAATATCCTTTCTCGGTAAATTTTTGATACTTCTTTTTCCATAAGGCACTTTTACCAGGTGTATATTGGAATTAGTGGCTAAAGATAGATCTTTACATTTTAAATACAATATCTTTGGGGGAAGTGCAATTTATTTTCATTATCCCGCCAACAGAAGGAAAGTTGTCTCAGGTTAGAGTAAGTGAATATTTAAAGGATTTCTTCTAGGCTACGGTCTAAAGTAAGTTTGTTTCTTTGTTTAACTCATCCAAATACATATTTTTTTTTAAAGATTTAACTGTTTAATTTAAAATGAAGTTTTAAATTTTTTTGTGTGATAGTGCTTATATCCTGTGAGATGTAAAAGTGTGAGAGAGAGAGTGTGTGAGAGAGTGTGTGTGTGTGTGTGTGTGATGTGACTTGGTAAGTCTGTTTGTGTATGTTTACTTTTGGAATTGTCGTTCCAAACGACACGTATTATTGTCTCCTGGTGCTTCAGATAAATTCTTGAGCCTGTGGCCCTTCAGTTTATACTACTGTGTTAAACTCATGTTGAGTGTGTATATTGATGTATTTGTAGTTGGTAATAAGCTTTACTTGGCGTTTGCATTTCTTTTCTTTAGCATGTTAAAAACAGTGTTTACCAACTCCTGGTTGGTATGCTATAAAGATTTGGCCTAAGAAATTTCTAAATTCGTTGTTTCTTTCACTGCTGTGAGGAGTTGCTAGCCAACAGTAGGCATTTTTCAAGTTGTGCGACAACCGAAAAAGAGTACTTGGGGGATGTTGTACAGCATATTGTTAGTCTTGAAGTGTTCTGTTATCTTGCACCACCACTTTAATGATGGCACTTTTTTCAGTGATGCTTTGGAAGTGCCATATTGTCACTTATGAGTGGGGAGCTCCCTAGACAATGCACGGGAGAGACAGCCTTTGTATTGACGTGGTAAAGACAGGGCTCCTTTGCTGTGGCACTGCAGTTACTCAGGGTAGCAAGTTAGGTTTGTAGAGAAACGTGTTAGCTGCTTTGGTCCATTGGAGTTCTGTTTGGTGCCTTCCCACTTCATTGCTCCCAACCAGGGATCCCCGAAAGTTTTCCAAGGAACATTACAAACACTGCAGTGTTACCTTCCAGACGGTTAGCTTTCTTGATTCAGGAGGAGGCTGCCTGTGGTCAGGTGAAGACACGTAATTATCTGGGGAAAGAATGAGGTGGCACTTTCACCACATCAGTTTTGAAAATGCTGAAAACCCCTTTCAGAGCACCCAGTGGAAGGGAAGGGCAGGGCAGGGCAAGGCTGCTGTGGTTCAGGGGCCGCCCCTGGAGCCGTGAGAGAAGAGACTCCCGCTGGAGCAGAAAAGCCCGTCCTAGGTTTAATCAGCAGTGTCGAATGAGCACCTACTCAGAATCCTGCTTGGGTTTATGGGGGGCTTCACAGTGAGGCAGATGAAAGCCTGCCCTCTCTCTAGATTGTAAAACTCCTTGTGGGCGGGGACCCTGCCTTAGTCTTCTGCTAATCCTAGTGCTTGGCGCACAGTAAGTAGTCAATAAATGACCCATGAATATAGTGTCCTTGCGATCCAAATGACGTGCTTCATGGGATTGAAAGGGACTTACTTTGAAATGAGATTTTAATTGAGAAACTTTGTATACAGATAGGCCGGCCTCATAATACAGAGCAGGAAACCAGTACAGAATGAAAAATGCAAAGTGCCTGACTTACGTGATGCGCAACTCTGTGGTCTCCATACGTTCTGGAGGATTTTTGAGGCCCTGTGCTCAGTACACCTAATAATGTTTATCACATTTAATGTTGGGTTTTGTTCACTGCTTTTTATATGGGGCTCAAAATCTCTTCCAGAACATACTGCTTTGATCCTCACATCTCTGTGGTGGGTGCAGTGCTCTCCAGTGGACAGAAAGCAGCCTTGGAAGCCCAGTAGATAGAGCTTCATTCCCCGCTTCAGATGTGAGTAGAAACCAAAAAGCGGAATCCAGTCTTTGGAGTATTTCACTGTTCAGGCTGTTGGAATATCACTTCATTTTCTTGGCATACGAGTATTTTTAACCCCCAAACATATCCTTTGCAAGTTGCACAAATATAAACTAAAAGAGCTTTGGTTTTCTGTGTCAGTTATCTAAGGGAAATTTACTAAGAATTTACTAAAGTCCTAAGAACAGAAGTCACAAGTGTTTGTGTTTGAGAGAGAAGCTGTTTTTACTTTTAAAAGCCAAAGCTTCGCTTATCCTTCCCTTTCCTACCGCATGTAATAAGTGAGGGGAAAGATATTGTGTCTTAGAATGTTGAGGAAAGCATTTTGCTAGCTTTCTAGTAATCCCTGAACTATTCCTTATAGCTGGTTCAGAAATGATAGAAGTTTATGGTACAAGGGTGAGGAAGGACCCACTTGCCCACATTTGAGGAGAACGTGAACTCAGGTGAGTTAGTCCTGCCTGCTGGCACTGAAGTCCCACTGGTGTTCAACTGGAGACTTCCTCTATTTTTTTTGGCAAACCAGCTAGTAAAACTTCTGAATTTCTTGTATTTTTTTCAGAGGTAATTCTATTATTTTAATTTTAAACATATCTCACCTTTGTCTCGTTGCAATATGAGAGCACAGATGTAACTGTGTATTCTTTGGTCTGATGCGTACCATTTAGGAAAGTTAGTTCTTATTCAATTCTATCATTGAGATTCTCTAAGTGAATGGATTTTTAAACTCCTTCCCTTTCTTATGAAATCAAATATCTAATAACATTGCATAATTATCTAGTGAGAAATGTCTGTTGCCTTCTCTTTTCTTTTTCATGTTGAAGTAAAAACTAATCTTTTAACATTACTACTCAACTGAAATTTGGGCTGATTAGAATTTTTTTTTTTTAAATTGACGTCCTCGTGGCCCAACAGAGTTGTCGTAAATTCTTAAATCACTGTGATTTGAATTAGAGAAGGCGCAGGTAGGAGGGATGACAACCCACAGAGTCTGGGTACACGCTGCATAAGATGACGCAGAGAAAGCTCAGCCACTTCCTGCGACCCAAGTAAATAAGTGGCCACGTCCAACAGTTCAGCTCCCAAGTGGCTGTGGGTTCGTCTTTCTTTCTGGTTGGTGGATTATATTTATTAGAACTTCATTTTGAGCATTTCAGTACAGGTTTTCAAGTACCTTATTTTTATTCCTCTCACTTACCAACTATACACAAGGTGTAGCTTAGAACCTTGGGTCAAATTTTTTCACGTTAAACCGAGGAACTTGGTTCAAAGATGACTACATAGGTAGTTTGCTTTATCGTGTTTCCTGCTTAATTGGATGAGAGTTACGCAGGCACTTATCCCCTTGTTCTTCGTGTTGATAGGAAAGACTGTTCTCGGCTACCTCATTATGTAGTGTTATGCTTGAGCCCCTGCCAGTTTAGAAGAATTCAACACATTCTGTCCTTTAACAAAAGCCTGGAAGCAAGCAGTAAGCGGCCTTGAGGAATACAATTCTCTAAGGCGTAGTTTCCATTTTACTCCTTTTTTTTTTTAATAGGCACTTTTAATCAGGAGGAACAATAATTCTCCTAGAGCTGCTGCGAAGTGATTACTTGAAACTCAACTTGAACTTTAAAGAGTCTTTACAAGGCGATGTTTTCATAATGTAGAAAAGTAGTATGTTTAACGCCACCACTGTGTAAAATAGAGGGCTTCCTTGCCATCCTCATTCAGATCAGACAGGCAAACCCATCTGTCTGTAACGTGACCCAGTGTTTGGGATTTAGATGCTTGGGGCTACTGTTTTTCATATTCTATAAGGTGCTATTGGGAGCAGTTTAAGGGTCTGTTAAGTGTATTTTCATGAATTTGTTTCCCAGGAATCTTAATTTTGATGAAAGTATAGGGCTCATCACGAAATTCATCCTCTCCTTTAGTTCTGATAACCCGGGGTTTTAAAATGAAACTCTGAAAGTGTAGGGCTGAGTTGACCAAACAACATAGAATCGCATTATACTTAAAATCACGAGTGATCGGATCTGTTTTGCATGTCAGTGGAATGTCCCTCCTGTACGTGTCATCTGTACAGGGCGTGTGTGGGTACTGTCCTCCCTGGCATCTGTCAGCCTGCCTGGCTGGTGAGTTAGGGAGAGCTGCAGGGGCCCATCAGTCCTTGTAGACACTGCTTCCCTTCTGGGGGTGATTTCTTACAGGAATAACCCAGGACCCCTCATGGCCAGAAAGAATTATGCCTGTCCCTAAAAACCTAGCGTTCTGGGAATAATTTACATACCAGGTAGAATCTAAAAGCGTAACTGTCCCTGTGCATTAATAAGATTTAATGGTTGTACTTGTGCTTTTTTGGACTAAAGGGCTTGCTCCTGACAGGACAGCTCTGGCAAAGTTCTCCTCGGGTGGATCGAGCTGTTGGCCATGAGGCATTCCCTTAGGTGGTTTCTAAGAGAACCAAGGCTCTCCCCTCTAATGCCCCAAGCTTTCTTATTGTAATTATTTTGAGAAAAATATCTGGAAACATTCCCTGTACTGTCCCACTTGAACCCAGTGGTTGTGAGCACGTGTGGGCTTTGGGGCCGGAGGCATGTGGGTTTGAAGATACTGACCTCCGACTGCTTCGTGAGCTTGGAAACCCTTTACCCCATAGGAAGAGATGATGGGTTTTTACCTGCTGGGGTTGCTGTGAGGAGTCAGTGGAGTAAGGAAGGTGAGAACTTGGTGCCTTGCACACAGATGGGGTGGTTGGAAGCTCAGCTGCTCTTGCCAGCCGTCTCGGCCTCGAGTCACGCCAAGTCACGGATGGTCTCAGCTACCGCCCCTCGCTCAGTGTCCCCAGCCTTAGTGCTTTCTTCGTTCTCATGTCTGCCACCACGGTACACGAGTGAGTGTATATTTGCACTTACAAAATTCTTTATTCTCTAGGTCCCTGACACCACTCTTCTTCTAAATTTAATTCTAGACAGTGGAAACTGCCCAGAAATACGTGTTTAGAATTTTTAGAGTGGTTATAAATATCCCTTATTTATTAGGGTTTGCCTAATGAAGTACTCTAATAATATTTAAAACTCTCTCCCGAAGTTGAATTTTTCTTTTTTTCCCTAAACTGTCAAAGGTAGCAGCCTATATTAGTCAAATAAACTGGATGTTTTCTGGATCCCTGTTTGAGATCAGTATACCTAAACTATGCTTTCTGAATTGGGATGTTGTGCGGAACCTAAAAACAAACAAACTTTGTTACGTGTGTGTGTGTGCGTGCGTGTGTGTGTGTGTGTGTGTGTGTGTGTGTGTGTGTGTGTTTAGAACTTCTGTACTTTCAGATACAGAAGGGTTATTTAACAAAGTGCTGCCGACAGTGAGCGACTTAATCCTTTTATAAAATCACTTCTTTTCCAGTTCAGATTATGGACTGGTGCATTCAGTGGTGCGTGACATACCCAGCTTATCTTGATTTCAGTAAGACATTTGATAAAGTCATTCTTGATATTTTTGTGATTGAGAAAAGGAAGTAGAAATAGGTTTAAAAGGACTAAGAAATGCCCGGGCAGTGTTGATAAGAGCAAGCCCTTGTGTCAGCATGGATGGGGGTAACCTAGCAGTGTGTGTTTTTAACGTTTTCATTAGGGACTTGTACAAAAATGTAGACGGCAGAGGAAAGTGTTGGGTGTTAGTGCTTTTTTTGCATCCTAATAACACAGCTAAGCATAGTATTATGTCCAGGTTCAGAGAAGATCGTTCCCAAATGTAAGGGAAAGAAGAAAGTGGGGGGGAGGGCGGAGGGGGCACCATTGATAATTTGAACATAAGCCAGCTGTTTAAAAAAATAGTGCCCTTGTCTGTTTGGGGGGCTGGTAGTCTGAAGAGGAAGTCTGCTCCGTCCGCGTGCTGCATTGATAGGCCCAGGGAACCGACTGAGCTGCCGGTTCCGGGCACCAGAGTCTGGGAGGCCACCCAGAGGATGACAGCCAAGGTGACAGGGCATTAAGGAAGTGTAGCAAGAATCTCTGGAGGCCCCAGGCTCCGGCCAGCTGTGGGGGCTTTAGAAGGAGCAAATGCGCGGGGCCCAGAGCACCTCGCCCAGGCCAACAGGTGGGAACGGTAGAGGCAGAATGTTTCTGTCACTGTTAGAACTTTCTAGAGTTACCTCATGATAAAATGCGTGCCTCCTGTGGTTCTCAGTGCTCAGCTCTGAGGATCACCCCAAGAATGCCCCCAGCAGCTGTGGCTAGTGGGTGTGACAGTGTCAGCCAGGCGAGTCTTGCACGGTGCCAGGATGTTGTCACAGACGCCAAAGCTTCTTGCAGACAAACGGTTCTGTGAGCAGTTTAGTAAAAAAGGGGGAAGAGTAACATTTGTACTTTAGCTTTTACATTAGTTTTGAGGAAAAGGGACTTTGTTCCTCCTGACGTGTGCTCTCTCCTGTCCTCCCTCCCCTCTGTCCTCTCTCCCCACCACCCACTCACCATCCCACGACTGCAGCCGGCTTCAGCAGAACCTTCAGAAGTAGACCCGCTTCTGGAGATTTCCCTAAAACCATGTTGTCAACTGAACAATGATTCTTACTGTTTATATACTCTTTGTTCTAAATCCCTCAGCACCTCTGCAGACTTAAGGACGCTGATAAGTAAAAATCAGACTCTTTTAAGCAGGGCCTGGGTGACCCGTGGCCCGGGATGCTGTCGAGGGAACTGTGTCCTGGGGAGAGTTGGGTCGGCGACCCCTTCCAGCTCCAGGAATGGGTCCCTTGCTGATGGGTTCTTTGTCGGCTCTTGAGGAGCTTTTCCGGAGGACCTGCCTCATCTTGGGTTCTGTCTCTTACTCTTCTATGAAAGCCCCCGCGGTCTTCCTCCCAGTTCTGGGGGTGGGGGGGCCACTCCCCCTGTGTGTCTCTTCCTGACCCCACCTGCCCAGAGCACAGGGACCGAGCAGGACTTGGGATGGACGCCCAAGTCCAGGTCCGGGCCCGTGGGAGGGAGCCGTCCACGTTGTTTCCCGGTGTGTCTTCTCATCCCGTTGGTTACCTGCACTCATTAAAAACCCTTTGTTTGGACCACGGTTCCTTTCCCTCCCTGTGCCTCCCTGTGCCTGCACGGACTGAGGGTGGGATCTCTGAGGAGGACACAGGCCCTTCCTGCAGTTGGCCTTTCTTCCTGGGCCAGTTGAGGAACTTCAGTCACGGGGGAAGGAGGTGATTTTGGTTGTGTTCTTAAGTGTACCCTTGTTTACATATGTTTCTTGGCAGTCTGTTCTCATCCCATGACCTCTCCCAGCATTTTTTTTTTAACTGCTTGAATTGTGAGCAGCCCCCCGCAAAAGAGGGGGCCGCTCTTCTGGTTCCCCAGACCATTTGCCTAAAAACATGTGTCAAAAAGTCATTCTTCGGGAGCCCCCGACCTGGCCTTTGTGACCAGCACTTTCCGCTGTCAGAGAGCCAGACCGGTCACCCAGGCCGGGCAGCTGCCAGCGTTTGCACTGCTCTTCTCCTTTCGTGTGAGAACTTTGGGGCCCAGAGCCTCGCCCCCTCCTCCACCTCCCCCCACCAAGACACGGCCAAGTGCGTCTCTGCGGCTCCTGAAGCAACTAGACTAGAACAGCCTCCCTGGGGTCCGGGTTGGCCCCACCTTCCACGCCTGCCCTGGAGGTTCTCGGGGCTCCTCTCTGAGTCAGAAGGGGCCCCAGATGCCACACGTACTACCTCAGCACCCAGCCCGCAGGCACCGTGCGGGCCCCGTGTTGTCCTTTTCTCTCGTTTAGCTCTGATGAAAAACACACTGCATTCCAACTTATGAATAGGGTCAGAAATCAGAATTCCTCATTTACAGTAAGAGAGAGACCATCTTTTCATATTGTTTTCAAAAGGAATTTTTGCCTCAGAAGAAACTCCAGAAAATAGATGTATTGTTGTTAACCTAAGCGTATGCTCATTGAATTTGAGTCTATGCTTTATAAAAAATTACCTAGGATCTGGTACGTGGGGCAAAAGGGTATCATCAGCTTAAAAACAAACTTTCAGTGTCGGTGAGTTTATGGCATTGTTTTCCTACAGGGGACCTCAAAATTCAAGTTCTGCATGACAGAGATCAGCCAGGTTCCACAGGGTAGATGATTTTATGGTGGGAAATGTCTCAAGTGGCCTTTAGTTGAGAAAAGCACAGGCTGTTTAGCAACACTTGCTTAATTAAATATCAGTGGCTTTTTCTGCTGATGGGATTCTTTTCACTTTGACTCATCTGTAACACAGCTTTTGTTCGGTTCCTCATTCCTATACCCCTCCAAGTCACCAGTGACATAGCGATACTTGTTTTGTTTTGAATCACACCACTTGTGAATTGTGGCGACCATGGAAAAATAATCACATTTTCGGCAGAACTTTTGAACACCCATCCCAGCCCGTTCTGCAGTTGCGTCAGCAGACCTGGGGGTGATCAGTGGATTTAACAAAAGCACCTCCCTCCTCCACCCCTTCCCTCCCATGCTCATCAGAAGCTACTGTAGAAGCACCTCACGCAGGCTCTGGCAGACTTCATTTTCTCACTGTGTGTTCCTGGGGACAGAGATACGCGTACCTGTCTGTGAATGGGGTCCATCCATCACTCATTCTAAACGTGTGGATTCATTCATTTTCTCTCACTGATCCCAGTCTTCCGCTGTGAGAGAAGACCACCAAGGGAATTCCTTGAAACAGGGCCATAAATCCAGTTTGACTCTCCCAGGCTCAAGGCTGGTCTTCACAGTGGGGCCTGGTCCGGCAGAACAGCCAGCGACACTCCTGTTGGCTGGTTGCCTGCGTGGTACCAGCCGCCATATGTGACAGTCACGCTGGTCAAGAACCAGTTTTCAGCACACCCTTGCTTTGTCGTTTTGATGCTTTTAATACCATAACGCAAAGTCCATGAATACCAAATTCCCAAAATACTAGATCAAAATTCATCCTTTTAAACTCAGATCTTTGTTTAATTAACATATCTATATTGTCTGACATGGTACATAGGGAAGAGTTTTTAATTTAAGTCCTGCAGCTTTTATCATCTGGTAAGATTCCAAGTTGAGCAGTCTACTTAGACGTGTATTCAGATGAGGTTACGTTGTGTGCGATAAGTTGGTCTTTAAAGAAAGACCTACCACTGAGAAAAACAGAGATTTGCAATGAAATATGCATAAGCTAGACGAAGGACATTCTTTGGAAAGTTCAAAGTATTTCAAGTACCGGGAAGTTGCAACTTGTAGAATTATCCTCCCTGAATTCAGTAGGATAGCAGAGAAATTGTGCTAATGTAATTTCATTGAAACGTCACGTCTTGAACATCCTGTGGTCCAAGTGAATTCCTTTGTCCTGTGGAGTAATTTTCTGTTCCGTTGCTGGTATGAACTTTTAGTGAAGTTGAAGTGATTTTGAATTAGTAACCTTTCTTACAAAGTTGCTTTATGGTTTACAAGTAATACTGATGCAAAGAGGCTATGTTAACTTCCTTAAATTCAGTAGCACGCACTTTGTTTACCTGCTTTGGTTTTTTGTGGGGTAACTACGGGGTCATCCCGTTTCACGAGCACAGGATTTGTGCTTTGGGAACATACTGCAATTGTGCTGTTCTCTTGTACCAAGGATCAGTGAAAGTGTTTTATCTTTTTTATGTAGTTTGTATTGACTGGATTTTATAACTGTAAGAAAACAGAAACAGAGTGTTGTATTTTGACCTGAAATTTGTCTATGGTAAAGTAATTTTGTTTTATGTATTGGAAGTTCATTTAAAACTTGAAATATTTTCTAGAAGGGTACCGAACAAACGAGTTGTCTTTAAGCTGTTTAATTAACCTAATAAAACAATTTGATGGGGAAGGCATTGTAACTGGTCCTGATTTTTACAGTGGTTCCCGCTGAATTACCGCTGTCGGTACAGCTTGGCTTGACTTCTGAATGGAATATTGTCTTTTTTACGCCACATCTTTAATGGCTTGGGTGTCAGCTCCCTGGGTCCTGGCTTATGGTGTAAGATACATGCCTTCACCATAGTCCGCAGTCATTGCCTTGGTGTCTCCCATCACCTATCAGAATAAGTCTCCGTTCTGACTCCCCCAGAAGACAGTTTCAAATTTACTTTCCTTAGAAGAAAGAAAGAAATTACACTTATGAGGTATAGAGGATCTTGATATCAAGGGTCTAGTTATATGTTGGAGAATTCCATCTGTGACAAACAGAATTCTCTGTTATTTCTTCTTGCTCTCATGCCCAGAGACTACAAAGCTACAAAGACCAGGGGTCCAAAAAAATGTCACAGGCAGATCTCCACTGAAGACATGGGGCAAAGAGAGACTCTCCCAGTGATGTCCAAGTTACATACGTGAAGTCTGCCAGAATCACTCCTGAAGTCACATGGAAAGAAGAAGAAATGGAATATTCCTCTTTAGTCGTACAGCATAGTGTCAGGTAGGTTTGGAAGTTGGTTTTAAATTTTTTTCACCTTCCATAATAGCAAGAAGGTTCTATGGTCCAGTGGTCTGCCAGCCTTTTTATTTTTGGGGGGTTGGAATGTGGCTGTGGAACCCTTTTTTTAAACGAAGACCTGGCCAGAAAACCAGTGCCCGAGTTGGCTGGGTGCGGAAGGGCGTAGTCGGAGCTCGCGGAGCCTGAAGCCCGGCCCTGTGACGCGCAGGTCTCCTCCAGCAGCTCCGAGGGGCCCTGGCTGTGCCCACTCACCCTTGGCAAACCTTGGCAGTCTCTGCGCTCTTAGAGCCTCCATTTCTTGTCTCTAAAATGAGACTTAAGTCATTGGATTTCCGTGTCTGGAGGGCAAGGACATAATACCTCATTATATAAAACCCTGGACCAGATTATGACCAGGTCCCTTTTATATCTACGGTACCTGAGATGTCAGTCTGCTCAAGGCCTGCCCTACAAAGGAACCCAGTTCTGGAAGAATATACCCCAGATTGCCTGTTGTAGGTGGTGGGGGTGTCGCTTTGCTAGTTTTGACGCAGGCAGAGATAGGACAAGGGTTGACCTTGTCACCTTCCTGCTACTGTTGCCAGCTTCAGAGAGTGACACATATCTTGTTGACCAACGGTGCACCAGGGGCTGCTTTAGGCACCTCACATGTTAATTCACTTCATCCTCACAACAGCCCATTTTACAGCAGAGAAAACTGAGGCCCAGAAAAGTTGTCACTTGGCCAAACTCACAGGCTCAGTGGTGGGAGGGCAGAGCTGGATTCAAGGCCAGGCAGTCCAACGGCCTGTCTCTCTGCAAAGGAGACAGACCTTCTTGAAAGCTGCTCATGTGTTTGCTTAATGGCCAAGAATGGAAAATCAAACAGTTTTGTGGCTGAAGGGGTCAGTCAGGGAAGACGTTCTGGATGGGAGCCGAATTAGGAGGTCCAGCGCTGCTTCCACCACCATTTTTTCAGCTCGACTAGAAGCTGATGAGAGCCAAGGTATTTAAAAAAAAAAACTGAGATCAACTTTGAGGGCAGAGTGTGTGTGTGTGTGTGTGTGTGTGTGTGTGTGTGTGGTGGTGTGGTTTTGTTTTGTTTTGTTGTAAAAGAAACCTGTAGCTTTCTGGAGAACTTGAGTTCATGTTCACTTCCTGTGGGTTTTGGAGCAGCTTCTGAAATTTGGGCATGAGGAGGGCATGCTCCTCATCGTCCCTGAATTATTTCTACGAGCTGGTTCAGTGGCCTCCACTGGCCCCAGTCCATTTGCACCCAAGGATCTTTCTCTGCGTGCAACTCATTCCCTGCTAATAAAGACACTCCCCGGGGCTGCAGAGGGTTTGAGTTCTAAGATGACTTTGGGAATCCACTACCTTGGCTGGATCTGTGGAGGTGGGGCTGTGTGGTCTCTCAGCTCCACTTTCAAAGTGAAGGGTAAGCAGTTTGCACACACTAGGATGGCTATCATGAAATAACAGCAACAGAAAATAGCAAGCGTTGCTGAGGATATAGAGAAATTGGAACCCTCGGGCACTGCTGGTGGGAATGGAAAAGGTGCAACCACTATGGGAAACCATTTGGCGTTGCCTCAGCGAGTTAAAGAGAGCTACCGTGTGACCCAGCACTTCCACTCTCAGGTGCATGTACCCAGGAGATATGGAAACAGGGGCACAAACCAATGTTCACAGCAGCACTGCTCACATTAGCCGATAGGTGGAGACAGCCCACGTGTCCACCAAGAGATGAATGGACACAAACCCTGTGTTCTGTTCATACAGTGGAATACTATTCAGCCACAAAAAGGAACGAAGCACTGGGACGTCGCTGGTGGCGCGGTGGTTGAGAATCCGCCTGCCAGAATATAGAAAAATGGTACAAATCAACCGGTTTGCAAGGCAGAAGTAGAGACACAGATGTAGAGAACAAACATATGGACACCAAGTAGGGAAAGTGGGGAGGGTTGGGAGGGAATGAATTGGGAGATTGGGATTGCCATATATACATTGCTAATAAGAAAAAAAAAATCAAATTGTACACTTTAAATATATGCAGTTTATTATATGTCAATTGTATCTCTGTAAAAGTTCTTAAAGAAAAAAGAATGACTTGGTATTCATAATTCTATGTAATATGTAAATATGACAGAATTGAATGAATAAAGTGTGTAATTTTAAAAAAAAGAATCCACCTGCCAATGCAGGGCACACCGGTTCAAGCCCTAGTCCAGGAAGATCCCACATGCCACGGAGCAACTAAGCTCGTGCGCCACAACTACTGAGCCTGTGCTCTAGAGCCTGTGAGCCACAACTGTTGAGCCTACACACCACAACTGCTGAAGCCCGCACTGACTGTGCTCCGCAACGAAAGAATCCATCACAACGAGAAACCCGCACACCACAGCAAAGAGCAGTCCCCGCTCCCCACAACTAGAGAAAGCCCACAAGCAGCAACAAAGACCCAACACAGCCAATAAATAAATAAGTAAATAAAGTTAAAAAAAAAAGGAATGAAGCACTGATACGTGCTCCAACGTGCATGAACCTTGAAAACACGCCAAGTGAAAGAAGCCAGTCACAAAAGACCACATATTACACGATTCCATTTATCTGAAATGTCCAGGAAAGACAAATCCCTGGAGACAGAAAGTGGATTCGCGGTTTAGGGCCTGGAGGGAGAGAGGAACAGGGAGCAACTGCTCATGGGCCCGGGGTTTCCCTTCAGGTGAAGAAAACGTTTTGGAAGCAGATAGAAATGATGCTTACATGATATTGTGAATGTACCGAATGCCAGGAGGTGTACACTTTCCAATGGTTTGTGTTAGGTGAAGTTCACCTCGATTAAAAAAAATTGATGAGGGATCAACTATAGGGGACAAATCAGAAAAAAGATCAACACTAGATGCTGGGTCGTTGGGAAGACTGAGGAAACGGGAAACCCGCTTTCCTACCCCAAGTGCTGTGTACCGTAGCTGACCCTGGGGCGGGGGAGATTCCAGCGGGGGGTGCCGCGTGTCTGGTGTGTGTGTGTCCCCTGGTATTTGGGGTGATCCACAGACCTCTTCCCCACCATCAGGAAATTGAAAACCTGAACAGCTTTTCTAAATTAGATCCTACAGGAGCCAGTCTACCCGTTAAACACCAGACTGCTGGGTTCAAAGCCCATCTCCACCACCAGCCCTTCCTTGGGGTAGCTCCTTACCCCCTGTGCCTCGAGGATAATGGCATCATCCTGGGGACGTGGTGAGAGCTGAAGGGGCTACCAGGGTACCAAGCCCCTGCCGGTGCACAGCAAAGCCCCACGCCGGTTACAGGGCTCTTCTCAGCTCCATCAGCGCTCCTGGTTATATATGGGGCGCCCTGCCCCACTGCCCTGCCTGGCCTGCTGCTTCCCCACCCCAGAGCCTGGCAGGGCCGCCAGACTCCTCGCCCGGGAACCGTGGCCACTCCTAAAATGTTTTCAGGGAAAGGCAACTCGTGCTCCCCCAGGCTGGAGGCGGGGTGCTCGAAGAATTCCCAGCCTGGGAATCTTACCGTAAGGGTGGGTGTATTTTTAATCCAGCAGGATATACTTAACAGCTGTGGCCAGGAAAGGGGAAACTGACTAACAGTTCCAGCCCAGCCAGATTCTCCATTGCTGCAGCAACTGGCTTTCCCCAATGCAGCTGGGAGGCAGAGAGGGAGGAGGAAGAGGGGGTGTCACCTGTCTGGGGTGTCGGCGCCCCTAGCTGCCTTCCCTCCCATCCTTTAAGCTGCCCAGAGGCTTTGAGGGGCCAGCATCCACATCTGACATCTGTCATCCTAGTGGTGGGCCCTTTGCTGCCAGTTATCCTCACAGCATTCCTAGGAGATCATCGTGACCCTCCCCTAACAGACAAGAACGTCACAAGCCATTTGAGTCACTTGCTCCAAGTCACGTGGCTGGTCTGAGGCAGGGCTGGCCTTTGGACCCAGGTCTGTCTGATATGCAGGCCTAGGTCCTTCCTACAACTGTCCTTTCGCCTGTAGGCTGTCTCTTTTTGTCATTAGACACAGCACGGGGGACCGGCACTAACACAGTCCCCACACTGATGGGTCCACACAGCACCTGGCCTGGAGACACGGCCAGAAGAGCCAGCTGTGCTCAGGCCCCTCCCTTTCAGCGTTCTCTGCAGGAAAAAGACCCCGAGATACCTTAACTCCTGTGGTCAACAGAATGATGCTCCCTTGGCCCCCAGATACAGCGATGTCCTAATCCTCAAATCAGAGAACCTGTGACCTGACATAGCAAAAGGGACTTTTCAGATGTGCTTGAGTTAAGGATTTGAGCTGGAGATGATCCTGGACTATCCAGGTGGGCCCCGTGTCATGACAGGGGTTCTTATAATAGGGAGGCAGGAGGGCCAAAGAGAAGAGGTGACAACAGAAGCAGAGGTTGCAGTGACGCAGGGCCCCAGGCCAAGGAATGTGGGTGGCCTCGAGAAGTTAGAAAAAGGAAGGAAACGGATTCTGCCCTGGAGCCGCCAGGAGGAAGACAGTCCTATGACACCTTGATTTGAGCCTGGTGGGACCAGTGTTGGACTGCTGACCTCCAGAACTGCAAGATAATAAATGTGTGTTGCTTGAAGCCATTCAGTTCATGGTGGTTTGTTACAGCAGCCACAGGAAGCTCATACAATCCCACCCTCCAGAAGTTCGACCTTGATAGTCTGGAGGGGCCCAGAAATAGGACCCAGGTCACTCTAACGTTCAGCCAGAGCTGCAACCCACCCATCTCCCAGACCTCTTTCTATCTTGGAAATGATGCATCTGCTTCCAGAGTTGGCCTAGGCTTTCGTTGGCCAGAGCTTGCTGGTCCTACTTCTCCAGGTCTGAGCCACTCAAACTTCCTACCCTACAGAGGCTACAGCAGAAAGTCCTGGACCACCCAAGTCACTGGAGGCCTCTCTTTACCCAGGCTTCCTTCAGACAGACGGGAGTCCTGACAGACAGACCCTTTTGTCTTCACCAGTGATCTCTGCCAATCCTGCTCAACTACTATAAAAACCCATCCCCCAAATCCTGGCCCCCTCCCATGTGTTCTGTCAGTCTTTGGAAATCCCACCATGTTACTCCCCAGCTTAAAAGCCCTTTGCTGCTGCCCACTGCCTTGAGAATGAAACCTGACCATGCCGTGGCCTCTGAACCCTGCCCACTGTTCCATCTTCATTTTGTGCTGCTTGACACCTCACCCTTCAGGCTCCAGGGGCCCTCTGTGACCACAGGGCATTGGCACATGCTGTGCCCCCTCCCTTCACTCATCCTGGCTTCTCATCCTTCAGGTACAGCATCAGTGGCTTGTCTTTATGGAGAACTTCTTTGCTCCTCTCCCCCGACTCTGTATCAGAAGGGTGGAAGGTGCCAAAAGGGTCTAAGAGCTTCCAAAGTGAAGCAGAGGTGTAAAGAACCAACTGCCGATTTTCTGCAAATACAAATGACATATACAATACAAATAATCAAACATGGACTCTTCTCAGTCTGCTGTTTTTCCACAGGTAGGAGCAATGTTTCACTTTCCTCCTTAGCTCTACTGTCAGAACGACAGTAGCTGAAGAGTCCTAAGCGACCACAGACGCTCAGCCTCAGGGTTAGAAATCAGTAGGGCGAGGTGAGAACTTTGACACCCATCTAACGGAGGAGGCAGCCAGCTCAGCAGATACTCAGCTGCTGTGTGGCAATGCTGGCCAGATGTTGCCAGAACTTGTCTTTTTTCACCCAAGAAGCTGGAAAATCTGGATTTTGCATGAAATGTTCTGATATCCGCATTTAGAGTAATTTGAGGGGTTTTTTGTTTTGTTTTTTTTAAGTATAACACTGTTGAGACCAAGCAAATATGTCTGTGGGGCTGATTTCTGACTTCTGCCCTACTTCAGCACCTGGTATGTCTTTCCTAGCCTGGAGTAGATTGAAAAACATGGCTGTATCATTTTGCAGTTGCTCCCACAAAAAAGGGGGGAAGTTAATTTTCCCATCTCCTGAATCTGGGCTGGTCTGCAGACTCGTTTTGTCAATAGAAAATGGCAGAAGTGACATAGCACTGGTTCCGAAGCCTGGGCCCCAAATGGCCTTGCAGCTCTGCCTTTGCCCTCTTAAAACCCTCTGGCCACCATGTGAGGAAGCCCTCAGGTAGACTGTTGGATAATGAGAGACCACATGGAGACAGAGAAGACAATGGTGAGGCCAGCTGAAACCCTCCAGCCCCAGTCAAGCCACCCAATGACAGCTGAGGCTACCAGTGACCTCAAGCAACACCAGCAAAGGGACTGCCTATCTGAGCCTGGCCCAAACTGCAGAATTGGGAGGAAATAAATGACGGTTGTTTTAAGCCGTATGTCTAGGAGTGTTTGTTAGGCAGCAACAGATAACCGATACATAGCCTTTATTACAATCTTTCATCATCCTTGTTTGTTTACTTTTTTGTCTCTTCTTTGCTCACCTGGCTCCCCACACACACCCCGGAATGCCGGCTCCATCAGCCCAGAGACTTTGTCTTGTTCCCTGTTGGGTCCCTAGTGCTTCATTTCATGCCCAGGAGGTGCTCAACAAATATTTGCTCAAAGAATGAATAAGTGAAGGTTTAAGTCAACAAAGATTTGTGATGTTAATCCCTTGTCACAGGACACCAAGCTGGAGATGAGAGTGACCTGTCCCCCCGTGAGGGAACATGAGCTTCTTAGACTTGTGGCTCATCGTCCATCATATAATTTTAACCGGGAAATTTAGGAAGGTCCCTTAGTCCCATGGCTTTATTTCAGCCACATCCAATCTAGCATGCAAATGGAGTAGAAAAAGTATGGCTTCATACTTGGGCAAATCTGGGTGTGGATTCTGGAGCATCTACTCCCTCCAAGCCACAGTCATCTTTAAGTGGAAACAGAGGCTGACATCTCCTTGAAAGGCTGCTGCGAGACTTACCCAAGATGCGCATCGTGCCTGTGTAGGCATATTGCAGCATATTGCCTGGAGGAGCTCGGGAAATGTGGGTCCCTTGTTGTCTTGAGCGGGGGGAGCATTTTCTGACTCGGTCCCCATGCTTGGGTCTGCAGCTGGGGCCAGAAGAGCAGAGATGAGGGTGCTCAGCTCCAGAGCTACAAACAGAACCCAGGGTGGTCCCTGAGAGTGTTCTGCGTCTGCTGTCAGGTCCCAGTTAGGAACATTGTAGGGAGCAGGCGATGGGTCTGACTCTAGTGTCAACTGTCCTTTCTCTGTCTGCTCTCTGCCAGCCTCTGACCCCTCCTCTCAGGGCCGGTCCCGGGCCTTGAATCCCATAGCCCTCTCCCCACTCATCAGGTGACGCGGCTGCAGCCCACCCTCCGGAAGGGCGCTCTGGCCACCTCCTGGGCCACCTGTCACAACAACCGGTGTGACTGTTGTATTACAACCACCACTTAATGCAGCCCTGCTCTGTGTGTTCAGTCATTTGAATCCTCACTGAAACCTGCGAAGTATTTTCAGACAAAGAAACAAAGACCCAGAGAGTTGAAGTCATTTGTAAAATGGTATAAAGGGCCAACGTGTATCAACCTCCTTGGCGGGAGAGGGATTTGGGTGACTTGGAAGGGGTGGGCTGGGACCAGAGCAACAGGCCAGAGCTCAAAGGCCTCCGCCTGCCCCCACATCCTCACTGGACCTGAATTTCTCCTGCTGGCACATCCCAGGGAAGCCAGGGGCCGACAGTGTATGACTTAGAAAGAAATGGGGCGGGTCCCTTCTCAGGGATTACGGGGACTCAGTTCAGTCCAGGCAGAACTTGCACAGCCCTTGGCAGAGGCAGGGCTGGGATGACTTCGTGTTTGGATTAGGGACTTTCAGGATGGGACAAAGCTTGTCTTTATTTCAGGGCTGATGACCTCCGTCGGAGTGGGTGACCTCCCTCCTAAGTGACAGGAGATGAGATCCAAACTCGTGATCTGGATGTTGAATATAGAGTGACATAGACCCACAGGGCATCTGAGCCACCCTCCAGCAGTTCCTGACACCTGCTGGGTGCCGCCCACTGTCCTGGGTGCCCAGGACCAGCCCTGTCGTGGAGACTCTGGCCTGGAGCATCTCACCTTTGCTTGAGCACTGGCCTCACCTGGGGAGCTCTGACAAACACCTACACTTGGCCTCCACCTGAGACCAATGAAATCAGAATCTCTGGGGGAGGACCCACATGTTGGCATTTTTCTAAAGATCCTGGGTTGATTCGCAACCACGGCTGAGAGCAACTACATTAGTGATTAAAAGCCCATATTTGTTTAGCATTTATCTTGTGCCAGACTCTAAGAATTTTACGTACGTAAATATTAACTCATTTACTCTTCACAGGGTCCTTCAGAGGTAGGTACTACTGTCATTAGCCTTCTTTTACAGATGAGGAAACGGAGCTACAGAGTGATGAAGGCTTTTGCCTGGTGCAGGTGAGTAGCAGGCTCAGGATTAAATTCCAGATGAGCTGATCCCTGAGCCTGTGCACTTAAACACCGCACATTGCTGCCAGACTGGATAGGACTGGCCTTGTGCAAATGCGGAGGAGAAAAAGATTTGGAAGCCAAAGTGGGCCACAGGCCAAATACAGATGTCACTTTAATGGAGAAAGCATGGGTTTTTTTGGAGTGAGAAAGATCTGAGTTCATATCCTAGGACCATCATGCCCCAGCTGCATGACGCTGGGCAAGGAAGTCATTTAACATTTCTGTGCCTCCGTTGCCCCATGCGTGAACACTGAGCTGGTGAGACTTGGCACATGAAAACACCCCTCACAGGGCCTGGAAACCAGGGTCAAGGGTGTTTAGTGAGGGCTAATTCTGCATTCGCCCTTCCTCCGCCACCGCCCCACGTCTAGCTCAGGCGTGTCTCCAGAAAGACAACCTGAAGGGGCCCCTTAGGACCTGCCGGGATCTTCGTGAAGCACGGCAGCCTGGGACCCACTCTCTGCAGAGCGGAGATGGATTTGTTTTGAAAGAATGTGGTTGGAAGAGGCTGTTCTTCCCCAGCCAAGAAATGACCTATCTTTAATCAGCATTCCTGATCCCACAGATGGATCCGGCCAAAGCCCTCTTCACTTCCATGCAGGGGGAGGTGCTGGGAATCCCCAAGTCCCAGCCCCAGCGCAGAAGGCCCTTCGGGAACTCCGGTGCGCATGTGTGAGGCCCAGCTCTCGCCTCAGATGCTTCTCAAATGAGGAGCTACTGGACAGAGCTGCGGGTGACGGAAGGTAAGCGGCCCACTGAGCATAGGAGCC
Organism: Hippopotamus amphibius kiboko; assembly: GCF_030028045.1. NCBI lineage: Eukaryota > Metazoa > Chordata > Mammalia > Artiodactyla > Hippopotamidae > Hippopotamus > Hippopotamus amphibius. Next base: position 7,015,823 of record NC_080201.1, on the reverse strand, counting down.
CAGTTAGAACTTTCCCACCGCCTTGGGGTGTGGGGGTGGGTGGCTGGGTGGGCGGCGGGGCGGGTTTGTGCTCCCTGGCGCAGCATTGGGGGGGGGGGTGCCCGCAAGGCAACGATGGGAGCGCGCTGGCCTGTGACTAGGGCATAGGACTTCATCTTTGGGGACCTCCGTTTTCTTTCTTTTTTTTAAAATGAATTTATTGACTGCCTTGGGTCTTCCTTGGTGCCCACAGGCTTTCTCTAGTTGCATAGAGCGGGGCGGGGGCTACTCTTTGTTGTGGTGCGCGGGCTTCTCATTGCGGTGGCTTCTCTTGTGGAGCACGGTCTCTAGGCACCTGGGCTCAGTAGTTGTGGCGCACGGACTTAGTTGCTCCAGGGCATGTGGGATTTTCCCGGACCAAGGCTCGAACCGTGTCCCCTGCATTGGCAGGCGAATTCTTAACCACTGTGCCACCAGAGAAGTCCCTCAGTTTTCTCATCTGAAAAATGGGCTTGATGATAGAAGTGAGGATTAAACTAGGTAACACCGCATGGGCACATCACTGAGTGACGGCTATTAGCAATAGCAGGTCTGTCCATTCAAATAATATCCAGTCCAATATCCAACAAATAAATAGGAGGAGTGGTTCTAGCCATTGCGTTTAATACTGTGATTACCATGAGCTACCGTGAATCCAATATCCATTAAATAATATCTGATAGACAGTAAGTAATATCCTATATCTAATAAATTTCCAAATCCAACAAATAATATTAAATAAAATACCCCAAAATAAGTAAGAATATTTGGCATATCCATTCAAATAATATCTAATAAGTAGGAATAATAATTATAATCCACTAAGATAATTTTAATACTATTATTATGGGCTATTGTGAATCCAGTAACTAATAAATAATATCCAATGAAGTAAGTAGTAGTAGCAGTGACGTTCATGACAGTGATTTTAGTGCTTATCTTGGGCCCCTGTGAATCCCAAATAAGAGAGGTGATCGAAGGCGGCCTGTGGGAGGGATGGGGTGGGGGTCCCAGCAGGGCAGATCGCTATTGATGGGGACACAAAAATTGAAATGAAAAACATTGGCCCATCTGCCCTGGGTCTTCTTTTTCATCGACTGGGGACTGGCCATCTTCCCCCTGTGACTGCCTTTCCTTCCCAACTTGACACACACCCGAAATAGCCAATCCAGAGGCATCATGTGGCAGATGATGGAAAATGTCCAGCAAAGGGCGCCCCACACCCACAGGGCCGACGGCTCCCGTGCGTGCGGTCACCGAGGGAGGCATGGGGGGAGCGGAGGTGCTGCGTTTTGGCCTGGAACGGGTACCCCGCCAGGTCTTGAAGAAAGACCACTGGGCTCTGGACAGGGCTTAAGGGACTCTCGCTGGTGATGGTGCAGAAGCAGGAAGGGAGGGGCGTCCTGCACCCTTGCTGGCTGTGATCAGAGCTGCCCATGACCTTGGGAGGTGGGAGGAGGGTCTGGTCCATTCCCTGCGGGAGCAGCTGTATCCACTCAGACAAGAGGCTCTTGGATGCACCCACCCAGCTCAGCTGCCCACCAAGAACACTTTTCCACCCATTTCTCAGCAAGGCAGCTCTGCAGGGCCACTTTCCCAGCGCAAGCAGGTTTGAGTTAGGAGCTGCAGGCTGAACAGAAGAACCTGAGTTCTTTATTCCTGAATGAGGCTGGGCAGACCCTGCCCAGTCCGTGCAGACACACATTCTTCCTTAGCACAAATCAATCATGAGACCCGGCAGTGGCACCTCTGAAAGAGCCCTGGAATCTCTGAGAGAGGGGTTAGCGAGGTTGAGGTCCAATCGAGGTGACCACGGCAAGGGCTTAAGCTCTGTGTTTCTGTTTCCCTGTCTGTAAAAATGAAGGGAAAAGTTATACTGGCTCTGCCATAGAGGTTTGTTGGGAGGACTGTGTAAGCAGTGCCTGCCTGGGGCATGGGCTGCAGAAGGGTTGCATGTGCCCATTTGTTAATTCAGGCTGCTGACACCTCCACCCTGCACAGTCCAGGCCACCTCTCTCCCCCCACCCCCACCCCCCATTACTTGGGGCACCCTCATCTCCCCCCTACACGGACTCTACTGTCATCTCCTGCCGCCTAGACAATCTGCCCACCCCCCCCCCCCACTGGCCTCCCCCGCTGCGAGACTCCCCACCTAGTCTTGAACCCTCTCACCCATCATCCACGCTGTAGCCAAACTGACTTTTCTAAAATGCACACCTGATCACGTTGCTCCCTGCTCAGTATCCACCGAAGGCTTCCCATTAAACTCCTTTACGTGATTTATGAGGCCGTTGGTCTTCTGGCCGTTGCCTGGCGCTCCAGCCTCATCCCTATAAGGGACAGCAAGCGTCCAACCATGGGGGCTCCAGGCAGGCGGGAATTTGATACTCGTCTTGATAGTTTTAAAATATTTGCACATTTATCCAAAAGGAAACTGCATTTTTTACGAATATAAAGGCCATCCCTCTCTCTTTTGGTGAACTCAGGGGCTTTAGATCATGTCCTCTGAAATGACCTGCCAATTGATCTGGAAATGTCTCTCATTTGACATTCTCTGCCCTCACTGGTGGGTCATTCACCCTCCTTAAAGGCTGGCTGTGTCTCCGGTGGACTCAGTTTCAAAGTCTCGTTGGCAACAAGGAGGCGCCAGCTTGCCCACCTGAATCGGGGCCGCTGTGTGCAGTCGGCTCCTCTCAGAACCGCAGTCCCCCCCCAGGATGCACCTGTGAGAACACAGATGGGTCAGTACCAGGCAAAGGTGCTTTTGAACTCTCCACCTGAGGGCACTGTTTGAAAGCGGTGATGCGACGCTCTGATTCCCTCATCCTGACTCATTCCTGAGGTCTGCGTTCTCCCCGGTGGGTGTCCCAGGCTGGCTGGTCCCTCTGCTCAGCCCCGGCTGACACCATCACAAAACCAGTTCCCCGTCTGTCTCCTGACGCAAGGGCTCGCAAACATTCAGACCGGATGCTTCTTTTATAAAACTAACATTTTGTAACGTGCCTCTCTGTCCTGACGTTTAATTCGTAGGTATGTAATTCACCTGTATGTGTGATGACCGAAACAGCAATATAATTCCCGCATTATAATATAAAGGAGGAGGATGAAAAGGAAGGTAATTGGTCGTAAAATCATATGTGGGGAATCAGAAGCTTATCCTGTAACAGGATCGCCAGGAAGGCAGCGGCCACAAGCGCAGACAGTCACAGGTGTGCCCTGTGGGTGAGGCTGTTGGTGACGTGATTTTCCGAAATGGTGACCAGCTCTTGGTTAATGTCCAAAAGAAATAAAGAACAACCTTCCCTCAATTGACACGGTGGTTGCACTCCTGGAAAATTCAGTGACTATTAAAACAGGGCAGGAAAAGAAAATTTGCATTTATATGTAAGATGAAGTTAGATTCTAGATGCAGATAATTTCAAGCAGGGTTTTTGCCTACATGAATGCCCAGCGAGACATCAGACTGTCATGTGGGAGGTGGGCCCATCTCTGCCGTGGGGACTGGCCGGCGCAGTGCAGGACGTCTAGCCTTCCTGCTCACTGGCAACGCCAAGTGCCGGTAGCTCCCACACACACGTTCTGGGGACATATGTCCAACCGTGGTAGGGGCAGGCCTGCCCCCAGGAGTCCAGTGGGCTAGTGGGTCAGGCTGTGCCCCTGGGTCTTAGCTAATGCTGTTCCTCTCTGTCCTTCTCACCGAGGCAGTGTCTCCTCTTCCTCCAGGAAGCTCACCCTGATGCCACCAGGCTGAGGAAATGCCCTTTCCTGCCCCTGTGGCCTCACCCACTAGACTTTGAGAGCCTTGATAACTTGTCCATCTCCCCGCCCAGGAAGCCAGAATCCTTTGCCCTCTGCCATTGAACCCCAGGTCAGCTTCAGTGCCTGGCATACAGTAGGTGCCCAATAAATGTTTGTTAAAGACATGAATCCTAGTAGTGGCTCCTGCTCCTGTACTGTGCTCACTTGCTCCTCACAGCAGCCCAGGAAGTATTCTTATTCCCATGTTTGAGATGAGGAAACTGAGGCTCAGAGAAGTCAGGTGACATGCCCAAGGTCACACAGGACACTAGGAAATGAATCTGGAACTTCAGATCCTCTAGAGAGGCATCGTGCATCCTCCCTGACTGCCCTGCTCAACACCCCCCGCGGCTTTCCATCACAGACATGACAGCCAGGCCCCCACCAGCCTTGTTAGTGACCCTGCCCTTCCGGGTGTTCAGCCCCGGACTCTGGCCCAGCCCTCACGCTGCTCCTGAGCTGAGTCACATGCCCTTCTCCCGGCCTTCACCCACCATCTCCAGCTTGCCCACTCTTCAAGGCCCATCGCCAGTGCTGCTCCCTCACCCCATCCTGGGCCACTCTCCCCACCCCAGCCCCCAGATCTTTGCTCTCTGCCCCTGCTCTGCAGGCTGCAGTGTTTGAGCTGTGTTCCCGGCACCTCTGATGGCCGTGTCTGGGGCAGGGCTCATGCCTTACTCACTCCTGGGACCCTCCCTGGGGCATCAGCACAGGGCCGGCCAATAGCTCATCAGCGACCATGTGCCTGATCCCCATATGCTGGCTGGGCTCTCTGTAAACCAGGTAACTGCAAACGCATGCCAGGAGCAGAAGGGCACCTTGTAATCGTCCCCTGAGATTGCTGAGAGGGGCTGCAGGCAAGCAAGGTTCTGTGTCCTGCGTCCCCCCACCCAGGTCAGGGGCGACTCTGCAGGCTTCCACTGCTTCCAGCCACAAGTGGATGTGGGGTTGCCCTGCGCTGGTTGCGCGGGATGAGGAGCAGGGAGGGCTGTTGGAGGAGCCTCAGCGTCATTAGGCAGGCGACCCCAGCATCTTCCCTGCTGGGTCCCTTCATAGCTGTAGTGACACGTGGCTGACGATTTAGCCTCTTGGAGCCTCAGTTTCCTCATCTGTAAACTGACACTTTCGGAGCAGGTGATCTTCAAGGTCTCTTGCACCCTTTATATTTTAGGATTCATTCAACAAATATTTTTTGAGTACCTACTCTGTACCTGAAGAGTGAGATGCGTTCCAGAACAAAATTAAAGGGCCCATCCCACCTAAAAATCAAACCCACCCCCCCCCCAGACCCTGTTCTCCACCCCCACTTCCTGTTCCTCCTTGGCTTTTAGCAGCACCTGACGTACCTTTGATCCCATGTATTTGTCTCTTCCGCCGTGTCTCTGTAACGGCTCTGTAGGCGGCGCCTGGAGCAGAGCTAGGCACTCAGTCAATACCTGTGCAGTGAATGAATGGACAGAGGAACTTTCTTCTGGATCAAACGATCTGCATGACATCCAGAGCCCTTACTGACCCTTGATGAGATCACAAGAACAACCACAGTGCAGTCTTTGGGGGGTGGGTTGCAGTTCACGCGACATCCCTGTTGCCACCCTGAGCCTCCGCGGACCTGCAGGAGGTGGTACGCAGGCCAGGTGAGCGCCCCCTCCCTGGAGCGCCCATCCATGAGTGACCGGCCCCTCTTCCCTGTCTCCCTGGGTTTCCAGGGTGATGTGCACGTTCCTCCAGTGCCCCCACCCAGCCTCCCCGCCACAGTGAGCAGCAACCTGGAGATTCTGTATCTTTTTTAAATGTTTTTATTTTTTATAAATTTATTTATTTATTTATTTCTTGGCTGCATTGGGTCTTCATTGCTGTGCGCAGGCTTTCTCTAGTAGTGGCAGGCAGGGGCTACTCTTCATTGCAGTGCACAGGCTTCTCATTGTGGTGGCTTCTCTTGTTGCAGAGCATGGGCTCTAGGTGCATGGGCTTCAGTAGCTGCGGCACGCGTGCTCAGTAGTTGTGGCTTATGGGCTCTAGAGCACAGGCTCAGTAGTTGTGGCGCACGGGGATTAGTTGCTCCGAGGCATGTGGGATCTTCCCGGCCCAGGGATCAAACCCATGTCCCCTGCATCAGCAGACAGATTTGTAACCACTGCGCCACCAAGGAAGTCCCCTGTATCTTTTTTTTAATTTAATTTTTATTTTATATTGGAGTATAGTTGATTTACAGTGTTGGGTTAGTTTCAGATGTACAGCAAAGTGATTCAGTTATACATATACATCCATCCATTCTTTTTCAGATTTTTTTCCCATATAGGTTATTACATAATATTGAGTAGAGTTCCTTGTGCTGTACAGTAGGCCCTTTTTAGTTATCTGTTTTATATATAGTGGTGTGTATATGTTAATCCCAAAGTCCTAAATTATCCCTCCCTCCACCACGTTTCCCCTTTGGTAATCATAAATTTGTTTTGGAAGTCTGCGAGTCTGTTTCTGTTTTTTGGATAAGTTCATTTGTGTCATTTTTTCCTTTAGATTCCACATATAAGTGCTTATCATATGATTGTCTTTCTCTGCCTTACTTCACTTAATATAATCATCTCTAGACCCATCCATGTTGCTGCAGATGGCATTATTTCATTCATTTTTATGGCTGAGTAATATTCCATTGTATACATGTACCACATCTGCTTTATCCATTCCTCTGTTGATGGACATTTAGGTTGCTTCCATGTCTTGGCTGTTGTAAATAGTGCTGCTGTGAACTCTGGGGTGTATGTATCATGTATCTTTTTGAATTAAGGTTTTCTCCAGATATATCCCCAGGAGTGGGATTGCTGAATCATATGATAGTTTCATTTTTATTTTTTAACATACTGTTTTCCATAGTGGGTGTACCAATTTACATTCCCACCAACAGTGTAGAAGGGTTCCCTTTTCTACACACCCTCTCTAACATTTGTTGTTTTTAGACTTTTTGATGATGGCCAAGCTAACCAGTGTGAGGTGATGCCTCATTGTAGTTTTGATTTTCATTTCTCTAATAATGCGTGATGTTGAGCATCTTTTCATGTGCTTTTTGGCCATCTGTATATCTTTGGAGAAATGTCTATTCAGATTTTCTGTCCATTTTTTGATTGGGGTTGTTTGGTTTTTTTGATATAGAGCTGCATGAGCTGTTTGTATATTTTGGAGATTAATCCCTTGTCAGTTGCTTCATTTGCAAATATTTTTTTCCCATTCTAAGGGTTGTCTTTTTGTTTTGTTTATGGTTCCTTTTGCCGTGCAAATGCTTTTAAGTTTACTTAGGCCCCATTTGTTTATTTTTGTTTTTATCTTCATTACTCTAGGAGGTGGATCCAAAAAGATCTTGCTGCGATTTATGTCAAAGAGTGTTCTGTCTATGTTTTCCTCTAAGAGTTTTATAGTATTCAGCCTTAAATTTAGGTCTTTAATCCATTTTGAGTTTATTTTTGTGTATGGTGTTAGGAAGTGTTCTAATTTCATTCTTTTACATGTAGTTGTCCAGTTTTCCCAGCACCACTTATTGAAGAGGCTGTCTTTTCTCCATTGTATATTCTTGCCTCCTTTGTCACAGATTAATTGACCATAGGTGCATGGGTTTATTTCTGGGCTTTTTATCCTGTTCCATTGACCTATATTTCTGTTTTGTGCCAGTACCATACTGTTTTGATTACTGTAGCTTTGTAGTACAGTCTGAAATCAAGGAACCTAATTCCTCCAGCTCCGTTTTTTTCTTTCTCAAGATTGCTTTGGCTATTCAGGTCTTTTGTGTTTCCATACAAAGTTAAAAATTTTTTGTTCTAGTTCTGTGAAAAATGCCATTGGTAATTTGATAGGGATTGCATCGAATCTGTAGAATGACTTGGGTGGAGGGAACACACCATTTAACCCACTACATGTACCAAATGTATGGAGGAGAGGTAAGTGCCCTCCCACCCTTGTCATCCAGGTACCCGTACCCCTCCACAGACTGCCTTCCTGAGACAGTCTCTGCATATGTAGGAATATAGGTATATCTGTATGTGTGTATGTCATTTTTACACAAATAGTAACATTCTCTACATACTTCTGCATTTGGCCTTTCTTACTTAATGCATCTTAATGATTGTCCTGTAACTACAGCTGCCTCATTCTTTTTAACAGCCATGTAGTACTCCATTATATGGATGTACCAGTTTTTACTTAACTGCTCCTCTTTTGATGGATATTCAGGTTGCTTCCAGTCATTTGCTATTTCCACCGGTGCCGCAAAGACCCTCTTGGCAAGTGATGTCTTTGTCCATATACGTGAGCCTATCTGTGCAGAAAATTCCTATTGTCCCTCTTTTACTTTTGAAAAGACAATATAATGGGATTAAAAACGATCTTTAATTTTTTAAAGATCTTCCCTTATCCCCACCATGCCCACCACTCTGCAAATTCCCTTCCAGCCTGATCCTCAGTCAGAAGCATTTTGCAAAGTTGTAGGCACAAAAGACATTTTTATCCTGTTCCATAAGCTACAAGGTACATAGTAAGAGCTTTCCATGTTGCTACACAGTCATCCACGTTACATTTTTCTGGCTGTGTGACAATGTCCCTGGGCAGATGGGCCATGATGTACGAAGCCGTTGCCCTCTGTGGACCGTTCGGGTTTATTTTCTCTTCCAGATAATGCTCCAGTAGCTTTTTATTAATAATAATAAAAAAGGAATAATTTCCTTAGAATAGATTTCCGAGCATAGTATTATTCAGTCAAAGGCTAGGAGCAATTTCACAGCATGAACTACAAGTTGCCAAATTGCTTTCCAAGGAGACAGCCCTCTAGACACTGACATGGGTGGCAGCTGGGCCTGCCTAACCCACCAGCCCTGACCCCGCGTTCAGGCTGAGCTCGTCTCATCCAAAAGAGCACGTGTCGGGGGCCCCCAAAGTTGGTTTGATCTGGGTGCCTTTGATTTCTCTGTTGCTCCCTACCTGTGCTGCTGTGGATTCTTTGAACCCTGGCTTGGTAACTTGGCCTTGGTCCAACCACTTCACATCTCTGATCAGATTCCTCACCAGGAAAGCGTAGGGTGACCAGCTGTCCCTGTTTTTCCAGGATGCAGGACTTTCAGTGCTGAAGTCAGCCATGTCCCGGGCAAATCTGAACAAGCTAGTCAGTCCAGTGACTGTTGGATCATGCCAGTGCCCCGTGGAGACTTGCTGTGAGTAGGAAACCAGATGATTGGATGGAAGGGCAGCCCTGGTGCCCACAACTGACTGGCACATACTAAATGGGCACTGGGTAATTTATGGGTGCCAAATCCTGTGTGCACAGAAGCGCTCCTTTTCTTGGTCCCCCATCTTCCCAGCCCTGGGCATTATTCAGAAAACTGGAAATACAGTAAAGCGGTGCTTTAATCATAGTTTCTGTGACAGTTCCTCTGTTGCCGCATGCCCGAGGCACTCACAAATCGTCTGTGTTTGAGGAATCTTTGGGGAGCCCCTGGCCTCCCCTACCTGGTCTAGAGTGCTTGACCTTCTTCAGCCTGGTCCCTTCCCACACTCCAGACACCTGGTCTCTCTGAAGGTCACTTGCTCGCTGTCACTTGCAGGGCCAGTGGGTAGGAATTCCCAGGCCTGCCTCAGCCCCCAGGAACCCGCTCACCCCCCTCACCCCCCTCACGCCTGATGTGTGCCGGTTGAGGCGGGTGGGAGTGGGGATTCCGGCCAGTCCTGAGGTTGACTATTTTCCATACGTTTGTTTCCTCTTTGAATTTCCTCCTGGGCCTTTGTGGGTTTATGGCTTTGGGATTTGCATACCTTTTTCCGCTGAAAACTGGGATCCTGTTGTCTTGCTGGCAGCTTTATTTCTTGATATATTTTTGTTCTTTTCTCTCCTATTTCCATGATGTGAAAGATGGATCTGAATTTTTCTGATTCGTTATGAAAAAAAAACAGGGAGAGAAAAATTGCTATTTCCCGTTGTTCTTTTTGAAGTCTGTGTGTGTTCGCGTGCATGTACGCACACAGATATGGGTAAACAGCTGCCTTCTGAAACGCATCTTGTGTGTTTTTGTGATGTCTGCTGGGGAGAAGTGGCGGGGGTGGGGGTGGTGGAAATGGATGCCCAGAGAAGGGTATGAATCAAGAAGCATTTACCTAGACTCTTAGGGGCAATTTTGCACGGGCCCCATCCTTGCCCCTCACCTAGGGCACTCAGCATTCGCTGAATGCATGAATCTTACTTTATTTCTCTCGATCCTTTTAAAGAAACATTCTAAGTGTAGCTGAAGCTCCTGACTTCAGGGGGCCCTTTTGTATCCAAGCTTCTTCTTCCCTCCAGGGATAGAGCATTCCTCTCTGGAGTTTCTCTTCCCATGCTTGTTTTCATACTATTCCTATTCATTTATGGCTTTTTAAAAAATTTATTAATTTATTGGCTGTGTTGGTTCTTCGTTGCTGCATACAGGCTTTCTCTAGTTGCAGAGAGTGGGGGCTACTCTTCGTTGCAGTGCGCGGGCTTCTCAATGCGGTGGCTTCTCTTGTTCTGAGCATGGCCTCTGGGTGCACCGGCTTCAGTAGTTGTGGCACGTGGGCTCAATAATTGTGGCTTGCGGGCTCTAGAACGCAGGCTCACTAGTTGTGACACATGGGCTTCATTGCTCCGCGGCATGTGGGATCTTCCTCGAACCCATGTCCTCTGCATTGGCAGGCGGATTCTTAACCACTGCACCACTGGGGAAACCCTATTCATTTATATTTGCAAAAACTAGATCTAGTGTATTTTTATGTTTCCAAACTTTGTGTAAATGGTATGATGCTGTCCGTATCACTCTGCAGCTTGCATGTGTTGATTGCTTTTCTCCTCCTACAGAGTTTCATTGGGTGGATGTCCCACAGTTAATGAGCCATTCTTTGGTTGGTGGCTGTACTGGTTTCCCAGGGCCCGTGATGGAATATCACAGACCAGGTGGCTGAAACAACAGAAGTATATTCTCTCACAGCTCTGGAGGCTGGAAGTCCAGACTCAGGGTGTGGGCTGGCTTGGTTCCTTGAGGGCTAGGTGGGAGAATCTGTTCCAGGCCTCCCTTCCAGCTTGGGGTGGCCTCCGGCATCCCAGCGCTTGTGAATGGCATTCTCCGTGAGTCTTCCCACTGTTTTCTATGTGTTTCTGTCTCTGTGTCCAAATTTTTCCCCTTTTTTATAAGGACACCAGTGCTGTTGGATGAGTGTCCATTCATACCTCTATTTCTTTTTTAATTAATTAATTTGGCTACATCAGGTCCTAGTTGTGGTGAGTGGGCTCTTCATTGTGGTGCGCGGGCCTCTCTCTAGTTGCGGCATGCAGGCTCAGTAGTTGCAGTGCGTGGGCCTAGTTGCCCAGAGGCATGTGGGATCTTAGTTCCCAACCACGGATCAAACCTGTGTCCCTCTCATTGGAAGGTGGATTCTTAACCACTGAACCACCAGGGAAGTCCCAGCATATGACCTCATTTTAACTTAATTACTCCTGTAAAGAACTGTCTCCAAACACTGTCACATCCTGAGGTACTGGGCGTTACGGCTTAACATATGAATTTGGGGGGGGGGGGCACAGTTCTCCCTATGACACCATGAGGTCGTGGCTTTCCACCCTGGTTGTACCAACGCATGCTGGCCAGGGGCACATAAGCCTTCCTGCTTCTCAGGGTTCGCAGCTGCCAACACTGTCAGAAGTTTTCATTTTGGGCCAATCTGATGAAGGTGCATGTCACTGTCATCTAATTTACCCCCCTCCCGATTTTTAGTGAGATTGAGATCTTTTCATGTGTCTGCTTTGGTGAATTCCTTATTCATACTTTGGCCCTTTTTTCAGTTGTAGTTAAGAGTATCTTTCATACTGATTTGTAGGAATTCTTTGTAGATCCTGGATGCTGCCCTGCATTGCAAGGCTTTTCAGCTGGTCTCTGGCTCACCTTTCTACTTGTTTATGGTCTCCTTTGATGTACAGAGGTTTTTCATCTCAGCGTAGTCAAATGCTTCAAGCACCAAGGTTGATCTTGTTTAGGAAATCTTCCGCTACACCAGCGTCATGGAAATGCTGTCTTATATTTTCTACTAAATAATTTCAAGCTTTGTTTCTCACATCCTGGCCTCAGTCCACCTGGGCTTTATTTGCATGTGCGATGGATGAAGAAAAAAAGTCTACTTTTGTTTTCCCAGTTGGGTTGCCAATGGCCGGACTCACCCCATTTCATGCCCTGGTTTCCCCGGTGGGACAGGCCCTGGCATCCTGATCCCTGACATCAGCATCCACGGCCCCCCAGGGGATTTTCCCTCTGAGAGGGGCTCAGTGCTCAAAACAGTGACGTCTGTGCCTGCTCCCAGGATGAGCCCAGCTGGAGCCTGCAGCTGTGGCTGTGTCCTGCTGGAAGGGGCTGCAGAGATGGATACAGTACTAGTTTCCTCGGGCTGCCATAACAAATGACCGCAAACTCGGTGCCTTAAAATAACAGACACATACTCTCTCACAGCTCAAGAGGCCAGAAGTCTGACGTCAAGGTACAGCAGGGTTGATTCCTTCTGGAACATGCAAGAGAGAATCTGCCCCATGCCTCTCTCCAAGCTTCATGTGGCCTTTGGCAGTTCTTGGCATTTGTTGGCTTCTAGGTGGGCCCCTGCAATCTCTGCTCCATCTCATGTGGTCTTCTCCTCTATGTCTGTGTCTGTTTCCCCTTCTCTTTTAAGGATTGTCAGTGGATTTAGGGCCCACCGTAATCCAGGAAGATCTCATCCTGAGATCCTGTATCATATTTCCAAACCCTTTTTCCAAGCCAGGTCGCATTCACAGGTTCTGGGTGGAACATATCTTTTGGGACCACCATTCCGCCCATCAGAGGTATTTTCTTTTCTTTTCTTTTTTTATTAATTAATTTATTTTTATTTATTGGCTTTGTTGGATCTTCATTGCTTCGAGCAGCCTTTTTCTAGTTGCAGAGAGTGGGGCCTACTCTTCATTGCGGTGCACAGACTTCTCATTGCGGTGGCTTCACTTGTTGTGGAGCACAGGCTCTAGGCTCGCGGGCTTCAGTAGCTGTGGAGTGTGGGCTCAGTAGTTGTGGCTTGAAGGCTCTAGAGTGCAGGCTCAGTAGTTGTGGCGCACAGGCTTCGTTGCTCCGCGGCATGTGGGGTCTTCCCAGCCCAGGGATCGAACCTGTGTCCCCTGCATTGGCAGGCGGATTCTTAACCACTGTGCTACCAGGGAAGCCTCAGAGGTATTTTCTATAGCGGGAAGAAGAGTCTCTACTCACAGGGGCGGGGAAAGGAGTCTTTCTTCAACATGTGCTTTCTTGGGACTTCCCTAGTGGTCCAGTGGTTGACTCTGCGCTCCCAATGCAGGGAGTATGGGTTCGATCCTTGGTGGGGGAACTAAGATCCCACATGCCACATGGTGCAGCCCAAAAATTTAAATTAAATTTAAAAAACCCCCAGAACAGTCTCTTTCTCTCACCCACATGGCTCCCTTATGTGGTGAACTGGGCACCCAATCTGCCATTTTTCTTTCATTTCCTCCCCGGCTCCCAGATCCAGCGCTGAGTTATCCCACTCCTGGGAATATATCTTTGGGAAATGATTGGACAGCATGAGGAAAAGATCGTCTTGTTGTTGCTTTGTGAATAATATTGAAAAGTTGGACATAACCCCCAGGAGAGACAGTAATGACTTAATTACTTTGATAACATTTGTTCGTCGTGCAGACTCACCGAGAGACTTAGAAGCAGACGGGGAAAGGAGAGAGCAGAGGGTGGGGGGTACGGTTGCTGCCTCATCGCGAGGAGGGGCTGTTCCACTTGTGAGGACCCAAAGGATCACATAATGTCAATCAGGAAGCGGACACCCAGGGACGTCTCAGGAGTGATCCAGGGGCCCTAAGCTGATCCGAGTCCACGAAATTGAGTCATGAGGGCTAAGTTGACTCTGGTGGGCCAGGCTGAGCCCCAAAGGAGGTTTCAGGAAGAGGGCAGCCTGACAAAGTCTGCAGGAACCCGCCCTACCCCTCTGGGACCCACGACTGGCCACCAGAATTACAAACACAGTGCGACACGGGAAGGTGCCTGGTTAAGTGAAAAATACAGCATAAAAACTGATTCAGAAGACTGCCTAGAAAAAGAGAATTGCCATATGATTCAGCAGTCCTGCGTCTGGGCATCTACCCATGAGGAAGAACCAGGATTTGAAGAGATGTGTGTCCACCTGTGTTCACAGCAGTGTTATTCCCAGCAGTCAAAAGGTGGAACAACCCAAATGTCCATTACCCACAAATACATGGGTCAACCAAGCGTGGTCTAGCTGTACTATGGAATATTGTTTTTAAATTTTATTTATTTAATTTATTTTTGACCACAGTGTGTCTTCATTGCTGCGCACCGGCTTTCTCTAGCTGCGGCCAGCGGGGGCTACTCTTTGTTGTGGTGCACGGGCTTCTCATTGCAAAGGCTTCTCTTGTTGTGGAGCACGAGCTCTAGGTGTGCAGGCTTCAGTAGTTGTGGCATGCAGGCTCAGTAGTTGTGGCACGTGGGCTCTAGAGCACAGGCTCGGTAGTTGTGGTGCATGGGCTTAGTTGCTCCGCGGCAAGTGGGATCTTCCCGGACCAGGGCTCGAACCCATGTCCCCGCATTGGCAGGCGGATTCTTAACCACCACACCACCAGGGAAACCCCTGTACTATGGAATATTATCCAGACTTAAAGAGGAACGGAATTCTGACACGTTACAATGTGCACGAATCTTGAGGACATTATGCTGAGTGATAAGAGTCAAGCACTAAGGACAAATGCTGTGCAAGTCCCCTTATATGAGGGATCTAGAGGAGTCAGATTACTCACAGAGACAGAAAGTAGAATGTGGTTGCAGGGGCTGGGGGGGGTGGGGAAGTGGGACGTTAGTGTTTAATGGGGGCGGAGTTTTAGTTTGGGCAGTTCTGAAGTTGGTGGTGATGGTTGCGTAACGTGAATACACTTAATGCTGCAGAGCTGCACATTTAACAGGTGGTTTAGTTGGCACATGTTATGTGTATTTTACCATAATTGTTTTATGAAAAGGATGCCTAGTGTAGTAGCTGATTGGCAGAGGGGGAATTCAAATCCCAGCCACACCTCTTCGTGCGTTCTTTTGTCCATGTGGCTTTAGTTCTCGTGTTCCGGTGCTGTATGATGGTGAGAGAAGCAGACAAGGTTGCTACCCTGCTGGAGGCTCCAGGCAACAGGGGCAGGCAGACCTGCACCAAGTCACACCGTCAAATACGGGCATGAATTTCCTATCAGTTATTAGGTCTGTGACCTTGGACAAGCTGCTTCTCCTTTCTGAATTTGTTTCCTTCTCTGTAAAAATACGAACAATCACATGACTAGCCGTGTTGCTGGAGCATCCGTGAGCATCCCCTGAACTGCCCAGGTGGGAGTGCTTAGCTCAGAAGGCCCTCCACATGGGCGAGTTCCTTTCCCAGAGTTCCACGTCAGAAGGAGATGCTTGAGGACAGCACTGACATGATTCGTGCTGCCCAGGGATGGAGTCAGGCAGTATATATACATATATTCTAAGGCATGTACAATCCTTTTATATGCACAGAGGTCTGGAAGGGTACCCACCAAGGTGTGAAGAGTGGGTGATAGGATGTTAGGTAGGAATTTTTTTCTTTTTTTAAAAAAATGTTTATTTGTTTTGGCTGCGAAGGGTCTCAGTTGCAGCATGTGGGATCTTCGTTGTGGCATGTGGGATCTCTAGTTGGGGCATGCATTCAGGATCTAGTTCCCTGACCAGGGATCAAACCCAGGCCCCCTGTATTGGGAGCACAGAGTCTTACCCACTGGAGCACCAGGGAAGTCCCAGGAATTTTTTTCTTTAATCCCTATTAAGGGACTTCCAGCTGCGAGATCTTGGGCAAATAACCTGACATCTCTAAACGTCAGTTCAGTTTCCTCAACTGCAAAATAGGAGTACTGTTTTTCTTTTTAACTCTTTATTATGGGAATGTTCAAGCCTTCACAAAAGAAGAAGAACTAGTCTAATGAAGGTCCATTACCCAGGGTCAAGAGTTAGCGGTAAATTGCCAGTCGTGTTTCACCTCTACCTCCCCACCCCTGCCCCTGATGGTTTTATTTTAAAACGAAACCTAAACAAAGAGACTCTTTAAGAAAACAACAACAAAAAAACCCACCATACCATTATCATGCCTAAAACTTTTTAAAAAACTATTTCTTAAACCATCTAATGTCTAATCAGTGTATGATCATCCTCGATTATCCCATAATGCTTTTTAAATTTGGTTTTCTTGAATCGGCATTTGCCTGATATATCCGTTTCCCAGAGTTTTGATAGGACAGTTTTCAAATATCCAGCGAAGGCAGAAGGATTTTGCGGTAAACACGTGCGTAACCCCCTAGATTGACCCACTGACCTGTTTACTGTGTCACTTGCCTGTCCATCTTTCTCTCCACAGTTGGTAGCACTTTTAAGTTTCTTTTAACCGCAACACTATCCTTGCTCTCATGTGTTTTCCTTGCCATGTATTTGTTGAAGAAACCATGCCATTGTCCTGTAGGATGCCTATTTGAGGACTAAATGAGCTAGTATGTACATAGTGCTTAGAATGTAGTAAGGTACCTAATAAATATCCATTGTTAATTGTTTTGTTCTTTATCTATATCTTCTTTTTTCCAAGTGAAAATACATCATTTTTGTAAAAAAAAAAAAAAAAAATTTAAAAACGTCCCTGGGCTGCTAGACTTTTCGAAGCTATGTTGGTTTGTAGCCACAAGGGGGTCTGTCTTTACTCTCTTTGCTGGGCCCGGCCCTCGGGAAGGACCACCCGCATCGGGCAGTTGAAGATGGCAGAATGAGGGGATGTGGAGGTGGGAAACAGAGCCAGAGAGGCTCAAAGGAAATGCCCTGGGTGGAATCTGGGGGCCAGGAATCAAGATTCACCCCTTCCTGGGGGCTGAGGGCGGTGACACCAGGAGCAAGGCCCAGAGGAAATGCAGTAAAGTGTGAAAAGCTGCAGACACCCCAGGAGAGGGTAGAAACCACAGCACACATCACTAGGTTGGAGAGGGAGCACAGAGCCTGGTTTCGAGGAGCTGGGGCAGATGGAAAAGAGGAAGATGAGCCTCCCCAGGGATCTGACTCCACAAACTCCGACAACAGGCAGACCGATGAGAAATACACAGGATCCGGCATCCTCCGTCAGCAGCTGGAGAAGAAAAGCAGGAGATTGGGGGGTAGGGGACACCTGGGTTGGGGGGTCAGGAACTCCGAGCCCGGATTTGCTACCCATCTGTCACCATACAGTGATCTTGGGTAAGGCTCCTTCCCTTCTCTGAACCTCAGTTTCCCCCACCTGCAAAATAGGAGGGGTAGACCGGAAGCCCCCTAGGGGTTTCTTTTAGCTCTGGCAAGGCCAGTGTTCCCTCTCACTACTCCCTTGGGATGGAGGAGGTGGTCACAGCTGCTGGGATCTGGATGCAGTGGTGACCCCCTTAGCACTTTTCCTTTCCAGGAAGCAGACACCAAATCCAGGCTCAAAACTGAGTCCCAAGTCAAGGTACCAGATAAACACAGACTGGAGTGTACACCTCCTGGATTCCTCTCCTCACCTGTCACTTCCTGGCCTATCTTAGGTAGCATTCCGCGATGAAATGGTGATGTCTGTCAAGGCTGAAGAAACGGGCAGGGCTGGCTTTTCCTGAACCCAGATCCTGGGCTTCCGAAATGCAACTCACCCTCAGGGTAGATTTGGCTAATTCACCACCGAGGAAAATCTGCTGAAGGTTTTTAGCCAAACCAAATAGAAAAGTGAATAAATATAGCAATAAACCACTTGCCTGAATCCCTGGCCCAGGACCCAGCCACCTGTCCACCACCACTATTGTGAAACCACAAGGCCAGAGGTCACGCCAGCCAGCTTCCGTGCGTGGGTCCTTGTCTTTCACGCTGAATGAAATTCATTAGCCCATTGTGAGCTGTTCAGGTTTAATGCTTCTGCAATCACCTGATGACTTGGAGCATGGTGGAGAGGCTCAGACAATGGGCCCCCGTCTGAATAAAGGCTCCCTAATGCCTCTCCCAGAGTTGAGTCAGGCCCCGCCCAGGGTGCCCCAGTGGGTCCTACTGAATCACGTCTGCTCCCTGGGAATTGCTCCCATGTGAGCTGGAGGACAGGAGGGCAGACTTGTGTCCATGCCTGCTCCAGGGAAAACAGGATGAGTGATGCCTTCCGGGGCTGTACGGAGCCGGGGTATGGCCAGGGCAGAACGGAGTGGCACTTCTGAAGCCGGCTTCAGGCTCTGTAATGGGTCAAATTGTGCCCCTCAAAAAAGATGTCCAAGGGGGAATTCCCTGGCAGTCCAGTGGTTAGGACTCTGTGCTTCCACTGCCGGGGGCTTGGGTTCCATCCCTGGTCTGGGATCTAAGATCCCACTGGCCATGTGGCGTGGCAAAAAAAAAAAAGTCCAAGTCCTAGCCCCCAGGACCTCTTAAAAAGGACTGTGACCTTATTTGGAAATAGGGTTGTTGCAGATGGATTAAGTTAAAATGAGGTCACATTGGAGTAGGGTGGGCCCCTCGTCCAGTATGACTGTGTCCTTATAAGAAGTGGAAGTTTGGACACAGGCACACAAAGGGAGAATGCCTTGAACTTGAAGGCAGAGCTTGGGGAGATGCCTCTGTCTACAAGTCAGAGATGGCCCGCAAGCCACCAGAAACTAGAGGACAGGCACAGAACAGATCTTTTTCTGAGCGCTCAGAAGGCACCAAACCTGCTGACACCTTGGTGTAAAACTTCTAGCCTCCAGAGCTGTGAAAGAGTACACTTCGGCTGTCGAAGCCACCCAGTCTATGGTGCTTCATACAGCAGCCCCAGGAAAGGAGTTCAGGGGCTGATGGGCCAGAATCCTGGCTCAGTGGCCTCCCCTCTGGGAGACCTTGGGCAAGTTACTTTCCTTCTTAGAGCCTGTGGCCCAGAACCTGAGACTCAGGGGGCCTTTCTGGATAAAGTCCAGCCAGGTCCATCAGATTCCTCACCTGGATATTTGTAGGTGGTGGGAAACTGGGTGACAGTGCCCACTCAGCCCTAGCGCCGGGGTTGAGCTGGCCATTTTGGGCCCAGTGCCAAACACACAGCAGAAGCAGCCAGAGTCCCATGAGGCACCCAAACAGAATCCCAGAGAGATCAGCACAAAAGACAGCAGAGAGGAGGCTTCGTGCAGACCCTGCTGCGATTCCTGTTCCTCCCGGGGCCTGGCCATTCAGCGTTGGCTGGGTTTTCACACCTATGTTCTTCCCACGGACTCCCCTTCCTTGAGGTATCAGGAGGACAGTATTTTAACTGATCTCTCTGCCTGTGTTTGGAAGCACTTTGAAAACTGTAACCCAGGGAACACGTTTTCTTGGCGACAACCACCTTATCGAGCACCCGTTGTGTGCAGGTAAAGAAGCTGCAGGTCCTGTCCCAGGTGGTCTAGGCCAGGGGAGTGGCATGGAGAGGCTATAACAACACTGCCATGCCGCCCCCCCAAAACCACCCCCCCAGTTCAAAATGAAACAGTGAGGACGGCCAGCAGAGTTCCAGCGTTTTCCATCGTCGACTGTAAAAGGCTTTTGTGAAATGTCAGAGATGGCATTCATCCCCTTCCTCGTCTTTTTTTCTCTTTTTGAGAGATGTGGGCTAACAGAGAAATGATAAAAAGCGTGATTGGGGCTGAAATAGGCAACGTGGGGGGTGCCCTGGTGGTCCAGTGGTTAAGACTCTGAGGTCTCACTGCCAAGGGCCTGGGTTCAGTCCCTAGTTGGTAAATGAAGATCCCGCTTGCCTCATGGCATGGCCAAAATAAATAAATAAATAAAAATAAAATAAAATAGGCAACATGGCGTGGTGGCTAAGAGAACGAGTCTGGTACCAAGTTCAAGTGTGATGTTGGGCAAGTTAATGAACCTCCCTGCTCGTTTCCTTATCTCTACAATGGACACACTAAACCTCATTGTAATTTTGTGAGGATTGATTTAAAGGAATCAACATAAGCAAAGTGCTTACACCAGGGGCTGGCACACAGTGAGCCCTATGTGGTTATTTGCTATTTTGTGTGTGTATGTGTGTGAATTTACTTGTTTATTGACTGCATTGGGTCTTTGCTGCTGTGCACGGGCTTTCTGTACTTGCGACGAGTGGAGGCTACTCTTCATTGGGGTGCACAGGCTTCTCATTGCGGTGGCTTCTCTTGTTGTGGAGCACTGTGGGCTCTAGGCACACAGGCTTCAGTAGTTGTGGCACACAGGCTCAGTAGTTGTGGTTCGCAGGCTTAGTTGCTCTGAGGCATGTGAGATCTTCCTGGACCAGGGCTCGAACCTGTGTCCCTGCATTGGCAGGTGGATTCTTAACCACTGCGCCACCAGGGAAGCCCCTATTTGCTATTATTATTATTATTATTTTATAACTTTTATTGAGATACAGTTAACATACAATAAACTGCATCTATTTAGAGCGTACAATTTGGTATCCCAATCTCCCAATTCATTCCCCCCCCCAACCCTCCCCGCTTTCCCCACTTGGTGTCCATGTTTGTTCTCTACATCTGTGCCTCTGTTTCTGCCTTGCAAACCAGTTGATTTGTACCATTTTTCTGTAGTCCGCATATATGTGTTAATATACTGTATTTGTTTTTCTCTTTCTGACTCACTTCACTCTGTATGACAGTCTCCAAGTCCATCCATGTCGCTAGAAATGTCCCAGTTTCCTTGCTTTTTACAGCTGAGTAATATTCCATTGTATACATGTACCACATCTTTTTTATCCATTCATCTGTTGATGGACATTTAGGTTGCTTCCATGTCCTGGCTATTGTAAATAGCGCTGCAATGAACATTGGAATGCATGTGTCTTTCTGAATGATGGTGTTCTCTGGGTATATGCCCAGCAGTGGGATTGCTGGGCCATATGGCAACTCTATTTTTAGTTTTGCAGTTTTGCAGTTTTCGTTATTATTATTAATGAAATCAAGAAAAGCCCAAAGTTGGGGAACACAAAGAAGTGGTTGTGATTTGGAATAAGACATTTTTTGGGGGGCCTGCCCAGCTCACAATGACACACCTGAGCATCCTTCTCACCTCTAAGGGGTGAGTGGTTGCCAGTAGCCACATTTGTACGCTTGGCTCGGACACTGGCTGGGGTGGGCATATGGGCCAACTGAGCAACCACATTCTTCCCTTAGAACTGGACCAAAGAAAGAGCTCCTGGTTTATTGATCCCGCTGGTCTCTCAAATGGTCACCTTCTGTCAGGCTGAAGCGACACAGCAGAGAAAGCTGGCATGGGGGGAAGGATGGCACAGAAGCGGGCACACAAAGTCCCTGGGTCCCTGGTTTCTGGCTCTTTCTGAGACCTGCCTACCTGTATGCCCTTGGGGTTCTGTGAGACACCCTCGATTCCTTAAAACCGTCTCCACTCTTTTTGAAGCTACTCTGATTGGTTTCTGTTGCAGCCGGGGTCTTGGTGAACACCTGGATGCTGTAGCCTGCCTTCCCCTCATTTCTCTGCATCTGCAAGGGTCTGCTCCCTGGATTTACAAGAAACGTCCACTCCTTTCACGTCAGCCCAAGCAGACTGCAGTTTCAGTTTCACGCTGTGGGTGAAGAAAGAAGGGACCAGGAGTTGAGCAACCATTTTTCTCCCTACCATGTACGGGGCACTGCCTTCTTCCTAAACCTTGTTCTGAGCACTTTACATACACTGTCTCATTTGCTTGACTGTGAGTATCACCACTGGATCTCTGTTTCACAGATGAAGAGACTGAGGTTCTGAGAGGTTGAGAGGTTTGGTTAGTGTCATCCAGCCAAGTGAGGTGGACAGCTGGGACGCAAATCCAAAGTTTGTGCTTTCAGCCTCCTTCCCATCCTACCTGGAGCCCCTGGACGGCATCCCCCTGCTCTCCTGCTCTGGGATCTTGGACGAACCCTTAATCATGCCTCAGCTGATGGGGGGGGGGGAGGGGGGGTGGGTATGTTTTGGAAGAGCCGCACATACTCCACACATGTAACACGTCCCCTCCCTGCCCCCCATACTTCCTTTCCTTGCTTCTTAGCAACTGACTCAGAGCGGATGGAGGGGAAAGAAGTGAGGTCACATTTAAATTGGTCAATTTGAGCAGCTTACCGCAAAGGCTGGTGTGGGAGAGAGATGCAATTAATCTGAAAAACACAGTGGTTTTTATTTTTAAAAATATGATCCGTGGCCTTCAGTCCTCTGTGTGGCTGTGCCAGGCATCTGTTTCCACGACTCAGCAGCAGCCTGGTGTCCGGGCGCTTCATAAAGTCCCTGCGAATTTTTTAAAAAACGAATGGCATTTGTCTTCATTTTAAAAAGTAAAACAAATCAATACATGTTCATTGTAGAAAATTTAGGCTTGGGGGTGGGAAGAGAGACATAAAGAAGAAAACAGTATTTACCCATAATTGTTATAGCCATGTAATAGATAGATTAGTCAGCCACGAAAGGAACAGACCACGATACGTGCACCAACACGGATGGATCGCAAAAATTGTTATGCTGCGTCAAAGAGGTCAGACCCAAAGGAGGACATATCTTTTGACTCTATTTATATGAAGTTCAAGGAGAGGTGAAACTATCTGTAGTGACAGAAGGCAGGTGGGGGGGTTGCCTGGGTCTGGAAGTGGGTGGCTAGGATCAATGGCAAAGGAGCATAAGAAACTTTTCTTGGGTTGTGGGAATGTTCTACATCAATATGTTGATTGAGGTGGTGGTGACCTGGGTGTAGACGTTCGTCAACACTTATCAACATGTTCTTTTTAAATGGGTGCATTTTATTTCATGTAAATTATACTTCGATAATGTTGATTTCAAAAGGGGAAAGAGCTTCCTAGGTGGCGCAGTGGTTAAGAATCTGCCTGCCAATGCAGAGGTCACGGGTTCGATCCCAGCTCCAGGAAGATGCCACATGCCGCGGAGCAACTAAGCCCATGTGCCAAAAAAAAACAAAACAAAAAACAAAAGGGGAAAGAGTGACCTGTAATCCCACCACTCCAGAGATAACTGCTATTAAGGTTTTTGTGCGTGTATATAAATGAATCAACTGATTGTGTAACAAAGGTTAGTTCCAGATAAATGTTCAATCCTCTGTAATACTTTAAAAAAATTAACCTCAGATTTAATTATTTGGTGAGAGTGAGAAAGAAAGGCAGAGCGGGTAGTACTTCATGTTCCTTTGATGCCCACCTTTGCCCCCCAAATTCCCCAGACCAGAGAGGTGGGGGGCTTGGCAGGGTCATCACTCAGCCGCCCAGTATCACAGGCTGCTAAGTAGGAAATGAGCTCCCACGCCCTCCTCCCTCGGTCCCGCCCATGAGCCTAGAAGATGGGCTGACTTCACATCAGCTCAGAAGCCGGGGGGTGGAGGGGGAATGTTCCCCGACTTTAGGACGAAAACATGACTCCTCTCATACCAGGAGAATAAGCACATTTTATTATTTGATCAGTACATTAAATGCCATTGGTACAGAGTGTGTGTTCCGTTATGCTGGTGTCTCATGCCTGTTAAAAATGAGGTTCGGGAATGCTCTCCTGGATGATGTAATTTTGAGACAGAGTTCTCAGACGGAGCTTCCGGAGCGCTCCCCAAAAGCAACAGTGCCATGGGCGGCTATGAAATTAAGAACAAACAATTCTGTTGCCTGCTTTTGGTGCTTGGCATATGATCGCAGGCGTGGCTTCATACCATTAAGGGGCTCCAAAAACACGACTCAAAACAGGTTGCACTTTATTTCATCCCGAGGGTCCCCGTGTTCCTTGACAGTCTGATAAAGCCAGTTGTGAGTTTCCTCTAGCCCCTGGGAAGTGGCATCTGAGGAAGGACGTGCCGTTGCATGAGTGTGGACAATATAATCTCCCCCAGACCGTGAACCACAGGATGGCTGGGGAGCAGTTTGTACCGGCTCACAGGGTGGGAGAAACAGCTTCCTTTAAACCAGGGGTTCTCAATCAGGGCTGATTTTGCCTCCCAGGTGACATGGGGTAATGTCTGGAGACACTGCGGTTGTCACAGATTGTGGCTGCTCCTGGCATCTGTGGGTAAGGCCAAGGATGCTGCTAAACACCCTCCAGTCCCCAGGACTGTATGTCACCAAGAATTACCAAGCCCTAAATGTTAATAGCGCCAAAGTTGAAAACCCTGCAAAGATGTTGAGTGTTTGCACTCCAGGTGTTGGGCAGACGGGAAATGTTTGGAGAAGTGATCTAGAGGACAGCCTGTGACCGGGGCCATGATAACATGGGTTCTAAAATGACAGTGGCAACACGAAATAGCCAATGCTTATTCTAAGTGCTTACCCAGTGCCAGGCTGTGAGCTTGACATTGATTATCTCATTTAATTTCTTTTTTTAAAATAGTTTTATTTTATATTTATTTAGGCTGTGTTGGGTCTTCGTTGCTGCAAATGGGCTTTCTCTAGTTATGGTGAGCATGGGCTACCCTTCATTGTGGCACACAGGCTTCTCATTGTGGCACTCGGGCTCAGTAGTTGTGGCTCTCGGACTCTAGAGCGGAGGCTCAGTAGTTGTGGCGCAGAGGCTTAGTTGCTCTGCAGCATGTGGGATCTTCCCCGGACCAGGGATCAAACCCGTGTGCCCCGCGTTGGCAGGCGGATTCTTAACCACTGCGCCACCAGGGAAGTCCCTCATTTAATTTCTCTGACTCTGGAAAAAGGTATTGTTACAGTTCCATTGTGCAGTAAATCAGAGATACACACAGCTGGGAAAGGGAAGGGCAAGGAGTTTGTTTGCTTCCTTGCGTACATTTTTTTGGGGGGTGGAGGGTTAGGGCTAGGGTTGAGGGGGTGATTGCCGGAGGAGGGGTGTCTGATTCCCTTCGCTCGACTATGAGCCCACAAGGGCAGCATCTTGTGTGAGTTGGATCTGTAGTCCCCAACAATAGGTGCTAATAGACGTGTGTTTAATGGAATTGAATGAAAGAAGGAAGGGAGGAAGCAGGGCAATGTTGCCTAGTGGTTAGAACGTTGGTATTGACGTTTAATTTCCAACCATCCAACAGATAAACCTCGTGCCTCTTCTCTGGGCCAGAACAGGCAGGGACCTGCTGGAGCTGACCTGTACTGGCTCATGAGAGCTGATTGTTAATTTTTCAGGAATTTTGCAAGCTGGTTGTCCAACAGCCATTAAACAAGATTAAATGAATACAAAGTTATGATTAATCATATTTTTTAAAAAGGTAGTAAAACTCATCACTTCCTAATTATTTTACTATATTTTACTAGTATCTCTGTTCCGGAGGTTATTTATGTCTCTTTCGGGGTCGCCAAACTTCTTCTGTAAAAGGGCCAGATGGTAACTATTTTAGGCTTTGTAAGCCGCGAGCTGAGTCTGGCCCCTCAGCCACTGTCTGCTGCCCCCTGGAATGCTGTATCTGTAGATGGAAACACTCTGTAATGGGGTGCGTCCCTTCCCAGCTCCATGGTCAGTGATGCACGTTGATAACCTGAAAACGGCCATGGTGGGAATATTTCCACCAGGGAGACTGTCGAGTGCTATAAATCAGGGCTCCCCACTCCCCGCAGTAAGCTGATAGTTAAACATTCACCAGTACACCACTGGACACAGTGATGGGCAGAGCTGGACCGGACCCTGCCCTCTTGGAGGGTATAGTGTGTTGGTGGGGGAGGCAAGGAGGGAGCTGGGCAAAGGCTGCTGGGGATCTCCATGGAGACCACTCCTAGGAGGACACCCACCTATGGGCGTGTCTGCCGGAAGGGGCGGGGCTGGTAGAAGCGGGTGCTTGGGTGGCCCTCTCCTAGGGCTGGCCATCAGCTCCAATGCTGTCCTCCCCGCCAGGGACTTTGTCACTTCCTCACATCCCTTTGTGGGCAGCAGGTCTGTCTTCACCCTCTGAGTTGGCTCCAGGAGTGACTCGAGGGACATCAGGAGTTGAGATTTGAGCTCAGGAGGGCAGTCTCCTGCCTGTTCACTGCATTCCCCCAGCTCCTAGCATGGAGTAGCTTCTCCACAAGCATGGCCCGGGGTGAACCCGTAGTGGGTTGCTGACCCAGGTGGGAGAGGTACTTCCAGTGAGCAGCTGAGAGCAGACGTTGCTCTTCGGGACTGACTCACATGAGGAGGGGCTTGCCAGCAGGAATGCAGAACATGGCAGCTCTGTCTGGTGACCTCTGCGAGTCCACTGGCCCGTGGGAGCCCACGGAGAGTGAAGGGTTTGTGAATCTGCGTGCCCTTCCTGCTGCTCCATAACCTTCTCAAGTTGGATGCCAGGAGGGTGAGCTCTAAGGGGACTGCACGGTTTTCTGCAGCGTCTGGATTTCCATGGCACCAAGGATGACCTGCGTACATGACCCATCAGTGGAAACTCGATGGGCTTGTGTCTCCTACAGAGATTGGGGGCTGCAGGGAGGGGTCTTCTGAAGGAGGTTGACAGCTGGACTTACTCATTTTTAGGTCAGGAACCTGGGACAGTGGGAGGCAAGGGGCTCTGTGTATCACCAACTATCAGTGCGTCCCATCTCTTTGCACCCTCAGTTACTGACTTCGACCTACGACCTGCATGTTCCAAAGCAGTGGGACAGGTGAGTCTGACCATAAGTCACTGTCTACCTGTGTGCAGGCACTGAGTGCCGCTGTCAACAGGAACTCCTGTAGAAACACGGATTCTTGCAGTGTCTTGGGGGCTCCATATCACTGACTTCAAACTCAAGCCAAGAAATACTATTATTGAAAGATGACACTGATCAAATTCAACACTTTCTTCCTGAGTCCCTGCTCAGGAAAACATGACAAAGGGGGAGGAGAAAAACATGGACTTTCAGGTCAGACAGAATTTCAGCGATAAACCTTGGCTGGATCCCCATGGCTGTCTGACTTTCTCTAAGCCTCAACTTCCTCACTCTCAAGATGGAGATGATGATAATTTTTGCCTTCTGGGTTGGTTGGGAGGAAGAAAGGAGAACAAATACATGACACCCCCAGCATAGTACCTGGCACTTGGGTGCTGGTCATTTTATCATCCTGTTCCTGTTTAATGCTTACAAATCAACCACCATATCAAGCAGTGTTGAGGATGTCTGGATGAAGTCAGGGACGCTTTGCATCCTGGAAAATCTCGTTCTGCTGAAGTTTTGCCCCCTAATGGGGAGAGGAGGGTCCACAGACGTCCCTCAAGTGGAGAGCAGCTGCTTTGTCTGCCACCAAGCCTCCCCACTCCATGATTTCCTGCTGGACCCCATCACCTCCCTCCTGGGGGACCGTCAAGAGCCTCCTCACCAGTCTTCCTGCCTCCAGGCTGCTGCGCAGCAAATCTTGTCCATGTCATGCTGTGGCCAGTGACCTTATGAAGTTGATATCTACAAGTCACTCCCCTGCATGCCCCACGTGGTGGCTTCCCACTGCTCTCGGGAGAGTCTAGTCCCTGAGCCTGCATTTCAAGGCACTGCCCGCCCAGCCCCTGCTCACCTCTGAGGCCTCTGCCCTGCACCCGGCGGGCTCCTTGCATGCCTTGGTGAAATGCCTGGAGTTTCCTGCACAGGCTGAGAATCCTCCCACCTCTTTGCCTTTTGTGTGCTGTCCCCACTTCCAGGAGCACCTTTCCTTTTCTTTAGCTGATTCTTAAAGACCTCTTGGAGTCAGGACATGTCCCCGGTGCCCCAGCCCGTCTGGGTTAGGCACCCCTTCCCTGTTCCTGTAGCCTCAAGCACAGTGTGGTCACTGTCTTTACATGGTCTTTAGACCCTCAGCTCTGGCCACACCTGGGCCCAGTCCTGACTAGCTAAGTGAGCCTGGCAGCCTGTCTGTATCCTCATCTGCAGGAGGGGATGCTGATTGGTCAACCTTGTGTCACAGATGCGTGCTTAGGATGCTGGGAATTACTCCTGTAACCAGCAAACAGCAGGAGCTCAATCAAGGTTTGAACAACAGACCTAACCGCCTTAACGGCATGGCCTGGGGGTCTTGGTCACACCCCACCCCCACCTCCTGCATCCACATCTGTGTTACCAGCTGGGGGCTCTGGCTTGCTTGACTCCTTGCTTGATGGTTTTCTCAAGGCCATGGAAGTTCAGAATTTGCTAGCAGGTTGTGGGGCGTCAGTGAATTCCCCATTTTTGCACCTACCTGTTCCTCCCCAGGGCTCATGAGGAGAGAACAGCTCTGCCCATCTCCCTGGCAGCCTGGAGGTGCATCTTCTCTGCTGAGGGACCCACACTTGGGGCCCTGCCATCCACCCTGGCCCCAGCCCTGGCCAGGCTCAGGTGAGAGTCTTCTGGGGAGCCCTCATCTTGTCTGTTCTTGGGAGAGAGGTGGAGGGGACACTCTCCACTGTAGGGCTGCGGTGGACACACTTCGGCATTCATGATCAATTCAACGCATGCTCACACACTTGTGTGTTCACTACAGACGCACCTTCGCTTAACAAAAAAGGCACAGATCTGGGGGGTTTAATTGCAGAAGTGTGTGGATGTGAGAAAGCCCAACCCCAGAGCTGAGCCCTTGCTGGGTGGCTTTAGGTGCCACTCCTGATGGCAGAAAGGGAACGTTTTGTTGCCCAGCTTAGTTCCCAAGTGACACGGTGGTTCAGTCCCCAAAGGTGCTTCCAATATGATGCTCTCAAAGCCCTGCGCGGGCCTGGGGATGCAGAGATGAACGAGCCGGTCCCCGCCTGAGGGGAGAGGTAAAGACGCTGGAGCTGCTGGGGTGCAGGCAGAGGAGGGGGGCGCAAGTAGCGCTGCGGAGGGATTTTACTGTCTAGGTCCCTCTTAGGAACGAATCACATTCCAGGGGCAGAAGGAAGGAGCGGGGCTGGGGAGCCGGTCCCCTCCCCCCAGAAGCGTGAGAACCCCCCCCAAGGGCCACCGCGGGCAGAGACCTGTAAGTGACCAGGAGGCCTGCGAAGTCCGACAGGCTGAGCCAGGGCAGCGTGGCTCATTATCCGCATAACCGACGGGACATCTGTCAATTCGAGGAAACATCTCTGTCTCGTGGCGCCAGCTGGCCGACCAGGTGGGCAGCCTGAGCTGGGGCGCGGGCTGCCACAGGTCACACGGTCCTGCCCCCACACCCCCGGCCCCGGCCCCTCGGGTCTGCACCTGGCCGCGCCTCCGCCGCCCGCGCGGACGGGTTTCGGGGCGCTGACAGGTCGCATCCCGGCCGGGCGCGGGGTGGAGGGCGGGACGCGAGGCACCGGCGGCCGGGGCGGGGGAAGGGGGAGGGGGGCGCGGCTCGGCGTGACGTCACGCGCCCCGCCCCCGCGGCCCCCGCCCACTCCCCAGGTTCCGGGCCGGGGCGGGCCCGGGCCGGCCGGGGCTCGCCCGCCCCAGCACCCCCCCGCGTCCCCCCCCGCCCTCCTCCCCGGGGGCCGCCCCCTCCCGTCGGGCCGCGCCTTGGCCCCCCGCGTCCCCGCCCGGCGGCCAGCCCCGCCCGCGAGAGGCCGAAGCCGCGGCGGCCGCCGCCGTTGCCGCCATTGACGTCAGAGGGGCGGGCACATGACCCCGGCGGGACCAATCGCGCGGGCGCCGAGCGGCTCCTGCGATCTCTCTGCCTGGCCGGCCCCCGCGGCCCTCGCCGCGCACTCGCCCGCGGACGGCCGCCCGGACGCACGTACTGTACACACGCCCGCGCTGCGGGGCCGAGACACGCCCGCCCGCGCGGCCCCCGCCCGCCGCCGCCGCCGGCCCCAGCGGCCCCCCGCGTCCCCCGCCGGCGCCCCCCGCCGGCGCCCCCCGCCGGCGCTGCCCCGCGTCCCCGCCCGCCCGCCCCTCCGCCCCTCCGCCAAGCCGGTCCGGCCGCCGCGAGCATGCACCCGACGAGCTAGGAGGAAGCCGGAGCCCCGCGGGAAGGACCGAGCGCCGCCCGCCCGCCCGCCCGGCCGCCCGGGCCCCTCCCCTGCGGGGCGCCCCCAGCCCCACACCCCCCCACCTTCCTGGGGGCGGGGGGGTGCGGGCCGCCGAGCAGCCGGGACAGCCCCGCTCCCCGC
The DNA here is from genome assembly GCF_030028045.1 of Hippopotamus amphibius kiboko. Lineage (NCBI taxonomy): Eukaryota > Metazoa > Chordata > Mammalia > Artiodactyla > Hippopotamidae > Hippopotamus > Hippopotamus amphibius. The sequence goes on along the minus strand of NC_080201.1, from coordinate 6,986,009 downwards.
CCCCGGCCCCCTCCCCGGCACGGCCCGGCCGGCCATGGATGTGACCAGCAGCTCGGGCGGCGGCGGCGAGCCTCGGCAGATCGAGGAGACCAAGCCGCTGCTGGGGGGCGACGCGCCGGCCCCCGAGGGCACGAAGATGGGCGCCGTGCCCTGCCGCCGGGCCCTCCTGCTGTGCAACGGGATGAGGTACAAACTGCTGCAGGAGGGCGACATCCAGGTCTGTGTCATCCGGCACCCGCGGACCTTTCTCAGCAAGATCCTCACCTCGAAATTCCTGAGGCGCTGGGAGCCGCACCACCTAACGCTGGCCGACAGCAGCCTGGCGTCCGCCACGGTGAGTCGCTCTGCGCGGCGGGCGCGCCTGCCCTCGGGGCCCGGCGGGCGCCCCCTCCCCCCGGCTGCCCCCCGGAGCCCGGGGCCTGCGGGGCGCCTCGGGGAGGGGGGGCGCCTGGGCTCCGGGCTGGATGGCGGACTCCAAAGCGCTGCCCCGCCGGCGGGCTTGGGGAGACCCTGAGAATCCTGGAGAGGATCTGGCCCCCCCACCCCCAGACTGAGCTTTTGGGCACCCCCGGGCCCAGCGCTTGTGTTAATTACGGATGGGGACCTTGGGATAGACCGCCGAGGCTGGGCCCTGATGGTGGTGGGGGTTCCCTTTCTGAAAGCACATCTGGATCTGCGCCGGATGGGAAAACAAAACAACCAAAAAAAAAGAAAAAGAAAAAGAAAGAAAAAATAAACCCCAACAACCTCAAAACCCCAAAACCCAAAGAATTTCCAGAAGCCAGTTCCTTTCTTTGCTCTACCCGTCTTTTTCCTGCCCGGGCTGGCAGGCGAAACTGGGTGCTTCCCTTTCTGAAAAAATTTCGTTGGCACGTTGGGAGGGTGGAAGTGGAGGGGGAGGGGGCAGGGGTCCTGGGCTATCTCCTCCCCACCGAGGGCGCTCAAGTTCTAGTGCGGAAGCTGGCCTGTGAGGCTCTGGTCTTGCATTGTCTATGTAGTATTTTGTACGTATGTTTTGTTGCTGGAGGTTTTATTATGTTATTGTTTTAAAATATATGACTTGGACTGGGTCACCCTGATGAGAGGGAGAGAAGTCATCGGTCTCGTTCTGAAATCAATTATGCAAGGTGGAGAGAGAGGGCTGTGGTGGGGTCGCCGCGGGGGAGGGTGGCAGGCATGAGCCTGAACAGGATGCTTTGTGTTTTGAAACAAGGGCAGTTTAAAGCACCAGCTCTGCTTGGGCCCGAGCCTTGCTGTGAGGGGGTCTTGTCCTCTGTGGAGAGGTGGCAGGTCTTCCCCAGAACGCACACGACCCCCCTGGGGCAACAGTGATCCTGTTTACTAGGCACAGTGGGGGTTGGGGGGTGGGGGCCCTTAATCTAACGCCTGCCCACACCTGTGCCAAGAAAACCCAGCCAGGAAACAGGGTGTCGCTTACATGGCATGTCACAAACGTGTAGCGTGTGCAGACATTTCCCCAGCATCCATGTTCCCTTGGCAGTGTGTCACCGGCCGTGACACATGCTCCAAGGAATGGGGAGGGGGAAAAGTTAGCAGGAGAAACCGTACTCCTCGAAACAGCTCCCCCCCTTCCCGAGAGCACTGAAGCACACGAGGACTTTTATTCTGAATTTTGGGTCCGACGTGCTCAGAACACCTATTTTTTCTTTCCTGTGGGCATGTTGGTGCAATCTGCAAAGACTGCTTTCTCGGGGAGGATCCCTGGTTGCCCGTGAAGCGGTCCAGTCCCCGTTTCAGCATCGTGCATGTTCTCAAACCCATCCTGAGCCACAGGCCTCGCCATTTGGCTTTTCATTTGATGGAGGGAGAGTTTCAGAAAATTCACCAGCACGCAGTGTTTCAGATTCAGGGAGGAACTAGGGTCCTCAGTGGTTCCCTGCCTGGACCAGCAGCCCTCGAATCTGGCTTCAGAATTTTCCCCTGGGTGGGGGTGGGGGAGCTTTGTTTTTCTTTCTGCCACCCCCTAAAATGAAGGGGAGTTGGGGGGGAGAAAATGGTTGGCAGGCACGGTGACCCTCCGTGGGAAGGACAGGCCGAGCTCCCGAGCTCCCCTGGGAGAAGCCAGAAGCTGTGCTGTGCTGCCCACGGTTGGGGAAGCCAGCTTTGGAGGCTCAAGGTGCCCCTCCCCCTTTCCATCCCCTGGTTTACCTCTGATTGCTCAAGAGGTGTATATTTGAGAGAGTGGGGGGAGGAAGGGAGACTGAAGCCACGCGCTGGCTTTTCAAGCAGCCAGGGCCCCTGGCACCCCTTTCTCCAGCCGCGGTGGGGGGCACCTTGGTCTGCTTGGGGCTCTTTGGAGAGGAGCCATGATTTTCTGGACGGGGGGCCGAGGGAACAAGATTTGTTTCAGCAGAGCCTTGCTCTGCGTTGGGAGATGTGGAGGGAGGAACTACGAGCGAGTGCCCAATGGGCTGTCCCCTCTCTCCGCCCGTCGCCGGCGAGCCACGCGGACAGGGCAGGGGATGTCCCTAAATCTGGCCATGGTGGGCTCCGGTGGGCTGCACTGCCCTCCGTGCCAGAGCCTGTGAGCATGGGGTTGGGGGGTGGCTGAGGTGGGCCCGGCTGCGGCGGCGCTGGCCTCCAGGGCAGAGGTGGAGTTGACACTGCCACTGGGGACCTTGTCCCATCATGAGACACCTGGTTGCTGGTGTCCAGGCCCCGAGGAAGCAAAGCAGCCCCCTGAGGGGTTTCCCTGAGGCCCGGGCGTTATGTAACCTGTCTGCGTTTTACAGTGCGGCCCAAGCACTGGATTGAGAAATCTTAGCCCAAACGCAACAAAGGTGAGTTTGAGTGCAGTTCACTACCACAGAAAGCCCCGTGCGGCCCAGCCTCGGGCTGCCGGCGTGTCAGGTGTTTTGTATTGGCCATAGCCTTCCGTGACATGTACCCCATCCTTTTGTTAAGCCGTCTACACAGCACATCTCAGAACCATCTGGTAATTATCTGGTTAATTGTGTGGGCTTCAGGCACAAGACTCAGAGTGATTGATCTGGATTCAAACCAATAAACAAACCAAATACACTCTTTGCCCAAACCATCTTGGGAGTCTTTCTACTCCGATCCAATTAGCTGGATGGTGGTCAGACACACAGACCAGGCTTCCAGGACCACAGCTGTATCAGGCTGGGGCGGAGGCGTCCAGGAGCTCTCAGCCCTACCCGGCAGGTGGCTGCAGCTGGGTACACCCCCCCCCCCCCCCGCCGGAGGACCGGCCTCTCTCCATTCCCTGCTGGGGAGATGGGCTCAGCCTGGGGCGCCCCGGGGCCAGCAGTCTCACCCCTGGCCCGGCTGTAAACTTTGCCTTCCGTGGGGTCAGGTTGGAGCTTGCCCCTGTGCCTATCTGCTGGGCCGGTTACTGATTAAATCCTTGCAGAGTCAACAGTGTGCCTGACGTGGCCGGTGACAGCGCCAGGCCTGATGCACTCTGTGCTGGAGACTTTGGATCCGGAAGACTCATAAACAAAGAAGGAAACACAAAGGCGACAGTGACCTGGCTGCCGTGGGGGGTGACTGGGAGGCGTCCGCCCCTCCCTGGGGTACACAAGGCTGCACCTTGGGGGAGGGGCGGGGGAAAGGGCCCATCTGCCCAGGCTGTGGCCTGGACGCCCTTCCTCATTCCCCTTTCACGTCCAGACGTCCCAGTCCCCGGGCTTCCCAGGTCTTTTCGTGGTCACCCACCGTGGTGTCGTAGCCAAAGGCCAGGAGTTCAGCAAAAGCAGAGAAGATTCGTATCTGCGGGACCAGAATCCATTCTGCTGTCCTCGTGTCTGGGCTGAATTTGATCACCTGCTAGGCATGTTTGTCTGCTGGAAGAGGCCTTTGTCCGTGTGCTTTGTCTCCTCTGCACCAAAAAAAGTACGAATCAGCTGCTTACCTTTTATTTAACCTTTTTTTCTTTTTCAACATGCAGCATATGGCATCTCAGAATGTGGGGGGCGGGTCCAATATGATCAAACAGGGGTCAGAGCACAGGTGACAGTAGCCTTCTTTATTCTCAAGCCTTGATTCATCAATGACTTGTTTTTTAAATTTTCACCACTCTGCTGCTTTGATTGAAATGTCTCTGGGCTTTCTGTCACGAAAAGGATAAGAGGAGACACCTCAGTTCTTGTCGGTTTCTTTAGTCTGGTGTTTTCTTGGGGGCTGCAGCCTTCTGAACTTGGACGTAACACTTACCAAGCACCTACTGGCTGTCAGGTGCTGCATTCATCCCGGTGGTGGTTTCCCCTTGGGAATTAAAATCTGTGTCCTCCTGAGTAGTCCTAAGTTCCCTGGGAACTTTCCTGTGTGCGCACGTACACGTGTGTTCATTTCTCCACTTTGTCACTTGCACCTCCTCCTCGCCTTTGATTTATGTGATGTTTTTTGTGGCGTAAGTAAACACAAAGAATTTTTTTCTCTTTCAGTGCCATTTGTCATAAGATTTTGGAGTATATCAAATTTGTTTCCCAGGAAACTTGTCTGATTGGAGGTGGTGGAGGGGAGAGGCAGAGATAGAAGGGGAGGAAAAAGTCTGAATTCTCTGTAAGCAGCACGCATGGTCCACCTTCCCCGGGCTGTAATAATACATAAGTGCATTTTAAGGAAGGAGTAGTTTTGATGCCGCCTTTCTCCTGGTGCAATCCGAGATGCCCTTTCTGGCCGTGGGCAAAATTGTGCCAGTCCAGGTGGAAGGCATCTCGCTCGCTGCTCGTCGCTGGGCTTTGCTGCCAAGCCGGCGTGGGCTCCGTGGCCCACAGGTGGCTGTGCACGGCGTTGCCCGCTCCTCAGTGCCAACCAGGGCACCCGCTGACTCACCTGGCAGTGGGAGAGGGCATTTCTGGGGCACTGCGTCCAGTGAAGCTTAGGGGGAGCCTGGCAGCCGTGTCATCCTAAAAAACCAAAGCTCTCAGAGGGTGCCTCACTGCTGGCTTCGGCTCGGCCCAGGTGGATGGTAGCCCCTTGATGTTTCAGTGGAATGAACATCCGAGATGGTCAAGTTACGCCTTTGATTAGAGGATTAAATGAGATTAAGCAAGGCAGCCTAATGGTTCAGGGCATCTCCACCGTGGGGCAAACACAAAGGGATTTGCTGCCGCTTGTATGAGGTCTGGATTCTGAGGTTACAACTTCCTGGCTGTGTGACTTCTAGAACGTTGCTCTACCTTGCCAGCCCTTGCTTTTCCTCCTAGAGGGTGGGATAGTCCTGCCTCATTTACAGGGTTGCTGTAAAGATTGGGGACCACTCAGATTAGCACCTAGCAGGACGGCCAGCACACAGTAGGGGTGTGACAAGGGCCTGTATTCCACTTTGTGTTTCATAATTACCCTGAGAGAGCTTTGTGAAATTCTGCACAAATGCAAAGGATTCTTGCTATTTAAAAAAGGGCAGTCTCTGGAGGAAAGTATCCCAAGATGAGCGGTGCATTTGGAAAAGTTAGGGGTATTTAGTGCATCTGGTATGTATGAAGGCAATAAAATTGTTGAAAGCAGTTTAATAAAAAGTTCCCAGGGGGTGCAGTCTATTTTCTTTAGAGAAAACACCAAACTCTTTTTTTTTTTGTAAAATTGAAATAGTAACGTGCACAGCAAATAAATTCAGACGGTACAACAAGGTGTGTAAAGGAAAATGAAGCTTCTTTCTTATTCCATGTCCCCATGGCGCCTGGTTCTCCTCGCAGGCCAGCCCTGCATCCTCGCCGAGCTTTCAGGGCGTTTACACACGGTTCAGTGCCGTTAGCGTTCACTGGACGGTATGTTTTGGCCATCCTTCTGGATCTGTGCCTGTCCAGCTGCTCTTTCCTGCTGCACAGTGTTCCGTCATAGAGGGGCGCCAGGATAATGTAGGCAGACCGTCCCCTATCACTGGACATTCAGGTTAGTCCCAGGCTTTTGCAGTTTCTTACAGGACACTTTCCATTTTGATCGAGTGGAGTTGTTTCTGTTTTGATAATTTGAATGTTTTTTGCCTGCTTCTTTAGTGAGTGTTAAAATCTTCAGTCCCACAGTGCTTTGCAGGGGGGAGGGGGGAGGGGCAGTGCTGCCTGGGCTCGTTGCTGTCTCCAGTCGTGCTTGGATCTGGCTTACGGTCTCCGGCCAGGGAGCCTCTGGAGGGTCTGGCCGCCTGGCCTCACCAGGAACTGGTCAGGGGGCCCGGCCAGTCTTGCTGACCTCTGCCCTGAGGACAAGGGTCTGCATGGCCAGGAGGGCTGTTTCCTGCCCCACCTGAGAGCATCGTTTTTGTCCCCAGGCTTCCTGCTTCCCCAGGATGGAAGCCAGGCCCCCTGGCCCTGTGGTAGATAAAAGAAGGAAGTGACAGTGTCTCTTCCCTGCTCCTGGCTCTGGTGACAAGGCACCCAGTGCGTTCGGCAGGACACCGAGGGAGGCTGTGTGAGGTTGAAGGGAAGCTTGGCTGATACCAGCAGAGCCCTGCAAAGGGTGATGAGGCGTGTGTGTGTGTGTGTGTGTGTGTGTGTGTGTGTGTGTGTTTATGGGGGAGGTTTTCGTGTCTATTGATAGGCAAAGGGGACCACAAAGAACATGTTTTTGGTGCTGAAATTGATTGTTGTGCTGAAATTGAATGTCCTGTGTGTGTGTGTGTGTGTGTGTGTGTGTGTGTGTGTGTTTATGGAGGAGGTTTTCGTGTCTATTGAGGCAAAGGGGACCACAGAGAACATGTTTTTGGTGCTGAAATTGATTGTTGTGCTGAAATTGAATGTCCAGTAGCCATTCTTTTACTCCTGCCAGGTGCAGAGCATTTATAGCAGTCTCTGGATGTCAGTAAGGTGGATGGAGGAGAACAGCCCAGCAGAGGGGTCAGACAGGCAGGCTTGAATCCTGCCCCTGCAATGTCCTCACTGGTGGGTGACCTTGGGCAGGTCACCTAACCTCCCTCTTTATCTGTGAAATTTGCATTTTGGGGACTTCCTTTTAGCCTGATGTCAGGATTAGGTGAAGTAAGGCATGACAGTTCATTCAACAGATAAATATCACTGTTTGGAGGCACTTTGAGGAAGACCAGTCCCTGCCCTCCTGGAGCCTGTGTTGATGGGGTGGGTGACAGACAATGAACCACTGAGCAAGTAAATATAAAATCTTTCCGGCCGGGAGAAAACAAAGCAGCCGGCGGGTGGGGTGTGCGGGGCTTGCGGACGGGGAGTTTTGCTGCTCTGCACATGGTGTTCAGGGAAAGAGGTGGTATCTGGTGGGAGAGGATTCCTGGCAGAGAGGATGGCAAGTGCAAAGGCCCTGAGGCTGGACTGGACTTAGAGATCACCCAGTGAGGTGCCTGGATCTTAGTAAATACTCTACCGTCGTAGTCACCCCTGCCTTCCAGGAGCTGTTATCATCTATTAGAAAGTATTTATGAGCACCCAGGATGTGCTCCCTGCTCCATGGAGCTCCCTTGTTTCTAGCACTTCTGGGGGGGGGTGTGTGTGTGTGTGTGTGTGTGTGTGTGTGTGTGTGTGTGTGTGTGTGTGTTATTTAACCCATTCGCTCCCACAGTGAACAGCAGCAGTGCTTTAAGAGACTTTTAAATTACCAAACCCAGCAAAACTCTGTGTTACAAAGGTTCTGGGACCTAGAACACACTAGTCATTGAATTCGCCTCAGGCTTTTTTCCCCTGATGGGGGACGTGCTGAGGGCAAGAGTGTTGCCCAAAGACCCTTCCACATGACTCAGCAGCCGTGCTGGGCTTCACAGCCGGACTCCTGCCTCCCTGCACCCCCAGCACCTTCACTGCCTGCCTTTGCCATTGGTTCTCCTGCTTGCAAGCTGCTCTCAGAAATGATCTGATCTGATCAGGAGAGTGTATGAACAGATTAGGCTGAGTAAACTCACTTTGGAGGGAAGCAGAAGAGCTGGATTCTCTAGTCGCCAGGTGGGTGGGTGGGCAGGACTGCACGGGGGCGGGGCAGCAGAGGCTTCCCTGGGGCTGGGGTCCTCGGGAGGGAGGAGATAACGCTGAAATGTTTCCTGGTGTCCTGGGCTAGTCCCAGCCTCTTAGAGGCCCAGAAAAGCTGCAAATAGGAGCACACAGCCTGGGGAAGGCCCAGACTGCCTCCTGGCCCTGCTGCCTCCTCTTTTGGCTCACTCAGCCCAGGTGAATCTGAATCACTGGCACTTGTGTGAGGCTCAGCAGGTGGCTGATGGGGCCGGACCGCGGTCAGGGTGGGCTGACTGCTGTGACAGTCAGCCCCCAAACCCAGGATCTTCACACAGCACGATTTACGTTGGGCTCATGTCCAGGTCCAGTGGGGGTTTCTGCCCCTCCAGGGCCTCGTGGAGTAGGGGTTGGGGGGAGGGAGGGAGCACCAGGCGGAGGTTTGGTCTGTGGGTCTGGCCGCTCCGTGGGCCACAGCTCAGTCACGTGGCTGCCCCCGTGTGCAGGGGAGGCTGGGGAGTGGCGTTAGCTGTGTCCAGGAGACAGGAGACCGTGGAATGATGGCGACCCCCACCCCGGGACCGTTGGGACACTGCGGTCGTCTGGAGGCCTCCAGGGTACCAGCAGCAGAGCTGCTTCCCTGGAATGGAAATTTAGATGGCGTGGTCTCTTCTAGCTCCTGGGTTTGAGCTTGGTGGCAGGTCAGGAAAGTTTGCACTCTGCTCTCTGGTGGGAAATAAAATAGGGTAAACGAACCTATTGCAAGGGATGGAGCAATGTACATGTGATGACAGTGACACTTATCATCTACCTGCTGAGTGCCAGGCACTTGCTCTTTTAATTTTCCGAACAGTCCTGCGGGGTGGGTATTCCTCTTCCCATTTTATAGATGCTGCAACAGAGACTCAGGCAAGAAGAACTGGGAAGAGGTAGAGTTGAGAGGCAAAGGCAGGTCTGCCGCCAGGCCTGAGTGTGTATGTCCGTGAGTATATGTGCGGCTGTTGCATATACAAAAAGTGATTTCAGACTCTTGCAGAGACATCTTAGTAGGGAATCAGTGGCCTTATCAGTTCAGCGTTTGCCAGTGTTTGGCAGACATCCCTTTGTGAATTTGTCAAGTGAGTTCAGGGAACTGGTGTTGGAAAGTGAATGCCAAGTGTTTGTAAAGGGTAAGCGCCAGGTACCAAGTTTGTGAATTGAGTACCAGATACTGTGTATGCAAAGGGAGTTTCCCAGGTACTGCACTTGTGGAGTGACTGTCCCCAGGCC